>NC_041391.1:697550432-697651224 GCF_002162155.2 Triticum dicoccoides | reverse complement strand
CCTCTGCCTCGCGCGAGCGCGCCCCTGAACACCGTCCCGTGCCTCCTCTACTGACCGCACTGGCCGCCGGCGCCCCGCATCGCTTTGTTGGGTTGCGCCTGCAGCGCCCAGCGCCCACGCCCGTTCGGGCGAGCGCCCGCACCCGCGCCCGTTTAGCCTCATGGGCCACTGACCAAAGGGGCCCACGCCCCAGAACGTTAAAAAAAAGATAATTAAAAATAAAAATAATAAATAAAAATAAAAATGATTTAATAAAATTAATTATTAATTAATTAATTATCTAATGAATTAATTAAGTTAATTAATCCGGTTTAATTAATTTAATTAACTAGTTAGGTTAATTAAATAGTAATTAAATTAACTAATCTATAATTAACCTAAACAGTGTATGACAGGTAGGTCCCACTGGACCCACCTGTCAGGTTGTCAGCATGACATCATGCTGATGTCATTAGTCTGTTTTCCAAATTAATTAAATGATTAATTAAATTCCATAAATTAATAAAATCTTTAAAAAATTATAATCATATCTTTTAATCCGTAACTCGGATTAAAATATTTTCAACATGAAAGTTGCTCAGAACGACGGGACGAATCCGGATACGCAGTCCGTTCGTCCGCCACACAGCCCTAACCTATCGAACCCGCAACTTTCCCCCTCTGGCTCCTCTGCCCGAAAACACGAAACACCGGGGATATTTTCCCTGATGTTTCCCCCCTTAACCGGCATCACCTCATACCACGTCAGGTCACACCTAGCATCGTTACTTGTCATGTCATGCATCGATATGCATCTGTTTACATGGTATTCATTGTTTCTTCCCCCTCTTCTCTCCGGTAGACTACGAGACCGACACTGCTGCTGCCTAGTTCGACTACGGAGTTGACGACCTCTATCTCTTACCAGAACAACCAGGCAAGCCCCCCCTTGATCACCAGATATCGCCTATTCTACTCTATACTGCTTGCATTAGAGTAGTGTAGCATGTTACTGCTTTCTGTTATACCTATCCTGATGCATAGCCTGTCCTTGATACTACTGTTGTTACCTTTACCTGCAATCCTATATGCTTAGTATAGGATGCTAGTATATTCATCTGTGGCCCTACATTCTTGTCCGTCAGCCGTGCTATACTATCGGGCCGTGATCACTCGGGAGGTGATCACGGGTATATACTATATACTTTATACATGATACATGTGGAGACTAAAGTCGGGTCGGCTGGTGGAGCACCCGCGAATGGATCTTTGTGGCGGAGCGACAGGGCAGGTTGAGACCGCCTAGGAGAGAGGTGGGCCTGGCCCTGTTCGGCGTTCGCGGATACTTAACACGTTTAACGAGATCTTGGTATTTGATCTGAGTTGGCTACGAGCCTATACGCACTAACCAACTACGTGGGAAAGATATGGGCACTCGGCGTCGTGGTATCAGCCGAGGCACTTCGTGACGCCAGCGACTGAGTGGCGTGCGCCGGATTGGAACGTAAGCCTGCTCTTGTATTAAGGGGGCTAGTTCTGCTTTTGGCCGCGTACGCAACATGCAGGTGTGCTATGGGCGATGGGCCCAGACCCCTGTGCGCTTAGGTTTAGACCGGCGTGCTGGCCTCTCTGTTGAGCCTAGGTGGGGCTGCGACGTGTTGATCTTTCGCGGCCGGGCATGACCCGGGAAAGTGTGTCCGGCCAAATGGGATCAAGCGTGTTGGGTAAGTTGGTGCACCCCTGCAGGGAAGTTAATCTATTCGAATAGCCGTGATCTTCGGTAACAGGACGACTTGGAGTTGTACCTTGACCTTATGACAACTAGAACCGGATACTTAACAAAACACACCCTTCCAAGTGCAGATACAACCGGTGGTCTCTCTTCCTTAGGGATATGAGGAGGGGATCGCCGGGTAGGATTATTGCTATGTGATGTTACTTGGAGGACTTCAACCTACCCTCTTCTACCTGTTGCAAGACGGAGGTGACTAGAAGCGTAGTCTTCGATAAGACTAGCTATCTCCCTCTTATTCTGGCATTCTGCAGTTCAGTCCACTGATATGGCCCTTTACACATATATCCACGCATATGTAGTGTAGATCCTTGCTTGCGAGTACTTTGGATGAGTACTCACGGTTGCTTTCTCCCCCCTTTTTCCCCCTTTCCTTTCTTTCTGGTTGTCGCAACCAGATTCTAGATCCCTGGAGCCAGACGCCACTGTCGACGATGACTCCTACTACACCGGAGGTGCCTACTACTACGTGCTGCCCGCTGACGACGACCAGGAGTAGTTAGGAGGATCCCAGGCAGGAGGCCTGCGCCTCTTTCGATCTGTGTCCCATTTTGTGCTAGCCATCTATGATCGAGCACTTGTATTCGAGCCCTTGAGGCCCCTGGCTTGTATTATGATGCTTGTATGACTTATTTATGTTTTTAGAGTTGTGTTGTGATATCTTCCCGTGAGTCCCTGATCTTGATCGTACACATTTGCATGCATGATTAGTGTACGATTGAATCGGGGGCGTCACACCAGGTTTCTCTGGTTAGCTGCCTTGGCTTGGCCTCCGGCCGGGGCACACTGCTTCCTCGCCGGATTCGATGGAGATGATGAAAAGATGATAAGGATAAGCCTTTGTTTTTTCAGGAGAGAAAGTAAGGGAGCGATTGGTTCACACTGGCTTTGTCGGCAGCGCATGAGCCAACCACGTTTCGCCCCGACTAAGAAACACCCGGCGGTCGTGGGCCGCACGATGCGCTCGCAATGAGCGGTCCAAGCGCGGCCGTTCGGTTCAGCAAAATCGTGTGCGTGCACCATGAAGTATTTAGGTTTACCGATTCGATTCGAATCCATGAATGGAATGCGATTATAGTCGGCCGGTGTGTCTCGAAGCCGCACGTGCCTCCCTTCCGTTTCCGGCCACAACGAGCAGCCCTGAGTCTTCTTTCTGCGCTCTATCGATATGCTAGCCAGGCCCGTCGATAGCGATATAGTGTCATGGTGGTCACCCATGCGTTCCACGAGAAATGATAGCAAACACATTGCTATATTATATTATAGTGTCATGGATGCCAACTAAAAATATGACTGACAAAAATTGATCAATTTAAGCAAAAACATCATCTAGCAAACTTAGTATCATCGTGTTGTGCAACTTTCTAAATCATATATACAACTACAAACCATTATATGTGTAACTACAACTATTGGATAATCTACTCATGCAAAAAAGCACTCGTGATAATCAACCAAGACTGAAGGTTGTGCAGCCGTGCAGGAACTAAATTTTTTTCTTAGCATTCAGGTGAGCACCTTGTCCATAAGCTCTGAACAGGACGACGTTGCGTGGCGATTGGCGGGCAGTAGGTACAAGAGCTGAGCGCCAATGATGCCGGGCACCATGACTCCATGAGTAGCAGCGTGTGCACACCAATGGACTTGCACAGCTCCACCAGCAGCGGCAGCAACACCATGGGGGGCGTCCAGGGAAAACACGACCGCACCGCTGCGGTCCAACCGGTTTGGGAGAATTTTGTTTGGCTTCATGCCTTGCCGGGAGGAGTAGCGGGGCATAGTGTGGCCCTCAGGCGTGAGTTCCATGGCGGCTCTGGCTCCAGCTCATAGAAAAAGGGCAGAGGAGGTGGCGGCACTACTGATCCGGCTCCTTGGCTGACCTGCCCTTCAGGTTTCTCCGGTTAGCCTCCTCGGCTTGGTCTCCGGCCGGGGCACACTGCTTCCTCGTGCGGATTCGATGGAGACGATGAAAAGATGATAAGGATAAGCCTTTGTTTTTTCAGGAGAGAAAGTAAGAGAGCGATTGATTCACACCGGCTTTGTCGGATAGCGCATGAGCCAACCACGTCTAAACCTGACCAGGAAACACCTGGCGGTCGTGGGCCGCACGATGCGCTCGCAATGTGCGGTCCAAGCGCGGCCACTAGGTTCAGCAAAATCATGCGCGTGCACCATGAAGTATTTAGGTTTATCGATTCGATTGGAATCCACGAATGGAACGCGTGTATAGTCGGTCGGTCTGTCTCGAAGCCCCACGTGCCTCCTTTCCGTTTCTAGCCACAGCGAGCAGTCTTGAGTCTTCTTTATGCGCTCTATCGATACGCTACCACGGCCCGTCGATAGTGATATAGTGTCATGGTGGTCACCCTCGCATTCCACGAGAAATGACAGCGAACACATTACTATATTATATTATAGTGTCATGGATGCCAACTAAAAATATGACTGACAAAAATAGATCAATTTAAGCAAAAACATCATCTAGCCAACTTAGTATCATCGTGTTGTGCAATTTTCTAAACCATATATATAACTACAGACTATTATATGTTCAACTACAACTATTGGATAATCTACTCAGGCAAAAAAGCACTCGTGATAATCAACCAAGACTGAAGGTTGTGCAGTTGTGCAGGAACTAAATTCTTTTATTAGCATTCAGGTGAGAACCATGTCTGTAAGCTTTGAACAGGACGAGGTTCCCTGGCAATTCGGTGGGCAGTAGGTACAAGAGCTGAGCGCGAATGATGCCGGGCACCATGACTCCATGAGAACCAGCGTGTGCACACCAATGGACTTGCACAGCTCCACCAGCAGCGGCAGCAACACGATGGGGGTGCGTCCAAGGCAAACACGACCGCGCCGCTGCGGTCTGACCGGTTTGGGATAACTTCGTCTGGATTGATGCCTCGTCGGGAAGAGTAGCGGGGCGTAGGGTGGCCCTCAAGCGTGAGTTCCATGGCGGCTCCGGCTCCAGCTCATAGAAAGAGGGCGGAGGAGGTGGCGGCACTGCTGGTCCGGCTCCTTGGCCGACCTGCTCTCCAGGTTTCTCTGGTTAGCCATCTCAGCTTGGCCTCCGGCCGGAGCACATTGCTTCCTCGCCGTATTCAATGGAGACAATGAGAAGATGATAAGGATAAGCCTTTGTTTTTTCCAGGAGAAAAAGTAAGGAAGTGATTGGTTCACACCGGCTTTGTAGGATAGTGCACGAGCCCACCACGTCTCGCCCCGACCAGGAAACACCTGGCGGTCGTGGGCTTCGTGATGCGCTCGCAATGAGCGGTCCAAACGCGGCCGTTCGGTTCGGCAAAATCATGCGCGTGCACCATGAAGTATTTAGGTTTATCGATTCGATTTGAATCCACGAATGGAAGCGCCTAAAGTCAGTCGGTTTGTCTCCAAGCCGCACGTGCCTCCTTTCCATTTCCACTCGCAGCGAGTAGTCTTGAGTTTTCTTTATGCGCTCTATCGATACGCTACCCCCGCCCGTCGATAGCGATATAGTGTCAAGGTTGTCACCCTAAGGTTCCACGAGAAATGACAGTAAACACATTGCTATATTATATTATAGTGTCAAGGTTGTCACCCTCGTGCTCCACGAGACATGACAGCAAACACATTGCTATATTATATTATAGTGTCATGGATGCCAATTAAAAATATGAGTGGCAAAAATAGATCAATTTAAGCAAAAACATCATCTAGCCAACTTATATCATCGTGTTGTGCAACTTTCTAAATCATATATACAACTACAGACTATTATATGTGTAACTACAACTATTGGATAACCTACTCATGCAAAAAAGCACTCGTGATGATCAACCAAGACTAAAGGTTGTGCAGCCGTGCAGGAACTAATTTTTTTTGTTAGCATTCAGGTGAGCACCATGTCCGTAAGCTTTGAACAGGACGACGTTGCCTGGCAATTCGGCGGGCATTAGGTACAAGAGCTGAGCGCCAATGATGCCGGGCACCATGACTCCATGAGCAGCAGCGTGTGCACACCAATGGACTTGCACAACTCCACCAGCAGCGGCAGCAAGACCATGGGGGTGCGTCCAAGGCAAACATGACCACGCCGAATTGCCGCTGTGGTCCGACCGGTTTGGGATAAATTTGTCTGGCTTCATGCCTCGTCGGGAGGAGTAGTGGGGTGTAGGTTGGCCCTCAGGCATGAGTTCCATGGCAGCTCCGGCTCCAGCTGATAGAAAGAGGGTGGCGGAGGTGGCGGCACTGCTTGTCCGGCTCCTTGGCTGACCTGCTCTTCAGGTTTCTCCAGTTAGCCGTCTCAGCTTGGCCTCCGGGAGGGGGGAGGGGGGGCATACTGCTTCCTCACCGGATTCGATGCAGACAATGAAAAGAAGATAAGGATAAGCCTTTGTTTTTTAGGAGAGGAAGTAAGGAAGCGATTGGTTCAAACCGGCTTTGTTGGATAGTGCATGAGCCCACCACGTCTCGCCCTGACCAGGGAACACCTGGTGGTCGTGGGCTTCATGATGCACTCGCAATGAGCGGTCCATTCGCAGCGGTTCGGTTTGACAAAATCATGCGCGTGCACCATGATGTATTTAGGTTTATCAATTTGATTCGAATCCACGAATGGGAGCGTGTAAAGTCGGTCGGTCTCTCTCCAAGCCGCATGTGCCTCCTTTCCGTTTCCAGCCGCAACAAGCAGTCTTGAGTCTTCTTTATGCGCTCTATCGATACGCTACCCCGGCCCGTCGATAGCAATATAGTGTCATGGTTGTCACCCTCGGGTTCCACGAGAAATGATAGCAAACACATTGCTATATTATATTATAGTGTCATGGATGCCAACTAAAAATATGACTGACAAAAATAGATCAATTTAAGCAAAAACATCATCCAGCCAACTTAGTATCATCGTGGTGTGCAACTTTCTAAATCATATATACAAGTACAGACTATTATATGTGCAACTACAACTATTGGATAATCTACTCTGGCGAAAAATCACTCATGATAATCAACCAAGACTAATGGTTGTGCAGCCGTGCAGGAACTAATTTTTTTATTAGCACTCAGGTGAGCACCATGTCTGTATGTTCTGAACAGGACGACGTTGCCTGGCGATTCAGCGGGCAGTAGGTACAAGAGCTGAGCGCCAATGATGCCGGGCACCACGACTTCATGAGAAGCAGCGTGTGCACACCAATGGACTTGCACAGCTCCACCAGCAGCGGCAGCAACACCATGGGGGTGCGTCCAAGGCAAACACGACCGCGCCGCTGCGGTCCGACCAGTTTGGGAGAATTTTATCTGGCTTCATGCCTCACCGGGAGGAGTAGCGGTGCGTAGGGTCGCCCTCTGGCGTGAGTTCCATGGCGTCTCCGGCTCCAGCTTATTGAAAGAGGGCGGAGGAGGTGGCGGCACTACTGGTGCGGCTCCTTGCCTGACCCGCTCTCCAGGTTTCTCCGGTTGGCCGCCTCGGCTTGGCCTCCGGCCGGGGCACGCTGCTTCCTCGCGGGATTCGATGGAGATGATAAAAAGATGATAAGGATAAGCCTTTGTTTTTTCAGGAGAGAAAGTAAGGGTGTCACACTGGCTTTGTCGGATAGCGCACGAGCGAACCAGGTCTTGCCCCGACCAAGAAACACCTGGATGTTGTGGGCTGCACGATGCGCTCGCAATGAGCGGTCCAAGCTTGGCCTCCTTTCCGTTTCCAGCCGTAGCGAGCAGTCTTGAGTCTTCTTTATGCACTCTATTGATACGCTACCCCGGCACGTCGATAACGATATAGTGTCATGGTCGTGCCCCTCGCGTTCCATGAGAAATGACAGTAAACACATTGCTATATTATATTATAGTGTCATGGATGCCAACTAAAAATATGACCAACAAAATTAGATCAATTTAAGCAAAAACATCATCTAGCCAACTTAGTATCATCGTGTTGCGTAACTTTATAGATCATATATACAACAAGAGACTATTATATGTGCAACTGCATCTATTGGACAATCTACTCAGGCAAAAGAACACTCGTGATAATCAAACAAGACTGAAGGTTGTGCAGCCGTGCAGGAACTACTTTTTTTATTAGCATTCAGGTAAGAACCATGTCCATAAGCACTGAATAGGACGACGTTGCCTGGCGATTCGGCGGGCAGTAGGTACAAGAGATGAGCGCTAATGATGCCGGGCATCATGACTCCATGAGCAGCAGCATGTGCACACCAATGGACTTGCAAAGCTCCACCAGCAGCAGCAGCAACACCATGGGGGTGCGTCCAAGGCAAACTCGACCGCGCCTCTGCGGTCTGACCGGTTTGGGAGAATTTTTTCTGGCTTCATGCCTCGTCGGGAGGAGTACCGGGGCATAGGGTGGACCTCAGGCGTGAGTTCCATGGCGACTCCGGCTCGAGCTAATAGAAAAAGGGCGGAGGAGGCGGCGGCACTGCTGATCCGGCTCCTTGGCTGACCTGCTCTCCAAGTTTCATCGGTTAGCCACCTCGGCTTGGCCTCCGGCCGGGGCACACTGCTTCCTCGCGCGGATTCGATGGAGACGATAAAAAGATGATAAGGATAAGCCTTTGGTTTTTCAGGAGAGAAAGTGAGAGCAATTTGTTCACACCGGCTTTGTCTGATAGTGCACGAGCCAACCACGTCTCGCCCCGACTAGGAAACACCTGGCGGTCGTGGGCTGCACGATGCGCTCGCAATGAGCGGTCCAAGCGCGGCCGCTCGGTTCAGCAAAATCGTGCGCGTGCACCATGAACTATTTAGGTTTATCGATTCGATTCGAATCCACGAATGGAACGCATGTACAGTCGGTCGGTCTGTCTCGAAGCCCCACGTGCCTCCTTTCCGTTTCCAGCCACAACGAGCAGTCTTGAGTCTTCTTTATGCGCTCTATCGATGCGCTACCATGGCCCGTCGATAGTGATATAGTGTCATGGTCGTCACCCTCGCGTTCCACGAGAAATGACAGCAAACACATTGCTATATTATATTATAGTGTCATGGATGCCAACTAAAAATATGACCGACAAAAATAGATCAATTTAAGCAAAAACATCACCTAGCCAACTTAGTATCATCGTGTTGTGCAACTTTCTAAATCATATACAGAACTACAGACTATTATATGTCCAACTACAAGTATTAGATAATCTACTCAGGTAAAAAAGCTCTAGTGATAATCAACCAAGACTGAAGGTTGTCCAGCTGTGCAGGAACTAAAATTTTTATTAGCATTCAGGTGAGCACCATGTCCGTAAGCTTTGAACAGGACGACGTTGTCTGGCAATTCGGCGGGAAGTAGGTACAAGAGCTGAGCGCCAATGATGTCGGGCACCATGACTCCATGAGCAGCAGCGTGTGCACACCAATGGACTTGCATAGCTCTACCAGCAGCGGCAGCAACACCATGGGGGTGCGTCCAAGGCAAACACAACCGCGCCGCTGCGGTCCGAACGGTTTGGGATAACTTTGTCTGGCTTCATGCCTCGTTGGGAGGAGTAGCGGGGCGTAGGGTGGCCCTCAGGCGTGAGTTCCATGGCTGCTCCGGCTCTAGCTCATCGATAGAGGGCGGAGGAGGTGGCAGCAATGCTGGTCCGGCTCCTTGGCTGACCTGCTCTCCAGGTTTCTCCTGTTAGCCGCCTCAGCTTGGCCTCCGGCTGGGGCACACTGCTTCCTCGCCGGATTCGATGAAGACGATGAAAAAATGATAAGGATAAGCCTTTGTTTTTTCAGTAGAGAAAGCAAGGAAGCGATTGGTTCACACCGGTTTTGTCGGATAACTCATGAGCCCACCACATTTCGCCCCGACCAGGAAACACCTAGCGGTCGTGGGCTTCACGATGCGCTCGCAATGAGCGATGCAAGTGCGGCCGTTCGGTTCGGCAAAATCATGCGCGTGCGCCCTAAAATATTTCGGTTTATCGATTCGATTCGAATCCACGAATGGAAGCGTGTACAGTTGGTCGGTCGGCCTGTCTCCAAGCCGCATGTGCCTCCTTTCCATTTCCAGCCGCAACGAGCAGTGTTGAGTCTTCTTTATGCGCTCTATCGATACGCTACCCCGGCCCATTGATAGCGATATAGTGTCAAGGTTGTCACCCTAAGGTTCCACGAGAAATGACAGTAAACACATTGCTATATTATATTATAGTGTCATGGATGCCAACTAAAAATATGACTGACAAAAACAGAACAATTTAAGCAAAAACATAATCTAGCCAACTTAGTATCATCGTGTTGTGCAACTTTCTAAATCATACTCCTTCCGTTCGGAATTACTTGTCGCGGAAATGGATGTATCTAGACATATTTTAGTTGTAGATACATTCATTTCCGAGAGAAGTAATTCCGAACGGAGGGAGTATATACAACTACGGACTATTATATGTGCAACTACAACTATTGGATAATCTACTCTGGCAAAAAAGCACTCGTGATAATCAACCAAGGCTGAAGGTTGTGCAGCCGTGCAGAAACTAAATTTTATTATTAGCATTCAGGTGAGCGACATGTCCATAAGCTCTGAACAGGACGACATTGCCTGGCGATTCAGCGGGCAGTAGGTACAAGAGCTGAGCGCCAATGATGTCGGGCACCATGACTCCATGAGCAGCAGCGTGTGCACACCAATGGACTTGCACAGCTCCACCAGCAGCGGCAGCAACACCATGGGAGTGCGTCCAAGGCAAACACGACCGCACCGCTGCGGTCCGACCGGTTTGGGAGAATTTTTTCTGGCTTCATGCCTCGCCGGGAAGAGTAGCGGTGCGTAGGGTGTCTCTCTGGTGTGAGTTCCATGGCAGCTCCGGCTCCAGCTTATAGAAAGAGGGCGGAGGAGGTGGCGGCACTACTAGTGCGGCTCCTTGGCTGACCTACTCTCCAGGTTTCTTCGGTTGGCCGCCTTGGCTTGGCCTCCGGCCGGGGCACACTGCGTCCTCGCGGCATTCAATGGAGATGATGAAAAGATGATAACGATAAGCCTTTGTTTTTCCACGAGAGAAAGTAAGGGTGTCACACCGGCTTTGTCGGATAGCGCACGAGCGAACCACGTCTCGCCCCGACCAGGAATCACCTGGTGGTCGTGGGCTGCATGATGCGCTCGCAATTAGCGGTCCAAGCGCGGCCGCTCGGTTCAGCAAAATCGTGCGCACGCACCATGAAGTATTTAGGTTTATCGATTCGATTCGAATCCACGAATGGAACGCGTGTACAGTCGGTCGGTCTATCTGGAATCCACACATGCCTCCTTTCCGTCTCCAGCCGCAGCGAGCAGTCTAGAGTCTTCTTTATGCCTCTATCGGTACGCTACCCCGGCCCGTTGATAGCGATATACTGGCATGGTCGCCACCCTCGTGTTCCACGAGAAATGACAGCAAACACATTGCGATATTATATTATAGTGCCATGGATGCCAACTAAAAATATGACTAACAAAAATAGATCAATTCAAGCAAAAATATCATCTAGCCAACTTAGTATCATCGTGTTGTGTAACTTTCTAAATCATATATACAACTACAGACTATTATATGTGCAACTACAACTATTGGATAATCTACTCAGGCAAAAAAACACTCGTGATAATCAACCAAGACTGAAGGTTGTGCAGCCGTGCAGGAACTAATTTTTTTTATTAGAATTCAGGTGAGCACCATAGTCCGTAAGCTCTGAATAGGACGATGTTGCCTGGCGATTCGGCGGGCAGTAGGTACGAGAGCTGAGCGCCAATGATGCCGGGCATCATGACTCCACGAGAGCAGCAGCGTGTGCACACCAATGGACTTGCAAAGCTCCACCAGCAGCGGAAGCAACACCATGGGGGCGGGTCCAAGGCAAACATGACCGCGCCTCTGCGGTCCAACCGGTTTGGGAGAATTTTGTCTGGCTTCATGCCTTGCTGAGAGGAGTAGCGGTGTGTAGGGTGGCCCTCTGGCGTGAGTTCCATGACGGCTCCGGCTCCAGCTTATAGAAAGAGGGCGGAGGAGGTGGCGGCACTACTGGTGCGGCTCCTTGTCTGACCTGCTCTCCAGGTTTCTCCGGTGGCCACCTCGGCTTGGCCTCCGGCCGGGGCACACTGCTTCCTCGCCGGATTCAATGGAGACGATGAAAATATGATAAGGATAAGCCTTTGTTATTTCAGGAGAGAAAGTAAGGGTGTCACACCGGCTTTGTCGGATAGCGCATGAGCCAACCACGTCTTGCCCCGACCAGCAAACACCTGGCGGTAGTGGGCCGCACGATGCGCTCGCAATGAGCGGTCCAAGCGTGGCCGCTCGGTTCAGCAAAATCGTTCACGTGCACGATTCGAATCCACGAATGGAACGCGCGTGCAGTCGGTCGGTCTGTCTCGAAGCGGCACGTGCCTCCTTTACGTTTCCAGCCGCAGCGCGCAGTCTCGAGACTTCTTTATGCGCTCTATCGATACGCTACCCCGGCTCGTCGATAGCGATATAGTGTCATGGTCATCACCCTCACGTTCCACGAGAAATGACAGCAAACACATTGCTATATTATATTATAGTGTCATGGATGCCAACTAAAAATATGACTGACATAAATAGATCAATTTAAGCAAATACATCATCTAGCCAACTTAGTATTATCGTGTTGTGCAACTTTCTAAATCATATATACAACTACATAATGTTATATGTGCAACTATAACTATTGGATAATCTACTCTGGCAAAAGAGCGCTCGTGATAATCAACCAAGACTGAAGGTTGTGCAGCCGTGCAGGAACTAAAATTTTTTATTAGCATTCAGATGAGCACCAGGTCCGTAAGCCTTGAACAGGACGACGTTGCCTGGCAATTCGGCGGGCAGTAGGTACAAGAGCTGAGCGCCAACGATGCCGGGTACCATGACTCCATGGGCACGAGCGTGTGCACACCAATGGACTTGTACAGCTTCACCAGCAGCGGCAGCAACACCATGGGGGTGCACCCAAGGCAAACACGACCGCGCCGCTGCGGTCCGACCGGTTTGGGAGAATTTTGTCAGGCTTCATGCCTCGCTGGGAGGAGTAGCGGGGCGTAGGGTGGCCCTCAGGCGTGAGTTTTATTGCGGCTCCGGCTCCAGCTCATAGAAAGAGGGCGGAGGAGGTGGCGGCACTGCTGGTCCGGCTCCTTGGCTGACTTGCTCTCCAGGTTTCTCCGGTTGGCCGCTTTGGCTTGGCCTCCGGCCGGGGCACACTACTTTCTCGCCGGATTTGATGAAGACAATGAAAAGATGATAAGGATAAGCCTTTGTTTTCTCAGGAGAGAAAGTAAGGGAGCGATTGGTTCACACCGGCTTTGTCGGATAGCGCACTAGCCAACCACGTCTCGCCCCGACCAGGAAACATCTGGCGGTCGTGGGCCGCATGATGCGCTTGCAATGAGCGGTCCAAGCGCGGCCGCTCGGTTCAGCAAAATCGTGTGGGTGCACCATGAAGTATTTAGATTTATTGATTCGATTCGGATCCACGAATGGAACGGCGTGTACAGTCGTTCGGTCTGTCTCGAAGCCGCACGTCCCTCCTTTCCGTTTCCAGCCGCAGCGAGCAGTCTTGAGTCTTCTTTCTGCGCTCTATCTATACGTTACCCAGGTCCGTCGATAGTGATATAGTGTCATGGTCGTCACCCTCGTGTTCCACGAGAAATGACAGCAAACACATTGCTATATTATATGAGAGTGTCCTCCGTCCCCTATATATCTACCAGATCGAAGTGCACAACACGTACATCACTGAGAGATAGAGATCGTCGGCAATGGCAGGCCAGGCAGAGAAGGTGTTCGTCGCCACCGACACGGAACTGCTCCAGGCGCAGTCGGACCTGTGGCGCCACAGCCTCTGCTACCTCACGCCTATGGCGCTCCGGTGCGCCGTCGACCTCGGCGTCCCCACCGCCATCCACCGCCTCGGCGGCGCCGCGTCCCCATCCGAACTCGTGGCCGCCCTATCCCTCCCGACGTCCAAGCTGCCCTTCCTCGCCCGCCTGCTGCGCCAACTCGCCACGGCGGGCGTCTTCAGTGCAACTGACGCCGGAACGTACTGCCTCAACTCGCTCTCGTACCTCCTGGTGGACGGCGTCCGCATCGACGGCGACGCCAGCCAGACGGCCCTCGTGCGCGCCGCGGCCTCGCGCTACTACGTGGAGGCGGCCATGGGGCTGGCGGACTGGTTCAGGAAGGACTTCGATGGAGCCGTCCCCTCGCCGTTCGAGGACGTGCATGGCGCGGCCATCTTCGAGGAGAGCATGGTGCTCCTCGACCCGGAGATGGATCAGCTGCTCCACGACGCCCTCGCTGCCCACGACCACATGGGGATCGGCCCCGTGCTCCGGCAGTGCCGTGAGCTGTTCGATGGGCTTGAGTCTCTCACTGACTGCGGCGGTGGCGATGGGACTACCGCGAGGTCCATCGTCGAGGCCTATCCTCACATCACGTGCACTGTGCTGGACCTTCCAAAGGTCATGGACAAAGTTCTTCCCACTGAAGAAGGAGCAGTTAAGTATGTTTCCGGTGACCTGTTCCACGTTGTCCCACCTGCTCAAGCCGTGTTGCTCAAGGTATATATGATATGAATGTTGCACATTCCATAATTTTTATTCCAAGGGAAATATTAAAGGTGTGGCTAGGTCTTAGTCGATTGAGACTAAAAAGTCTTAGTCAAGTAATATAGTATATAGAAGTAAAAAAATACTGAAAATGATTTTTTGATACGAATCTCCATGCAAATCAAATGAACATTGATTGATAAATAACAAAGTCGTAGTCCACTAAAACTTAGCAAAATTGAAATATTAAAGCAATGATTAATTAGTTTTCATTTCTGAAATAATAACAGCTTAAATTAGTAGGAATCCCTTCATATTTTCATCCTAGTCAGGCTTGATTAACCTTAAACTACAAGTTTATCCATGCACGGTAATGTAGCTTGTACTGCACTTCTGGAGCGACGAGGATTGCGTCAAGATCCTGGCACAGTGCAAGAAGGTTGTTCCTCCCCGGGATGCAGGAGGAAAAGTCATCGTCATAGACATTGTGCTTGGATCTGTTTCAGGGCCAATGCTGGAAACCCAACACCTCATGGATATGGTCATGCTAGTGGTGACAAGAGGCCGACAGCGGGACGAGAAGGACTGGAGCGAGATCTTCATCAAGGCAGGGTTCAGTGGCTATAAGATAGTGAAGAAGCTGGGAGCTCGAGCTGTCATTGAGGTATATCCATAAGGTTGTGCTCCCAAAGTAAGATGCTTACTATGGTGTGGATTGTTGTGTGATCGCTCTAAGGATGCAAAAATAAAGGAGCGCCTTGTCATTTTCCAAAGAGAAGTCCTAGGCAGATCATAGAATAGCAAGGCGGTTATGTCTTCTTACCTTATGATACCCGTGGAACTTTCTTTTGGAAGAAATAGTATGCAGATAGAGTGCTTATCATATATGCATTGTGTACAATATCATATACCATAAGATCAAGTCGTGTATTTGTTATCGAAACATTGTCTTCTTTATGGTCCAAAAATATTTAGCAAATTTTAATTATGCCCTCTCTAGGGCCTCTAGTGGTTTCTTTGTAGCTTGGAATGAAGTTGCATTTTCTGGAGAACCTTTATTTCATAATGAATTTCCTATATCCATCAGGTTCACCTCAGTACACTTAGATGAGTCTTGGATTCTAACCAATACATATGGACCCTATCAAGTTAAAAACTTAACTACTTTCATTGACTGATTTCAAAATGTGCATATGCCAGTTTATCAGGATTAGTTGGTGGTTCGAAATTTCAATTATGTCATATGCCCTAAGAACAAAAAATAGAGAAGACTGTAGTGCACATGCCATGTTTTCTTCAAATGGAGCCATCAGTTCCCTTGCTCTTATTGAAATTCCCCTTAGAGGCAGAATGTTTACTTCGAGCAATATGCAGAGTGCTCCTCTTTTGGACAAGCTTGATTGGGTATTCTCCTCTAAATCCTAGACTATTAATTATCCAAACACTATGGCTATTCCTCAGGCCAGAATTATTTTTTACCACATCCCTTGTTTCATTTGGATTGGCACATCTATTCTTGAGTCCTCTATTTTCGGTTCGAAATTTACTGGCTGCAACACCCAGACTTTAAAGATAATTTTAATACAATTTGGGACCAACAAATTCACAAACATGATAGTTCCAAAAGAGTAACTGCAAATTTCAAAAGACCAAGAAAAGGTTCAATACTGTGTTCAAAAATTATTTCTAATCTCTCTACCACTATCAAAGCTACCAACTCAGTGATTAATTCTATGACACTACTGAAGAATTTAGAAATCTTGCAATTCATGAGTGGAACAATCAAACAAATCCTCCAATATCATCTCCTCCAGCTTCTCTCACACCAGCAAATCTACTGGAAACAAAGAGACACTTTTATATGGGTACAATTGGGGGAATTAAAGTAAAACAAAATCATGCAAAGGCATCAATTAGTGCACGATCTAAATTAAGACATCAGGGGCAATAGTCCTCCCGCCGATGTACAATCCGCCCCACGCCACCGCCACCCCCCTCCCCATGCACGCCTCCCCGCGCGCCTTCTCCTCCCCGCCGCGCCGCCCTCCCGCTGCGCCGCGCTGCCACAACCGCGACGCCTCCTTCCCAACGTCCTCCCAACCATGTCGTCCAACGCCTCCACCTACTCCAACCCCTTCGCCGTCGACCCTGCTGAGATCCGCGACATCAACGTCCACACACGCATCCCCGTGGTCCTTGACGCCTCCAACTCCACGTACTTCGCGTGGAAGACGTTCTTCTCGCTGCTCTTCCACGAGAACAACCTCGTGGATCATGTGGATGGCACCGTTGACTCCCGTGCCATGGTGGATGACGCCGAGTGGACCGCGATCGACGCCACGATCATCCGGTGGTTCTTCACCACCATCTCTAAGGACTTGTTCCACACGGTCGTGAGCGCCGGCGACGACGCCCGCGCCATGTGGGTCAAGCTGAACGGCCTCTTCACCGACAACAAGCTTCTGCGCTGCGTTTTCTTGCAGCAGGAATTTTTTGACTCTCACCAGGATGAACAGTCCATTGATGACTACTGTCGTCGCCTGAAGACGTTGGCGGATGAGCTCCGCGACATTGGAGCCAAGGTGGATGATGACCTCCTCCTCAGCATGCTCACCGCCGGTCTCAATGAGGACTTCGGCAACGCCGCCTCCAACCTCACCTCGATGTCGGAGCCCTCCTTCCTCAAGTTCGTGGCGTACTTGCGGTTGGAGGAGCGCCGGATGAAGGGGATCAAGAAGCGTGTGCAGCATCACGCCCTCGCCGCCGGCACCTCACGTGGCGCCCCTCCATCAGCCGCCCCACCCGTGTCGCGCCAGCAACCGCCGCCCCCGGCCCCTCCGGGGTACTTTCCCTCCCGCCCACGCCTCCCGCCCCTACCGCTGCCCCCCAGCAGCCTGGTGGCGGATGCCGCGGAAACTACCACGGGGGCGGCCGCAAGCAGCAACAGGCGCCCGGGAGGGGGGGGGCTCGTCAGCAGCAGCAGCAGGTGACTCCTCCATGGACGTACGGCACCAACCCGTGGACCGGCGTAGTCCACGCGTACTCGATGCCGGTCCCTCGGGCTCCTACTCCGGGCATCCTTGGGCCTCGCCCGGCGGGCCACCAGGCTCTGTTCCCCGCGCAGAATGCCGCTCCCTACAACGGCTACGGTGCCGTCGCCCCCGCCTGCGCCCGCCTATGGGTCTGCGCCGGCCTACGGCGCTGCCGCTGTGCCGGCCTTTGGGACCACGCCTGCCTACGGCACCGCCACCGCGTCGGCCTTCGGTGCAGCTCCCGCGCTGGCCTACGGAGGGTTTTATCCTCCGCAAGTGCCGCCGCCGTGGGACCCGGCCCTGCTCGCTGCTCTGCAGTCCGCCCCGTCACCGAGCTCCTATGGTGGCGGTGGTGACTGGTACATGGACTCAGGCGCAACCGCTCACATGACTGCTCATCCCGGTAACCTCACGTCTGCCACTCCCATTCATACTCCCACCCGTATCACCGTTGGTAACGGTTCCTCCCTACCCATTACACATGTCGGTCATATGTCTTTTCCCTCTACTTCTACTCCTGTGAATATGTCTAATGTTCTTGTATCTCCTAACTTAGTCATAAATCTCGTTTCTGTTCATCGCCTTGCTCGTGAGAATCCTATCACTGTTGAATTGACGATATCGGTTTTTCTGTGAAGGACGCCCATACACGGATGGTACTCCATCCATGTGATAGGCCGGACGAGCTTTACCCAGTGCATCCCTCCGGCGCCAACACCACCCGTCGTCCCGTCACCTTCGCCGCCAGTGCCGATCTTTGGCATGCCCATCTCGGTCATCCCAACTCCATCGTTATGCGTCAGATTCTTTAGAGTTTTTCTTTCTCATGTAATAAGGTCGATGATCACACTTGTGAGGCTTGCCATCTTGGCAAGCACGTTCGTCTTCCCTTTAGCGAGTCTACAAACATTTCCACCTCTCCGTTTTAGTTATTGCATAGTGATGTTTGGACGTCCCCGGTTGCTAGCAACATGGGCTATTTATACTACTTGGTGATATTGGATGATTTTTCTCATTATGTGTGGACATTCCCTCTCCGTCGCAAGTCCGACGCTCTTGCCACACTCATAGCCTTTTATTCATATGTCACCACACTGTTCGGTCATCCTATTCTCGCCTTGCAAACTGACAACGGCAAGGAGTTTGACAACATCGTCGTTCACAATTTACTTGCGTCCCACGGCACCATCTTTCGCCTGACCTGCCCCTACACGTCCCAGGAGAATGGTCGCGCTGAGCGCGTCCTTCGCACTCTTAATGACTGTGCCCGCGCGTTGCTCTTCCACTCCTATGTGCCTCATCGGTTCTGGCCGGACACGCTTGCGACCGCCAGCCTCCTATTAACATTCACCCATGTCGTTCCCGCTGGAACTACACTCCTCACCAGCTCCTCTTCGGTGCAGCTCCATCTTATGATGGTCTTCGCATCTTCGGGTGTCTCTGTTATCCTAGCACCGCGTCCACTGCTCCTCACAAACTCGCTCCCCGGTCGCTTCCTTGCATTTTCCTTGGTTATCCTCCCAACACCAAAGGTTACCGGTGCTATGATCTAGTGTCCCACCGCATTTTCACTTGGCGGCATGTGTACTTTGATGAGCTGGTGTTTCCATTTCAGCAGGTACCGTCACCTTCGGCGTCTCCCGCGGCGCGGTTCGCCCTGCCTCCACCTCTGGCGGACCACCCAGCCGCACACCGGACTCAGCCCTACCCGCGCTCCCCGCGTCGGCCGCCCCTATCACGACCCCCGTCACCGCGGTCCCTATGGCGGCCCCCGTTGCCGCGACCCCTACTGCGGCCACCATCGCCGCGGCCCCCTCGGTCGCCCCCGCCATGGCCCCCGTTGCTGCGGCTGCACCCCTCACCGGTGTGGTCACTCGGGCTCGGACTGGGACACTTTGTCCCAGCATGCGCTACCTGTCGGACGAGTACGCGTGTTCTGCATCTACCTCGGCGCCATCTCCTCTCCCCACCTCCGCTCACGCAGCCTTCGGGATCTGAACTGGCTAGCTGCGATGCCTGAGGAGTTTGACGCCCTGCATCGCAACCGTACGTGGTAGCTTGTTCCGCGGCCTCCCCGTGCCAATGTCATCACTGGCAAGTGGGTCTTCCGCCACAAGACTCTCCCCGACGGTTCTCTCGAGCGCTACAAGGCGTGTTGGGTGGTGCACGGCTTCCGCCAGCGTGCCGGTGTGCACTTCACTGACACCTTCGCCCCAGCTGTCAAACCGGGCACGATTCGCGCTGTTCTCTAGCTTGCTGTTTCTCGCGCTTGGCCATTCCACCAACTCGATGTCTCTAATGCTTTCTTGCATGGCCATCTCGACGAGCAGGTGTTCTGTCAGCAACCTACTGGTTTCGTCGACATCGACTATCTAGACCACGTGTGCTTGCTCTCCTGTTCTCTCTACGGGTTGAAGCAGGCACCTCGAGCCTGGTACCAGCGGATCGCAGCCTTCCTTCAGCGGCAGGTGTTCCGGTCCACATGGTCCGATGCCTCCCTGTTTGTCTATCACCAGGGCCCCGCCATCGCGTACCTCCTACTGTATATCGACGACATCATCCTGACTGCATCCTCGCCAGCGCTACTTCAGCAGATCACAGCTCGCCTCGGCACCGAGTTTGCCCTCAAGGACTTGGGGGCTCTCCACTACTTCCTCGGCATTGAGGTCGTGCGTCGGGCTACCGGCTTCTTCCTGCATCAGCAGAAGTACGCCTACAAGCTTGTGGAGCGAGCGGGCATGCTTAACTGCATGCCAGCTCCTACGCTTGTCGACAAGAAGGCTAATGTGTCCGCCACCGAGGGTTCTCCAGCATCTGACGCTCCCTTCTACCGCTCCATTGTTGGCGCGCTTCAGTACCTCACACTGATGCGTCCGGACATTCATTACGCTGTCGAGCAGGTGTTCCTTCATATGCATGCTCCTCGTGACACCCATTGGGCTCTCATGAAACGTATACTTCGGTGCATACGTGGCACCACATCCATGGGTCTCACCTTGACGGCATCACCGGACACCAGCCTTGTCGCCTACTTTGACGCCGACTGGGCTGGGTGTCCCGACACTCGACGCTCCACTTTCGGCTACCGCGTCTACCTCGGGCCCTCTCTGATTTCGTGGTCGTCTAAACGACAACCCACGGTCTCACGATCGAGCGCCGAGGCTGAGTATCGGCCCGTGGCCAACGCCGTTGCGGAGTGCTCTTGGCTACAACAGCTACTTCAGGAGTTGCTATGTGAGGAGACCAAGGCGACGCTCGTCTACTGTGATAACGTCTCCGCGGTGTACCTTGCTGCTAACCCTGTCCATCACCGACGGACGAAGCATATTGAGCTCGACATCCACTTCGTCAGGGAGCACGTCGCACTTGGTCGTGTTCGTGTTCTACATATGCCCACCGATCAGCAGTTCGCTGATGTCATGACAAAGGGACTACCCACCTCGACCTTCGAGGGCTTTCGGTCCAGTCTCTGCGTCATCGTCGACGCTTCGACTGCAGGGGGTGTTGAACATGTGTACATCTACGTAGGTCTGGGTTTTGCATGCAGTACCTGTAGTGTCTGTCTCCCTCTGTATGTACGTGTATCTCAGGAGACAAGATACCGGTCGCACCCCTTGTACCTATATATATGTGCCTAGTGCACGATCAATCAATTATCGATGCACCAAATCATTCTCTACAAGAAGTCCTAGGCAGATCATAGAATAGCAAGGCGGTTCTGTCTTGTTACCTTATGATACCCGTGGAACTTTCTTTTGGAAAAAATAGTATGCAGATAGAGTGCTTATCATATATGCATTGTGTACAATATCATATACCATAAGATCAAGTCGTGTATTTGTTATCGAAACCTTGTCTTCTATATGGTCCAAAAATATTTAGCAAATTTTAATTATGCCCTCTCTAGGGCCTCTAGTGGTTTCTTTGTAGCTTGGAATGAAGTTGCGTTTTCTGGAGAACCTTTATTTCGTAATGAATTTCCTATATCCATCAGGTCCACCTCAATAAACTTAGGTGAGTATTGGATTCTAACCAATACATATGGACCCTATCAAGTTAAAAACTTAACTACTTTCATTGACTGATTCCAAAATGTTCATATGCCAGTTTATCAGGATTAGTTGGTGGTTCGAGATTTCAATTATGTCATATGCCGTAAGTACAAAAAATAGAGAAAGCACATGCCATGTTTTCTTTAAATGAAGCCATCAGTTCCCTTGCTCTTATTGAAATTCCCCTTAGAGGCAGAATGTTTACTTCGAGCAATATGCAGAGTGCTCCTCTTTTGGACAAGCTTGATTGGGCATTCTCCTCTAAATCCTAGACTATTAATTATCCAAACACTATGGCTATTCCTCATGCCAGAATTATTTTTTACCACATCCCTTGTTCCATTTGGATTGGTACATCTATTCTTGTGTCCTTTATTTTCTGGTTTGAAATTTACTGGCTGTAACACCCAGACTTTAAAGATACTTTTAATACAATTTGGGACCAACAAATTCACAAACATGATAGTTCCAAAAGAGTAACTGCAGATTTCAAAAGACCAAGAAAAGGTTTAAAACTGTGTTCAAAAAATATTTCTAATCTCTCTACCACTATCAAAGCTATCAACTCAGTGATTAATTCTATGAAACTATTGAAGAATTTAGAAATCTTGCAATTCATGAGTGGAACAATCAAACAAATCGTCCAAAATCATCTCCTTCAGCTTCTCTCACACCAGCAAATCTACTGGAAACAAAGAGACACTATTATATCGGTACAATTGGGGGAATTAAAGTAAAACAAAATCATGCAAAGGCATCAATTGTTCATAAATAATCACATTGCTATATTAAGAGATAAGCAGAGGCATGAGCACTCTGAACATCATGCAAAGGCTGCTTTCTTTGGTAGATCTTTCAAGAAAAGACTTGGCTATACTGTCCCAACTTTCAACCTTACGAATTTGGATTCTTTGCTTACGAGAAATGATGGTCTACTTTTTTTAGAGAAATCTTTCACTAAATAGGAAATTGTTAAAGCATTCAGGAATTTGCCCTCTCACGAATCCCCAGACCTAGATGGTCTTAATTTAGACTTTGTTAAAGTTTGTTGGGAGACTATTGCCCCTGATTTCTGTGCATTGTTTGAGGAGTTTTACCATGGTTCAATCAATATTTAGAGCATTAACTCTTCTTTCATTACTCTAATTCCAAAAATGGCTCCGCAGTTTAGGATAATGATTCAGACCTATTTCCTTTCTGAATTGCTCCATCAAGATGATAACCAAGCTTTTGGTAAATATGCTCCAAAAATTTATTCTTAAATTAGTGCATTCCAATCAATATGTTTTTTCTGATCTCATGAAAGTGCACCCAATATAGTTGTAGCCATTTTGAAGTAATAGTCTTGATCCGAAAGAAAAGTTAAGAAATAGTCTTTTGCCTCTACTAGAGGTTTATCAGAAAGTGCATGCGAATTATTTTAAATACCCATCAGCGGTGTGAAAGTGAAAATATTGCAAGAGTTTGTGAACAAGAATTAAGGTGCGCTAAAATAATAGTAACAAGAACAAGAGAGTAATGAAACGATGGAAACTACAGGAGGGCTAAAGGCTTTCACAGGGAGTTCCAATTCACTACTAATATTTTTTTCACCAAATTATGCGAAAACACAATTATTATTGGTGCAAATATATAATCCTCGTTATATGTTTATTGTGTCGGCGGAAAAAAATAATGTCGTTCCGTGCATACAACCATAGCTTTGTATCACGCAAAATAGTGATCTAACTATTTGTGGCGATCAGCATGTCACATTATGACTGCTGTGTCCCTTTTTAAACTAAATTGAAAAATACAATTATAGCAAAGTAGTAGTTGTTGAAGAAATAACATATACTATTATGGTGTATTTGGATCTTGATGCCTGGTGTAATCTTCACATGTCACAGTAGGGTACAAAATTGCTTGTGCACCTTTCTATATACTCTCAATATGTTGGCTTAATTTTGATCATTTTGATTGCTCGTACATATGACGGGTTTGGATTGATAGGCCCAACCAACAATATAAACATGCTTGTGTTTGATTATTAAATGTGGATATGATATTCCACGTGACCAACTCAACATTTGATTTGCGGAAGGCTCGCATGATTCTCCACGAAAAGTTTAATCTTTGTTCGATCACAATTGAAATATAAAACCCAAAGATCCTAACAATTTTCATGTGTTCAATGCGAAGGACCTAGCGTAGCCTTTAATTGGCACTCCCTCCGTCCTAGAATAAGCTTTTCAACTTTAGTACAACTTTAGAAAGTTGTACTAAAATTGAGAGACTTATTTTTGGATGGAGGGAGTTGTATATATATCATATATCATATATCAACACCGTGTCACACCTCCTTTCCGACTCTACCCTCTTCACACTCTAGAAATCCTTGCACCAACATGTAGTCCCAAAGCTCACGCCATTAACAAACACTAAACAAACTCCACCATATTTTTCCATTTTGTTTGATAAGACCATGTGCCCCTGCAAGCATAACATTTTTATTGTTCCATCAACTTTTCCTCTCAACCTTTCCATCTTGAATGCCTCAACCACACCATATCCTCATTTGCCTCCCCGCAGTAACCTCAATCTTCATGTGCATAATCCAACACCATGCAAGATGCCCTCACCAAGAAGATGTCGTCCAAGAAGCGAACCTCAAGATAGGTGAAAAGCAACCAAGAAGACATAGTTGAAGATTCGAAGAATGCTTGATTGCTTGGCTCCATTGAGCTGGCATTTGCAACAACAAGAGTACAAGATAATGGTAAATATTACTCCCTCCATTCCATAACATAGTACATATAGTTTTTTCTTCAAAAGTCAAATTTTGTAAATTTTGACCATCTTTTGGAGAAAACTATTTACAGCTGGAATACTTATTTGTATCACTAGATAACTAATTTCCAATCTAAACTTGGTCTCTCTAAGCTGAAATAAGGATACATAGTGATTCCAAAAGAGCTATTTGTTTGTTGTTAGATATTGGAGGTATAACGGTTCTTCAACCGAAGATGTTGCGCACAAAGAATTTAGCAACCAAGATTTCATCAGCGACAATGACTTTAAGATGGCAAGCATATCACTTGTGTTTAAGCAGGAGTATGTATAGTTACAAAAGTGTATATCAAACAAAATAAATCCCTTGCACAGTTGTAGCTCACTGCTACAAAGACTTCAATAATAAGGTTGAGGTTTGTGATCCTCATTAATATATTCCTTGCGGCATAGGACCTCGACTAATGATGAATGGATATTACTGATATCCAGGTTAACCAAAAGATACTCCTTGCTAAATAAGGTTCTTTTGAGTTATGATCGGTGCATAAGCTGTAGTGGAAATAATCCCCTGAAAAGTTGCGGCGAAAATAAGCCCTTGAGAATAAGCCATCCAGTTCTTTTCGGTTTCTGCCCCTTTAGCTTAGTTTCTGATATACCCAGTAAAAAGTTTGTAAGGCAAACGGAAACAAAATAACTTTCCTTGCTCTTGAGATTGTTTATTCCATTGAACATAGACCCAATTTTTCCATTTTTATTCCTTAGAATCTTTTTCTTTTTGTGACAGTACCTCTAGACTATAATTCTGCTCTTATTCAATGATATTGAGTTATTCCATAGCTTTTGCCGCACATATGAACATACAATTAATTTTTGAACATCATCAAATGTTACAAGTTGAACAAAAGGAAGATTATTGTTACACATACGAACATCATACAATCACATAGGAGTATCACATGAGTGTTTTAGTGTCACAATAAAATCCATGAAGTCACCATAGGCGCCTTCGTAGTCGATAGAAATATCTCCGCCCGCTGAACGAACATCACCGGAAGGTCTGAAATAATTCTAATAAAATACGAGCACCAGTGGTGGCTAGTTCCATCATAAGGAACCTAACAATCTGAGCTACCGTCAGTTGCCAAGGTATTATTTTGAAGAACAAATATGCCTGTGCATTGCAACGGGAGAAAAGCATATTAAATTATGCACGTGTGACAGATATAAAAGAAGTCTCAATCAAATGCCGGGATGAGATAATGACTTTTAAAATGTCATTTTAGAAACTATGTCTGAGTGATGTCATGACGAGATAAGGGACCTTTAAAAGGTCATGTAAATATCAAAAAATGTGATGGTCTCATCATGACTTGATTTCCTAAAGCGTCACAATGAAAAAAATATCATTGAGAAGATTGCATTGATAGACCCTGCCTGAGCTAGACTGATGAATGAATGTCTCACCTTGGCCTAGGGTAGCTGGGTTTATCATAATCAGTAATGTGGCACCAGAATAAACATAGCTGTGTATGGAGGCAAAATGGAAATTTAGTCATTTTTATATAGCTTACAAAAACTAATCCATAGAAACTTGTGTCAATTTTGGGGGCCTTGGCATTGTACAAGACACGGAAACCTTTTTTTACCTAAATCAAGGGACTAAATAAAATCATAAAATGACCTATACAGATCCCCTAATAAAACATATATGTAAGGGACGGTTCGCTATTTTAATTATTTACGGATCAGTTTTAATTTTTTTGAACATATTCTAAAATTTCATAGACATTTTTCTAAAAGTCCAGAATATTTTTTGAATACTGGAAATTTTGAAAAAAATCATGCACATTTTTTATTTCATGAACATTTAATTCAAGTTGTGATAATTTTTACTATAATATGTGAACATTTTTTTGAAATCATTATCATTTTATGATTTTCCGAATGATTTTTGAAATCACACAAAAAAAATGATTTCCCAATACTTTTTTTAAAAAAACTTACAACCTTTTGAAATTTTGTTTCTAGAAATCATTAATTAATTTAAAGAAGAAAATCTAAAACAAAAATGAGAAAGTAAAAAGAAAAAATGACCTACAGATGGGCCGGCCCATTACAACGTGCGGGAGGAGCAGGCGCACTCGTGAGAGGAAAAACCCTCAAAAAAAACTCGTGAGAGGAAAAACCCTCAAAAAAAACTCGTGAGAGGAAAAAAGGAGAGAAAAAGTGAAGTAACCAGGGAACGAACCTGGTCTCACTTGAGGAGGGCGGAGGTCATAGCCGGCTCGGGTGCTCATGTTTTTTTTTTTGAAAGCAACATAGCTTTATTACTCAACGTGCGGGCATATCACCCAACACACAGACGCCCACTTGGGCTGGTACATCCGTATCCCACTGCATACAGTGGGCTGAATCACATAAACGACCAAGACTAGCAAGCTCATGAGCGACAGAGTTCGCGCTACGCCGACAAACAACGATGTTAAAATGAGAAAACCAAATCTTTAACTGGTATTTCATATCTTCAATCACTGCTGCGTAGGGCGAGGAATCCACCCTACGTAGGTCCAACGCCTCCTCAAGAAGTTGCGAGTCGGTCTTGAACTCCACTCGAACCATACCTAGCTCTGCTGCCAAGATGATCGCATGTGACATAGCTACAGCTTCAGCAGCGAAAGCATCACATACGTTGTCAGTCCGTCCCGCCCGAGCACGGATCAGGTCTCCATGTTTTGTTCTTACCGCAACTCCCCAGCCTGCATGGTTCTGCCCGGGCATAAAAGAACCATCAACATTAAGCTTATATTCCATGTCACATGGCGGTTGCCACCTCTCCGGATTGCTCTTGACAGGGGGATTTAGAAAAATATGCACATATTCCATCACATTGCTTCTTGTTCGGCCAGCTACTTCTTCAGGCGCTAGAGGCATCTCCCCCTCTCTAAGCTTATTCCTGTTTGACCACCAAAGCCACCAAAAGGTGAGTATGTGAAGCCTTTTTTTCTCATCTAGACCCCAGACATAATCAATCATCGCATGCACGGACGTAATTACTTCCAGCTCCATGTGTTCCTTCTCCAAGCCTAAGCCCCTCCACACTTCCTTTACTGTCTTGCATTTGATGAAAAGATGCGCCCCGTCCTCGTCAGCTCTACCGCAGAAAAGACATTTTGTATCCGCAATACGGATCCCTTTGCGTGCTACATTAGTGCGAAGAGCTAGGGAGTCGTGCTTGAGCCTCCACACGAACATCTGAATGTTTTTTGGGCACGGCAATTTCCATAGACGCTTCCATGAGTCATCCTTCACAAAGTTCAGGTTATTAGGATTTGCCTCGCTGCTACCCACACCAGCATTCTGCATATGAAGCTCAAGCTGATGCTGAAGCTTATAAGCGCTTTTAACGGAATGAGTGCCTTTGGAATCATAATGGGTGCTCACGTTTTTTAAGAGCAACTCCAACGGGCCGACCCAAACGGACGGTGCATTTGTTCGCTTTTCGTTCGTTTGGGTCGGCCGCCCGCCCAGCGTCCGCCCAGTTTTGCTTTTGGGTTGGTAGTGCGTCCAACGCGCCGACCCATTTCATGTCCGCATTTAATTTTTTTTTAAAAGGCCAGCGAGCGATCATGCCAACGGCCATGTCTCATGCCGGCACCATGCCAGCACCGGCATATAATGTCGACTTTAGAAAATATCATCACAGTTCATGCTGGCGCACTCGTCAGCCGGCCGGCAGCCATGCCAGCACATAAAAATAGGGTGGGACTTGAGTTCGACCACGCCATCGCGACTTTCGTGGTCATGCCGGCATACAAAAAAGATGACGCTCATCGCCATAGATCACTCGTTGCCCAACTTGAGCATGTCGGCCTCCATCTTCTCGAACCACTGCCTCTTCCTTGGCGACACGGTGTTGAGATCCACCTTCATGATCTCCACCCCGATCATCAGGCTTGCGAGAGCCACTTCTTTCGCCTTGGTCTTGGCGTTGGCGGCCTCAATGTCTAGCATCTTGGCTTGCTTTCTCCGCCTTTAACTCGAACATCTTGGCTTGCTTCTCGGCGTCCAGCTCAATCCTCCTCCTTTGAATCTCCATGAAAGCGTCCATTTGCTCCGCCTTGAAACATCGGCGCTCCTCCTCCCTTAAGTCCTTCTTATTCATCATGCCGTTCACGCTTGCGATCAAAGCGTTGGTGGCCGCATCTCGCTTGTCCTCCTTCTTGGAGTTGGTCTTCCCCCGCGGCCGTGCCGGCTCGCCCTCCCCAAGATCCTCCACGGCTTTATTCCCCCCACGCGACTTGAGTGAGGCACATTGCACCTTGAACTTCTCCTCGTCCTTGATGCCCCGATAGCAATGGAAGAGGTTGAAGCACTTGCCATTGTGTTAAACCTTGAATGCCTCCAAAGCTTGAAATGCCTAAAAAATGTTTCCATGCAAGCATATGGGCAAGTGATATGCAAATGAACACGCAAAGGATGAACTTGATGACACAAAAGAGGGCGGCGAGCTAGCATACCATGTCTTGCATGCCGATGCCGCTCACGGGGCGGGCCTTAACGCTCTCAAGAGTGGCGCAAAACTTGTTGTACTCTTGTTGGATCACCCTCCACCGCTTGGAAATGGAGACCCACCCATGCGTGCTCACAAATTGGTAAGGCGGAAACTTCTTGTGCTCATGAAACTCTCGGTGGACACGAATCCAAAAGGATGAATGCTTTTGCTCGGCGCCCGTCTTGGGGTCTTGCCCAATGTCTCGCCAACACTCGCAAAGAAGCTTGTCCTCGGCCGCCGTGTATGCCTTCGTGCGCTTGCTCTTGAGCTTCGGCTTAGGACCGGCGGCTTGGTTGGTGAGCTCGTTCTCGACCGAAGGCTCCACTTCGATGTCGCACTCGTCCTCTTCCTCTAGCCCGTAGTCATCCGGGAACTCGTGGTCAAGGG
Organism: Triticum dicoccoides; assembly: GCF_002162155.2. NCBI lineage: Eukaryota > Viridiplantae > Streptophyta > Magnoliopsida > Poales > Poaceae > Triticum > Triticum dicoccoides. Next base: position 697,622,132 of record NC_041391.1, on the reverse strand, counting down.
GGAAGCCGTCCACGTTGATGCCGACCTGATCACGCATGACGGCCGCCTGGTCGGAATCATAGCCAGCGGCCGGCGTGAACGCCCCGCGGCCGTCCTGGCTTTGCATCTCGTCGGAATCGTAGCCAGCGGCCGGCGCACCGTCCTCGAAGATGAGGTTCTGCATGTAGTCCTCGTCGACGGCAGACGACATTTCCTCGAACAGGTTGCGGGCGTCTGGGAGCACGCTGGCCAGCGTCTGCCGCGCTTGTTTCCTTGCGCCGCCGGATGACGAGCCACCGGCCACCGGGGTGGCGTTGAGGTCGATGGGCGCGGGCGCGGGCATGGAAGGTGCGACCACGCTCACTTCAGGCAAGAGCTCCCTGGAGAGGCGGGAGGCCTGCAGGTAGACGTGGAAGCCAGGGATCGGGTCGCAAGCCGACGCGCGGGGCGAGTCGGGAAGCACCATCCGAGGAAACTCCGACGAGCCGGTGCTGGCCGCGGCGACGGCGGCTTGGACGAGGTTGTGCTGGCTAGGGTTTAACCCTAGCATGTAGAGCAACTCCCTCGTTGCCGCCGCGACGCGGGCGTTGGTGACCTCCTGCTGCTCGGCGGCGACGGCGGCGGCCTGCGCGGCGGCCTCATCCCTCACGTCTCCGACATGCCTCTGGCCCTTCCTCTTGGCCGACTCGCATGCCCGTTGTTCGGGCGTCAGCGCTTTCTTTGGCTTCCTTGGTGCCGCGGCGGCCGTCTTGCGCGGGGCACGAGGCTTGCCTTTTCCGACGGGGACGGTGGCTCCGCACGAGACGAGGGAGGCGAGGCCGGCAGTGGCGTAGAGGTTAATGGCATCGTCCATGCCTAGTTGGGGTGGGAGCGAGCGCGCGCGGGGCGGGAGTGTTTTTGGGAAAAATGGGGGGAAATGGTGGTGGCTGCCACCGATCGGCGGGCTCGGGTAGAGGAGTAGCCGCGCGCGCGCGTCCGACTCGTGTTCGCACTGACGCAAATCCGGCTCAAAAATCGGCCGGTAATGGGTCGCCATGCGGACGCCAAACGGACACGCGTCCGTTTGGGTCAGCGCGTTGGGCCGCCTTTTCTGCCCAAACGGACGGAGGCGGACGAAATGGGTCGCCCCATTGAAGTTTCTCTAACTGCAACGGTCTGTATAAGAACTATGGAGCCCGGGCGCGATTTCGAGGCAAAAAAACAGTTTTTTCTTCACTTATGGGTGGCATAGTGGGTAATTTATGACAACTTTGGGGGTAATTATGGTGACGTACGACCAGAAGTGATAGCCGCTTTATTATTAAGGAAAGATCAAACCAATGTATTGTAGTGTATTGTAAAAAAATTGAGGTGTTGTAGTATTATTGTTTTTAGGGTTTGAGGTTTTTTTGAGAGGTAAGACCAAATTTTATTGACCATAGGCTACAGTTTATGGAATACAATTTGCATGGGGATAAACAAGCCAAAGATGGCTCCCTTGCTGTAAAGAAAGCGATGACTAAAGGGTGCTTTTTATTGACTCATAATGTAGCATCGAGGGATACAATCATAACGAGTACACACCCGGCCTCCGCATAACTAAGATGCACACAGCCAACTCAACACACACAAAACTATCACGCCGACAAAAAGCAAAGTTATACAAGACCGAAGCTATGTCTAGACAGATGAAAAAAAAACCAAAGCACTGAAAGCACCGATTGACGATATACATGCAACCACCATCCGCGCCAACAATCTTTTGACAGCATAAAAATGACGAGAAGGGTTCTCCAAAAGCGACGCCTCCAACAAGGGAACGGCGTACAAGCGCCATCGTCGCCCAATCCAACAACCAAAGGTCAGACCGTGGGTTTTCACCCTGAAGATTAAATCCAAGCAAATTCCGAGCAACGCCATCAACAAGGTGACGACGTAAGAACGCCGCCATTGCCAGGTATAATCAACTAGGGCCATACCAGAGTTTTCACCCCGGAGCTCAAGACTGGGTACTCAATATACCACCCAATCGAAGTCGAATTATGATGTCTCCTCCACTTGCCTCGATCCCAATAGTTGCATACGCATACGGTCCCAGGCGAGCAATGACCATATCTGTATAGGTTGGTTGACGAGACTCGACAAGAGCCACTCGCCACCACCCGAAGAAGTCTTTGACGGGGAGGATGGACAGCGACATCTCCAAATCCTGAGTTCGGGACACTTCGAAGGCACCATCCTCGAAAGTGAAAGCCAAGCCTGATCTCCACGAGACTACAAAAGCACTCGCTTCCACTAGCTCCGTCGTCCTCACCTATTGATGCAAATCATACAGGTTGAAGCCTCTCAGGTGAGTACCGTCCGGCCAATGACCGCCCAGCAGCTTGCTGGCCAGAAACATGGTGCCACCCGACATTACGCCCGAGCCCGAGCGATAGACCACCGTGACCGCGTCTGCCCGCCAAAGAAGCGAGTGATGGCCACGACCACTGCACTTGGCCACCGCCTCAACATCCAATCCATGGCGGGGAAGAGCGGAGCGATGATCCAGCTATTCTGTGGGCATCGTTGTTTGACGCACGGCCCTCGAAAGTAAATGTACAATTGAAGCCAGAAGCTCGATGGTTAATCTCAGAGATAATCGCGCCATAATTTCCTGTGTAGCTGTTGTTTATGTCGTTGATCACCTGTCTTGAATCTGAGGCTATGATGAACTTGTGAATGTGCAGATCTTCAGCCAGCAATAGTGCTTCCCTGCACGCGATTGCTTGTAGTGTCGCCACATCACAAACCCCTGGGATTACCGATGCTGAGCTGCCCAAGTAGTTGCCACTATCATCCCTGCAGATTGCCGTCGCCGTTCCTCACCTGTTGTGCCGTGCGACACCGGCATCAACATGAATTTTGGCAAAACCTATTGGTGGTGCCCTCGACCGAGCAGTGGCTGTAGCATTTGTATGTGCTGTTCCTCCCGTGTTGCCCTTTGGTTTGTTGTTCCCAATAGTGTCCAACTCCCCTATGAATTTCTCAACAAAACCGTGAGTGGCATATGGGCTTTGGAAAATTCCTTCATGAATTGCTTGCCACTACTAAGGAAAACCTTATACACAGAACTTTAGCAGTAGCGAGGGTCAAAAAAGCACGCTGGTGCTAAGTAGCAGTAGCGTGCCTGAGCAAACCGGGCTGCAGATAAAGTTCTAGCAGTAGCGCGTCTTGCTCTAAACACGTTACTACTAAAATTCCCACAACTTAGCCGATAGGCTACACATAGTAGTAGCGACCTATGATGAACCGCGCTACCGCTACTTTATTTGTAGCAGCGCGTTTTAATCTAAACTCGCTACTGCTAAAGGATATAAAATTAAATGGAAAGAAAATAGAAAGGTAATTGAAAATGAAAGAAATAGAATAAGGTGAAAGAAAATAAAATAAAATGTGAAGATAACTAAATGAAAAAGGGGAAGAAAAGAGAAAGGAGTAGCAGTAGCGTGTATCCCGGAACGCATGTAGCTAACGTAGCAGCAGCGCTCTTCCTGGAACGCGCTACTGCTACTTCTGACTTAATCACGGGGTTCGTCCTTCCCCATGGCCACTTTCCCCAAATCCAACTCTCACTCTTGCCGCCGCCGTCGCCCGTCGGCTGCCGCGCTTTCCGCACACCCTCTACGCCGCCCTGACCCCAGATTCAACGCCGCCCCCGCCCCCGACCTCAACGCCGCCCCGGACGATGCCCCCGACCCCGACCTCGACGCCGCCATCCGCCGCGCGCCCGAGCCCCGACCCTGACCTCGACGCCGCCCTGCCCCTCCCTCGTCGCAGGCACCCGAGGTGAGCACGCCTGCTCCTCCCTCTCCCCTACCTCTGCCTAGGGTTTCTTTATATTTTAGTTGCATCAAATTAGTTAGGGTTCATGTAAGAGTGGAAACAAATCGAATGCGGATGCAGCTCAAATGAGTTAGGGTTCATGTAAGGGTGGAAACGAATCAAATTTCTAAGATGATTCATAAAACGAGTAAAATTTGACCATTTATTTCACTTTATAGTTGGATAATTGGAATATCCGCTACCACTTTCCACCCCTATAGGTTTATCAAATTAGATGGTAATTAGGGCAGTAGTTCCTAGGTACTAATTAGTTAGTAAGAACTATTTACTAATTAGGTACTAGAATATTTTTATTTATAGTAAGTTTATTTTTAGTAAGAACTAGTTGAATTAATAGAACTAGTTAGTAAGAACTTGTTGCTATTTTTTAGTTAAAGCAATTTTTCCCGCCTCGACGTGGACGATGCCTATCCCGCATCCTCGTCGTCGAGTCGGCGGAGGACGACACCTGCTTGACCAGATGGGCCATGTCCGGGACTGGGCTCCACCGGGGTGGTACTGGGAGGCGCTACCTACCGGGGGACGCAAGTTGGTGAGGAGCCAGCCTGTCGTTGACCCGAACCTTCTTTGGTGGCGGTCGCGTGGGCCAGTAACGGTCCAGAGGCTCGAGGACTCCGCGGAGGTGGTGCATCATCGTGTCAGTGAGGAGGACGTGCACGTCCGTCGCTACTTGTTTGCGTTGGAGCACAGGTTCTCCAATACCTGGCAGGTTCTCCAGGGATCTCACTGGAGCTATGATCCCGTGATGGTTCCTTCTCTGTGGGTGTCCACCGCCCGCGCCGATACCCATCGTGTGCTAGGGTTTTAGTTGTATTAGTGATGTTATATGTATGACACTATTTGTGATGTATTAGTGATAATATTCGACGATGTACGGACGCATGAGATGATTTACTTTTGCTTATTGAATGCATCCTAATTTGAGTCCTATAAGATATTTTGAAATGTATATCTTATGTTGCTCAATATCCAAGTGGTCGGTCATGTTTGCAGGTTACACCTCCGAGTGGCCTATGTTTTGCCGGAGTGTTGATTCATTTCCGTTCCGGCAAATTTCAGGCGCTCGATATGTCCTATTTTAGCAAAGGTCATGCCAGATTTTTCCGTGAATTTTGGCATGACTTGTGCCAGAATATGTAGGAAATATCGAGTTCCCCAGATTTGTGTGTTGAGTATCCTGGTAGTTGTCTTTGATCGATTTTCGATTAATGTTTTAACTATGAACATAGGAAATGTCTGACGACGAAAATGAATTCAGTATTTGCAAATACTGCGAAGACGAGCGCGACCTGTGCGACGAAATCTTCCTAGATGATGATAGGCGCTTCAGCATCAAGCTGGACGAGAACTTCGAAGTGGATACAGTAAGCCACAACGAAAAGTCTTTTTTCGTAATTAAGCATGACATTTGCTTCATTTGCTTCAACTTATAATTTAAGCATGACATTAAGCATGACAAGTCTTTTTTTTACTATTCTACTAGCATATCCCCTGCCATGCAAGAGTTCTTGTATTGGATAAGATAGGTTTCAGTCGTACTATGGAGGAAAAGAAATTTTACTTGAAGGCCGAGCATGGTTATATTTTCAACGTAAAATTATACAATTCAGACGACTACACCTATTTTGGATGCAAAACATGGCGAGCACTATGCAAGACTTATGCATTTGAGCCTGATATGGTTATCACCTTTGATATTCGTCCGGAAGATGATATTGAAGGTAATACCGACATCTGGGTCGATGTGCAGACGCCTCCAGTTATACCATTATGTAAGTTTCTCAACCATATTTATGTCTTTGATATTGTTTATTCAAAAATAGTTGACAACTAATTTGTATTGTCAGCTTATTTCGGTGCACGCAAACATGTCCAGCGCTTGATAGACAGGATCGTATAATATGTCGGGGCTGAACTCAACTGCGAGGAGCTCAGTCATTATGTTTCATGGCTTGCGGATCTTGATACTGTCAAGAAAAATTTTCTTCCTGCATTTAGAAATGTTAGTACTGAAAACATGTGACCAATAGTGTTCATAATGAACTACGGTCACATCTATTTAGGAAGGATGGTAAGATTTTTACTATTTGTCCTCTGTGCATCTTTTCCATACATTATTTTTGAAGCTAAACTTCATTGCTAAGTATGTTACCATACGATGTTCTTCAACAGGGACTCCCGATGAATGTTGTGCCTTATGGGATCGAGACTAAAGGTACCATGAGTATTATCAGCTTACGGCCAAGATATCCTACATATTACTTTAGTGCATTCAAGATTAGCGACGGATGCTTAATAGTGCAAGACTGGACCAAATATGTGATGGGGGAGCGCAGAGAAGTACTAGGGGGCAGCAAACTGATGCGCTACCCACGATTAGGAGACAGGTTCATCTGCATGCTCCAACTTGATCAAGGAGGAGAGCTATACATGTGTTATGTTATTTTACCTAAGAGAGAGCAACAGGAGTGATTAGCTAGCTAGAAATGAGTTTGAGGATGATGATGTGCTACACTATTAATATGATGATAAAATAGCTAGTGTTGGTGGTAATGACTATGATGATTCTTATTAGCTAGTGTTAGTGGTGATTAAATAAATACTATTGGTGGTAATGAATATGATGATGATTAAATAGCTTGTGCTGGCGGATTAGATTCAAGTGGAGGCAACATGTGGTGCACATTGAAAGTACTACTAGTCCAAACTAGATCAAGTTTGGATTAGTAGTATACTTTTGACATGCACCACATATTGCCTTCACTTGAACCTAATCCACCTTCATTTGACACACTGTTATGGACATAATGATGTAAACCTCATAACTGGTATTGTACCAATATTTGTACGATGGCGCATAAATACACTAAAAATATAAAAATAAAAAAAGAATACTAGTGCCGATGGAGAGAAAACACGCTGCCAGTAGTTACATTAGCAGTAGCGTGGGAGTAAAAAATGTTGCAACTATTTGTCCTAGCAGTAGCGCATGCGGGCACACGTTACTGCTAAGCAATAGCTGTAGCACCTTATTAGTAGCGTGCCTGCCCGCGCTACTAGTGAGCACAAAACCAGCGCTACTGCTAGGGTTTTCCCTAGTAGTGTGCCTTCATGCCCACCATATAGCCCAAAGTGTCACTAAAAGTTTTACAAAGGCAGCATGCGAAAGACTTCCATCATCATGAAGAGCTAGTGTTTGGCATTTGGTTCTGTTGAAATACTCAGCTGAACGAATAGTTCAGTGTCAGCTAGGGCCCAAACACATCTGGCTGAAGCGCATTCCAACAACGAGTCCTGCCAGGAATCCGGTGCTTCACACAAACCACAAGAGCTTGTCGTTGAAATATTTCTATGTGATCTGACATGCTCAATTGGCAGAGATTGCCTCGCAAGTCTCCACAAAAACATCTATACTTTGCCTGTTACTTTTGTGTTCCATAATGATTTCCACGCGCTACCATCAGAGTCCGTACTCGAAGAACCAGTTTCCTCGAGCCACGCCTCCCTTCTTCTTTTGGTTGAAACCAACATGGCATATGGTAGGACCGTCAAAATTCCGGTCTTTTCATAGTGCCAGGACCAAAAATCAGCCATGTTCCTTGTACACAGAGGTATGCTAACAATAAAAGGCACATCTATCGATAGAAACACTTGTGCTATCCTTTTCCTGTCCCAGGTAGCGAAGGTGGCATCAATTAATTCTACAACTTGGACAGGCAGGTTTGCAACCCTACTCCCATACGGGAGCATCATCTCTGCTCGTGGCAACCAATTTTCATTCCAGATATTAGTTGATTCACCATTACCGATCCGTTTGATAAGTCCCTGTTTCAAGACATCTTTCCCTTCAATCACAGCCATCCAAATTTGGCTCGGATGATTTCCTAAAACAACATCTAGGAAAGAGGATGCTGGGAAGTAGACACTTTTGAGGATACGGGCACTAAGAGAATCAGGATTTTGCATAATCCTCCATGCTTGCTTAGCTAACATAGCCATGTTAAAAAGCTCAAAATCTTTGAAACCCAAACCGCCAATGTTTTTGGGTTGTGTCATTGCCTTCCAGGACACCTAGTGGGGCTTACGCTGGCCATTCTTACTTCGCCACCAGAACTTTCTAATCAACATGTTCAAGTGCTTGCACAAACCTCTTGGTAGTTTAAAACATGACATTGAATAGACTGGAACTGCTTGGGCCACCGCCTTCACCAATACTTCCTTACCCGCCATGGACAAGGTTTTCTCAATCCACCCCTGGACTTTTTTCCATAACCGGTCTTTCAAATACTTGAATGCTCCATTCTTTGATGTACCTATGTCGCTTGGCATACCAAGATACTTTTCATTCAGAGTTTCATTGGGCACCTGGAGTAGACCTTTGATTTGGTGGCAAACACTATCAGGAACCCCCTTGCTGAAAAAATCAAGGACTTGTCATAATTTATGCGCTGTCCCGAAGCTTGACAATAAACATCTAAGCAGCTTCACCGAGGTCTTTCATTAAAAAACTTCTATTCAAGTATCCTTTTATGCTATTCAGAAATTCTACATCATTTCCAATCAACAATATGTCATCCACATATAATATTAGAAATGTTATAGAGCTCCCACTCACTTTCTTGTAAATACAGGCTTCTCCAAAAGTATGTATAAAACCATATGCTTTGAGCACCTCATCAAAGCGTATATTACAACTCCGAGATGCTTGCACCAGTCCATAAATGGATCGCTAGAGCTTGCATACTTTGTTAGCACCTTTAGGAACCACAAAACCTTCTGGTTGCATCATATACAACTCTGCTTTAAGAAATCCATTAAGGAATTCAGTTTTGACATCCATTTGCCAGATTTCATAATCATAAAATGCGGTAATTGCTAACATGATTCGATCAGACTTAAGTATCACTACAGGTGAGAAAGTCTCATCGTAGTCAACTCCTTGAACTTGTCGGAAACCTTTTGCGGCAAGTCGAGCTTTATAGACAGTAACATTACCATCAGTGTCATTATTCTTCTTGAAGATCCATTGGGCCTCCGATCATCGGGCTGATCCACCAAAGTCCACACTGTTCTCATGCATAGATCCTATCTCAGATTTCATGGCCTCAAGCCATTTATCGGAATCTGGGCTCATCATAGCTTCTTCATAGTTCGTAGGTTTATCATGGTCAAGTAACATGACCTCCAGAATAGGATTACCGTACCACTCTGGTGCGGATTGTGCTCTAGTTGACCTACGAGGTTTTGTAGCAACTTGATCTGAAGTTTCATGATCATTATCATTAGCTTCCTCTCCAGTTGGTGTAGGCATCACGGGAACATATTTCTCGGATGAGCTACTTTCCAAATTGAGAGAAGGTACAACTACCTCATCAAGTTCTACTTTCCTCCCACTCACTTCTTTTGAGAGAAACTCCCTTCTCTAGAAAGGTTCAATTCTTAGCAACAAAGATCTTGCCTTTGGATGTGTGGTAGAAGGTGTACCCAATTGTTTCCTTAGCGTATCCTATGAAGACACACTTCTTCGATTTGGGTTTGAGCTTCTCAGGCTGAAGCCTTATGACATAAGCATCGCATCCCTTTAAGAAACGATAGCTTAGTATTATTGCCAAACCACAGTTCATACTGTGTCATCTCGACGGATTTTGACGGTGCCCTTTTTAACGTGAATGCAGCTATCTCTAATGCATAACCCCAAAACAATAGTGGTAAATCGGTAAGAGACATCATAGATCTCACCATATCTAACGAAGTGCGGTTACGACGTTTGGACACACTATTACTCTGTTGTGTTCCAGGTGGCATGAGCTGTGAAACTATTCCACCTCGTTTTAAATGAAGGCCAAACTCGTAACTCAAATATTCACCTCCATGATCAGATCGTAGAAACTTTATTTTCTTGTTACGATGATTCTCCACTTCACTCTGAAATTCTTTGAACTTTTCAAATGTTTCAGACTTGTGTTTCATTAAGTAGATATACCCATATCTGCTCAAATCATCTGTGAAGGTTAGAAAATAACGATACTCGCCATGAGCTTCAACACTCATCGGACCACATACATCGATATGTATTATTTTCAATAAGTCATTAGCTCATTACGTTGTTCCGGAGAACGGAGTTTTGGTCATCTTGCCCATAAGGCACGATTCACAAGTATCAAATGATTCATAATCAACTGATTCCAAAAGTCCATCTTTATGGAGTTTCTTCATGCACTTTACAACGATATGACCCAAACGGCAGTGCCACAAATAAGTTGCACTATCATTATCAACTTTGCATCTTTTGGCATCAATATTATGAATATGTATCACCACGATCGAGATTCAACAGAAATAGACCACTCTTCAAGGGTGCATGACCATAAAATATATTACTCATATAAATAGAACAACCATTATTCTCTGATTTAAACGAATAACCGTCTCGCACTAAACAAGATCTAGATATAATGTTCATGCTCAATGCTGGCACCAAATAACAATTATTCAGGTCTAAAACTAATCTCGAAGGTAGATGTAGAGGTAGCGTGCTAGCGGCGATCACATCGACCTTAGAACCATTCCCGACACGCATTGTCACCTCGTCCTTAGCCAATCTTCATTTAATCTGTAGTCCCTATTTCGAGTTACAAATATGAGCAACCGAACTGGTATCAAATACCCCGACACTACTACGAGAATTAATAAGGTACATATCAATAACATGTATATCAAATATATCTTTGTTCCCTTTGCCATCCTTCTCCGCCAAATATTTGGGGTAGTTCTTCTTCCATTGACCAATCCATTTGCAGTAGCAGCACTCAGTTTCAAGCTTGGGTCTAGCTTTGGGTTTCTTCCCGAGAGTGACAACTTACTTGCCATTCTTCTTGATGTTCCCCTTCTTTCCCTTTCCTTTCTTCTTGAAACTAGTGGTCTTGTTAACCATCAACACTTGATACTCCTTCTTGATTTCTACCTCCGCAGCCTTTAGTATGCGAAGAGCTCGGGAATAGTCTTTTCCATCCCTTGCGTATTGTAGTTCATCATGAAGCCTTTGTAGCTTGGTGGCAGTGATTGAAGAACTCTATCAATGACATAATCATCTGGAAGATTAAGTCCCAGCTGAGTCAAGTGATTATGGTACCCAGACATTCTGAGTATGTGCTCACTAACATAACTGTTCTCCTCCATCTTGCAGCTATAAAACTTGTTGGAGACTTCATATCTCTCAACTCGGGCATTTGCTTGAAATATTAACTTCAACTCGTGGAACATCTCATATGGTCCATGACGTTCAAAACGTCTTTGAAGTCCCGATTCTAAGCCGTAAAGCATGGCACACTGAACTAACGAGTAGTCATCAGATCGAGCTTGCCAGACGTTCAGGACGTCAGCTTCTGCTCCTGCAGCAGGCCTTTCACCCAGCGGTGCATCAAGGACATAATTATTCCGTGCAGCAATGAGGATAATCGTCAAGTTATGGACCCAGTCTGCTACTAGTAGAAAAGGGGGCAAAGGTCCAGGTCGGGTCAGCCCATCAGCCCATGGTGGCATTGGACCCAGTTCGTGAGCCCCGGGGGCCAGCCGGGCCACGTGGGCCATTGGTCGACCTCCAAGCTCCATTTTCCTCAATATTTGTCTAGGTTTAGCGGTCCGTCACACCTCGTCCCCGTCTTCACCGCCATCGATCACCCGCGCCGATCTCATCACCGGCACCACCGTGGTGAGCCTCTTGTTCTTATCTTCTTTCTGAAAGGAAAAATATTCTTACTTGTATGTTTAGATAGATACTTGTATTATTTTCTTACTTTTATTATTGCATCTTATATAGTGCGATGGTTTTGGTATCCTCCCCTGTCGGCCCTCATCCTGTCTATGATTCGGATGTGGTATATATTATCTTTTCATAACTATTGGTTCATTTATTGTTTATGAAAATTATGCCGACCAACGTGACATTGATTTTATTTATCTAGGAGGTTGTTGAACCGGAAATTCCAACCGACCCTATTGTCGAGAGGTTAAATTTAGTTGAAGAAGAAAACAACCTTGAAGGAAAAAATAAGAAAAATTGAGGAGGAGAAGATGATATTGGAGTTGCATGTTGCGGATGTCGTCGATGATCACAAGATCAAGATGGATGCAATGCGCTTGAAGATTAGAAAGATTAGAAAATATGCCATTCATACTGAGGCTTGGTATCATTATGCTGTTGGATCAGTTGTTACCTTGGTTGCGATTATGATCGCATTTGTTTTCGCATTGAAATGTTTTATATAGTTTCAATGTACGGTTTAATTAATTTAGATGCTCTGCAGAGCTTTATGTTGTTCTATAATGATTTTTGCTTGAAGATGAGAACTATGTATGTACTTTGGTTTAATTGTGATGATGAACTTCTATTAATTTGGACAGGGTGAAGAAGCAGGCAATTATGATGAATGCTTTGGCCCAATGCCGGTGCAAGAAGGAGACCATGAGGACGGCTCCGGTGACCTAATGACGGTGCAAGAAGGAGACCGTGATGACGGCTCCGATGACCGAACCGAGTCTGGCCAGGTATATATATTAGTTAAGCCTGTGCTGACTAGCTAATTGATGCATTCATTGTTTTGGTATATGTACACATATTAATTACTCTCGTCTTTATTCTTTTTTCTAGCCCTCCAGATCGAGCACAACTTCGGTAAGGAGACGAGGCCCGAAGAAAAAGTTGAGCTCGGATGAAAGGTTTGAGATCACAGCAATCGCGCGCGATGGCGAACCGATTGAATCCATCAAGACAAAGAACACATTTGCTGCTCAGTGTGGGGTTCTTGTTAGGGACAAGATCCTGATCAGCATCCACCAATGGTATAAGCCTAAGGAGGAAGACCCTCAGGTGTCTTATGTCAATGATATGCAGAAAGATGATCTTTGGACTGAGCTGAAGGCAAATTTCACCCTAACGCCAGAGGAGGATCCGGAGAAGCCAGTTAAAGAGCAATTAATCAAGTCTTGTGCTCTTAAAAGATGGCAGGCCTATTCAGGAGGTGGAGGAAAGAGCTAAAAAAGTTGGTCGACAAAGAAGAGACACCAGAATTAATCGGCAAATATGAGAAGATCAGAGATCACTGGCCCGCATTTGTGGCCCACACGACATCAGAAAAGAGTAAGAAGATGTAGGTGACAAACAAGCAAAATGCTGCTAAGAAGAAGTTTCACCATCGCACGGGGTCAGGTGGCTACCTCAAAGCCCGGCCTAAGTGGTCCAAGGCTGAGAATGATATGCTTGATAAAGGGATCGAACCAGAGACAATGAAATGGCTAGACCGTTGCTGGACTTGGTTCTTCGGGGCTGGCGGAACCTTGGACCCTCTATCAGGGAAGTGCCGTTGGACGGACGAGCAACTAAAAACACCAGTCAACAGGCTTCAGCACTATATCGATGCAGCGCAGCAAGGGACGTTCGTTCCAGACAGGGAGAAGGATGAGCTCACAATGGCCCTCAGTAATCCTAAGCACCCCGGATGGACACGAGGCATGCCAGGCTTCATTCCGTGGAAGGTTGGTTTTCTGGACGCAGGGGGTTACAAAACCCACGAGAGGAGGAAGAAACTGGAGCAGAGCCAACTGCAGGCGCTGCACGAAAGGGTACAAGGGCTAGAGGAACGAGAAGCAGATCGCAGCAAACGACCTGCCGAAGCTTCCCCCGAAACTACCCCACCATCTCAGTAGAGAAGCAGCATGGCTTCCACCGAGCTGCTTCATCCGGAGCATGTCTTGATGGCTCCTACTAGCTACCCCGTGGATTTTATCACGGAGGCTCAAAATTGCCACCTTATGATGCAATGGCAGAACTTAAAAGTCAAGGCGGCTGTCGGCCACGTTCGACCTTCTAAACCCGACGCAACTTTTCACTGTCGTCCGAGTTCAGAAGGATATGCTAGGGTGACGGTGGACGAAATAACGGAGGGATTTGAGGACCTCCAGCTTGACCACCCTACCGGTGAAGGGGAGACTCGGTTGGGTTCTGCTCTGAAGACTCCATGCCTATGGCGGAAGGAGTTCATCAAGCTTCCGAACTGGACGCCTCCACCTCCTCCTCTGGTGAGTCAGGGAACTCTACATCCTCCACTGCCTCCTTCTTCGGTGAGTGACGATTAGGGCACTCAGCCTCCTTCTCCGCCTGCGCCGGCGCGCCCGAGCAGCCAGCAGCCTCCTCCTTCTCCACCTCGCCAGCAAGGGCGGAAGAGAACCGCTGCCGCGCCGGCTGCTCCGGCGCGTCGTAGTCCTTCTCCTCCGCCTCGTAAGCAAGCACGAAAGAAGCAGACGCCGCAGCCGCTCCGTCTGCTCCGGCGTTGCTACCTCTTGAGCACTGCGTTGGATTTCCCCGAAGAGGAGAGGATGATGCAGTAAAGTAGCGTAAGTATTTCCCTCAGTTTTTGAGAACCAAGGTATCAATCCAGTAGGAGATCACGCACGAGTCCCTCGTACCTACACAAAATGATAGCTACTCGCAACCAACGCGATTAGGGGTTGTCAATCCCTTCATAGTCACTTACGAGGGTGAGATCTGATAGAGATGATAAATAATATTTTTTGTATTTTTGATATAGAGATGCAAAGTGAAAAGTAAAAAAAGCAAAGTAAGAACAAAGCAAATAATAAAGTAATGGAGATTGATATGATGAGAATAGACCCGGGGGCCATAGCTTTCACTAGTGGCTTCTCTCAAGAGCATAAGTATTCTACGGTGGGTGAACAAATTACTGTTGAGCAATTGACAGAATTGAGCATAATTATGAGTATATCTAGGTATGATCATGTGTATAGGCATCACGTCCGAGAGAAGTAGATCGAAACGATTCTGCATCTACTACTATTACTCCACTCATCGACCGCTATCCAGCATGCATCTAGAGTATTAAGTTAAAAACAGAGTAACGCCTTAAGCAAGATGACATGATGTAGAGGGATAAATTCATGCAATATGGTAAAAAACCCATCTTGTTATCCTCGATGGCAATAATACAATACGTGCCTTGCAACCCTTTGTATCACTGGGTAAGGACAACGCAAGATCGAACCCAAAGCTAAACACTTCTCCCATTGCAAGAACTACCAATCTAGTTGGCCAAACCAAACAGATAATTCGAAGAGACTTGCAAAGATAACTCAATCATACATAAAAGAATTCAGAAGATTCAAATATTATTCATAGATAAGCTGGATCATAAACTCACAATTCATCGGTCTCAACAAACACACCGCAAAAAGAAGATTACCATGAATAGATCTCCATAAGAGAGGGGGAGAACATTGTATTGAGATCCAAAAAGAGAGAAGAAGCCATCTAGCTACTATCTATGGACCCGAAGGTCTGAAGTAAACTACTCACACTTCATCGGAGAGGCTATGGTGTTGATGTAGAAGCCCTCCATGGTAGATGCCCCCTCCGACGGAGCCCCGGAACAGGCCCCAAGATGGGATCTCGTGGATACAGAAAATTGCGACGGTGGAATTAGGTTTTTGGCTCCGTATTTGATCTGTCGGGGGTACGTAGGTATATATAGGAGGAAGGAGTACGTCGGTGGAGCAACAGGGGGCCCACGAGATAGGGGGCGCGCCCTAGGGGGGGCGCGCCCCTCACCCTCATGACCTCCTCGGTTGTTCCTTGGAGAAGGGTCCAAGTCTCCTCGATCATGTTCGGTGAGAAAATCACATTCCTGAAGGTTTCATTCCGTTTGGACTCCGTTTGATATTTTGTTTCTTCGAAATACTAAAATAGGCAAAAAAACAGCAATTCTGGGATGGGCCTCCGGTTAATAGGTTAGTCCCAAAATTAATATAAAAGTGGAAAATAAAGCCCAATATAGTCCAAAACAGTAGATAAAGTAGCATGGAGCAATCAAGCATTATAGATACGTTGGAGACGTATCAAGCATCCCCAAGCATAATTCCTGCTCGTCCTCGAGTAGGTATATGATAAAAAAGAATTTTTGATGCGGAGTGATACTTTGGCATAATTTCAATGTAAATCTTCTTAATTGTGGTATGAATATTCAGATCCGAAAGATTCAAGACAAAAGTTCATATTGACATAAAAGTAATAATACTTCAAGCATACTAATCAAAGCAATCATGTCTTCTCAAAATAGCATGGCTAAAGAAAGTTATCCCTACAAAATCATATAGTCTGGATGTTGCTCTATCTTCATCACACAAAGTATTTAATCATGCACAACCCCTATGACAAGCCAAGCAATTGTTTCATACTTTAGTAATCTCAAACTTTTTCAACTTTCATGCAATATATGAGCGTGAGCCATGGACATAGCACTGTAGGTGGAATAGAATGGTGGTTGTGGAGAAGACAAAAAAGGAGAAGATAGTCTCACATCAACTAGGCGTATCAACGGGCTATGGAGATGCCTATTAATAGATATCAATGTGAGTGAGTAGGGATTGCCATGCAACGGATGCACTAGAGCTATAAATATACGAAAGCTCAACAAAAGAAACTAAGTGGGTGTGCATCCAACTTGCTTGCTCACAAAGACCTAGGGCACTTTTGAGGAAGCCCATCATTAGAATATACAAGCCAAGTTCTATAATGAAAAATTCCCACTAGTATATGAAAGTGACAACATATGAGACTCTCTATCATAAAGATCATGGTGCTACTTTGAAGCACAAGTGTGGTAAAAGGATAGTAGCATTGTCCCTTCTCTCTTTTTCTCTCATAATTTTCTTTATTTGGGCCTTTTCTCCTTTTTTTATGGCCTCTTTTTTTTATATTTCGTCCGGAGTCTCATCCCGACTTATGGGGGAATCATAGTCTCCATCATCCTTTCCTCACTGGGACAATGCTCTAATAATGCTGATCATCACACTTTTATTTTTCTTACAACTCAATACTTAGAACAAAATACGACTCTATTTTAATGCCTCCGGCGGTGTACCGGGATATGCAATGAATCAAGAGTGACATGTATGAAAATTATGAAGGTGGCCTTGCCACAAATACAATGTCAACTACATGATCATGCACAAAGCAATATGACAAAAGTAATGTGTGTCATATGAACGGAACGGTGAAAAGTTGCATGGCAATATATCTCAGAATGGCTATGGAAATGCCATGATAGGTAGGTATGGTGGCTGTTTTGAGGAAGGTATATGGTGGGTGTATGATACCGGCGAAAAGTGCGCGGTATTAGAGAGGCTAGCAATGGTGGAAGGGTGAGAGTGCGTATAATCCATGGAGTCAACATTAATCAAAAGAACTCATGCACTTGTTGCAAAAATTTAGAAGTCATCAAAAATCAAAGCACTACACGCATACTCCTAGGGGGATAGATTGGTAGGAAAAGACCATCGCTCGTCCCCGACCGCCACTCATAAGGAATACAATCAATAAATAAAATTGTGCTCCAACTTCATCACAAAGCGGTTCACCATACGTGCATGCTACGGGAATCACAAACTTCAACACAAGGATTCTTTAAATTCATAATCACCCCAACTAGCATTGCTTTGATATTATCACCTCCATATCTCAAAACAATTATCAAGCATCAAACTTATCTTAGTATTCAACGCACTCAAAAGAAAGTTTAACATATCTTGAATACCAAGTATATTATCTTTAAGCAAATTACCATGCTATTAACGACTCTCAAAATAATCGAAGTGAAGCATTAGAGATCAATAGTTTCTTTAAAACAAATCCACCACCGTGCTCTAAAAGATCTAAGTGAAGCACTAGAGCAAAAATTATCACGCTCAAAAAGGTATAAGTGAAGCACTATGAGCAAAACTAGCAAGCTCAAAAGATATAAGTGAAGCACATAGAGTATTCTAGCAAATTCCAAATCATTTATTACTCTCTCAAAAGGTGTGTACAGCAAGTATGATTGTGGTAAACTAACAAGAAAAGATTCAAATAATACAAGACGCTCCAAGCAAAACACATAACATGTGGTGAATAAAAATATAGCTCCAAGTAAATTACCGATGGAAGTAGACGAAAGAGGGGATGCCTTTCGGGGCATCCCCAAGCTTTGACTCTTTGGTGTCCTTGGATTATCTTGGGGGTGCCATGGGCATCCCCAAGCTTAGGCTCTTGCCACTCCTTGTTCCATAATCCATCAAAAGAATTCACCCAAAACTTGAAAACTTCACAACACAAAACTCAATAGAAATCTCGTGAGCTCCGTTAGTGAAAGAAAACAAAAGACTACTTTAAGGTACTGTAATGAACTCATTATTTATTTATATTGGTGTTAAAACTACTGTATTCCAACTTCCTTATGGTTTATAAACTAATTTATTAGCCATAGATGCTTTGAAATAAGGAAACAACACACGAAAAACAGAATCTGTCAAAAAACAGAACAGTCTGTAGCAATTTGTAACTAATGCAAACTTATGGAACTCTAAATCTTCTACCAAAATAGGACATACTGGAAAATTTGTTTATTGATCTTCATCAAAAAGAATCAATGCAAAAGCACGTTTCTGTGATTTATTGAATTTTTTCTCGTGAGCGCAAAGTTTCTGTTTTTCAGCAGAATCAAATCAACTATCATCATAGCTTATCCTATAGGTTCTACTTGGCACAAACACTAATTAAAACATAAAAACACATACAAAAAGAGGCTAGATGGATTATTTATTCCTAAACAGAAGCAAAAACAAAAAATAAAAAATAAAATTGGGTTGCCTCCCAACAAGCGCTATCGTTTAACGCCCCTAGCTAGGCATTGATATTTCAATGATGCGCACATGAAAGACAAGAATTGAAGCACAAAGAGAGAATCATAAAACACATGATAAACACATCTAAGTCTAACATACTTCCTATGTATAGGCATCTTATAGGCAAACAAATTATCAAGGCAAGCAAAAACTAGCATATGCAAGGAGGCGGAAAGAAACAATAGCAATCTCAACATAACGAGAGGTAATTTATTATCATGAAAATTTCTACGACCATATTTTACTCTCTCATAATAATTACATGTGGGATCATAAGAAAATTCAACAAAATATCTATCACATAAAATATTTTCAACACGATCCACATGCATGTAAAGTTGACACTCTTCCGAAATAGTGGGATTAACATTAACTAAAGTCATGACCTCTCCAAACCCACTTTTATCAAAAATTTCATAAGATTGAATATTCTTCAAATATGTGGGATCTAGAGTTTACACTCTTACAAAACCACTTTCAATATTATTTCAAATAATATTATCAATCTCATATTCATCATGGGGATTAAATAAATTTTCAAGATCATAAGAAGAATCACCCCAATCATGATCATTGCAACAAGTAGTAGTCGTAGCAAAACTAGCATCCCCAAGCTTAGGGTTTTGCATATTATTAGCACAATTGACATCAAGAGAATTTATAGTAAAATCATTTAAATCATGCTTTTCATTGAGGGAGCTATCAAGCATGGGTGCAATAGCAACGATCTCATTTTTAACATAAGGAACTATAGCAAATTCGTTTTCATAAATATTGGCTTCATGGCCACAAGAATAGCAAGCATCATGTTCATCAAGGGATATTCCAATCAAATCATCAGAATCATCATTACCTATAGATTCATGCATATCATTATTTTCTTCCAAAGCAACGGTCATTTTTTCAATAAATTCTTGGACATAGATATTATGAGCAAGGTTTTCATTGCAATATTTAAGTATGACGGAATTTTCAGATTTGTTGAGAGTAAAATCATACTTTTCAATCAAAGAAGAAACTTCATGAGCACCCTTAAAAACGACAAATTCTTCAATTTGTTCGATATCATAGTAACTATAAACACCCTTTGCATAAGAAGATAGGATTTCGTTATCATTGAACTCACATAGGTAGGGAAGGTGTTTTTTAGGGTTCTTAGCGCAACAAGTAAAATCACACATATCACAAAGATTCCAACCATAGCATAGCAAACTATTTATATGATACCGTAAGAGTCTCCCTTTTTCAGACAAATGGTGACGCACAAAATGAGCATGCTCATCTAAAGATTTCCCATCAACTAGGCTAGTTGGGGTTTCAGCACGAGAGCATAAGGATCGATGATGATCCAAGTAGAACACTTTAAGTGGATCCATATCAATAGATTTTTAGCAAGCAAAGATGCAAGCACATAGAAGGCACATGGAGACACAAGCAAACAAAAACGCAAGCGAACGAGAGAGGAGATTGGGAAATAGAGGGTGAATAATACGGCAAGGGCGAAGTGGGGGAGAGGAAAACGAGAGGCAAATAATGTAATGCGAGAGATAGGGATTGTGATGGGTACTTGGTATGGTTGACTTTTGCGGAAACTCCCTGGCAACGGCGCCAGAAATTCTTCTTGCTACCTCTTGAGCACCGCGTTGGATTTCCCCGAAGAGGAGAGGATGATGCAGTAAAGTAGCGTAAGTATTTCCCTCAGTTTTTGAGAACCAAGGTATCAATCCAGTAGGAGATCACGCACGAGTCCCTCGTACCTACACAAAACGATAGCTACTCGCAACCAACGCGATTAGGGGTTGTCAATCCCTTCATGGTCACTTACGAGGGTGAGATCTGATAGAGATGATAAATAATATTTTTGGTATTTTTGATATAGAGATGCAAAGTGAAAAGTAAAAAGCAAAGTAAGAACAAAGCAAATAATAAAGTAATGGAGATTGATATGTTGAGAATAGACCCGGGGGCCATAGGTTTCACTAGTGGCTTCTCTCAAGAGCATAAGTATTCTACGGTGGGTGAACAAATTACTGTTGAGCAATTGACAGAATTGAGCATAATTATGAGTATATCAAGGTATGATCATGTGTATAGGCATCACGTCCGAGACAAGTAGATCGAAACGATTCTGCATCTACTATACTATTACTCCACTCATCGACCGCTATCCAGCATGCATCTAGAGTATTAAGTTAAAAACATAGTAACGCCTTAAGCAAGATGACATGATGTATATGGATGAATTCATGCAATATGATAAAAACCCCATCTTGTTATCCTCGATGGAAACAATACAATACGTGCCTTGTAACCCTTTCTGTCACTGCGTAAGGACACCGCAAGATCGAACCCAAAGCTAAACACTTCTCCCATTGCAAGAACTACCAATCTAGTTGGCCATACCAAACGGATAATTCGAAGAGACTTGCAAAGATAACTCAATCATACATAAAAGTATTCAGAAGATTCAAATATTATTCATAGATAAGCTGGATCATAAACCCACAAATCATCGGTCTCAAAAAACACACCGCAAAAAGAAGATTACCTCGAATAGATCTCCACAAGAGAGGGGGAGAACATTGTATTGAGATCCAAAAAGAGAGAAGAAGCCATCTAGCTACTAGCTATGGAACCGAAGGTCTCAAGTAAACTACTCACACTTCATCGGAGAGGCTATGGTGTTGATGTAGAAGCCCTCCGTGATAGATGCCCCCTCCGGCGGAGCTCCGGAACAGGCCCCAAGATGGGATCTCGTGGATACAGAAAGTTGCGGCGGTGGAATTAGGTTTTTGGCTCCGTATTTGATCTATCGGGGGTACGTAGGTATATATAGGAGGAAGGAGTACGTCGGTGGAGCAACAGGGGCCCACGAGGTAGGGGGCGCGCCCCTCACCCTCGTGACCTCCTCGGTTGTTCCTTGGAGCAGAGTCCAAGTCTCCTGGATCAAGTTCGGTGAGAAAATCACGTTCCCGAAGGTTTCATTCTGTTTGGACTCTGTTTGTTATTCTGTTTCTTTGAAATACTGAAATAGGCAAAAAAACAGCAATTCTGGGCTGGGCCTCCGATTAATAGGTTAGTTCCAAAAATAATATAAAAGTGGAAAATAAAGCCCAATATAGTCCAAAACAGTAGATAAAGTAGCATGGAGCAATCAAAAATTATAGATACGTTGGAGACGTATTAGGCGTCTAGCAGTACAGCCAGCAGAGCGGGAGGCAATACAGATATGATCCTTCTCTCAAGCCTCTAGAGAAGTTACCGTACGAGAGGACCAAGGAGGAAAACGCGAAGATCGTGCAGGCTGAAGTGGACGACTTCTTTGAAGGGTTGAAAGCAAAGAGACGTCCACCTCCGGAGGAGAAGGTAGATCCGGTGAAAGAAAAGCGCACTATCGATGCCTTGAGGAAACCACCAAAGTCTCCACCGAGAACCAACTATGAGCGCATTACTGAACAGACATATCTCGAAGCGGAGCGGTCGGGAAGTAGTGTCAGTGATAAAAGGTTAAAAGAACGAGCAGCTAGGAAAAAAATTGCCCAGCTCGGCGAACAAGCAAAGAAATCGTGCCCCCCGCTCAATGTGTCTAGCGGCGACATCGTCGCTAATGCTCCGGGGACGGTGGCCGGTTCTGGCAATCTTGCAGATTACCTGCCTGAGGATCAACTTCCTGATTTCTTGGAGGTGGACGAACACAGATACGAGTACGGGAAGCCTCTCGTCAAAGATGAAAAATCTCTAACAACGATGATGCGTAGATTCCATAATTGGTACATGAAATCCTGCAGAGAGTCTGGGGGGACGAACGCTTTGTATCTGAATATTAAAGAGGAGCACGACCTCGTTGGAACTGATCTGTTGACTGTTCCATTTGAGGAGTTCTTCGAGTTCTTCAAACAAAAGGCCCTCGATAAATTAACGGTCTTTTGCTATTGTCTGTAAGTACTATTTCTGTCATTAAGTCTCTATATATAGCTTGGCTCTTTCATTGCATGTATTTATAATTAATTATCCTCACTATATTATGCAGATTGAAGATCGTCGAGTGCAAAAAACAAGAAATGTATGATATTGGGTTCATTAACACAAATATCATAGATGAAATTCAGGTTACAAAGCACGCCGAAGAGGCCGAGGCCAACTTGCTACAATCGTTGATCAAAAATCAAAACAAAGATTTAATACTCTTTCCTTACAACTTCCAGTGAGTGTTACTGTTGTGTGCATATTTGGTTTCCCTTATTACTCGAGCGAGGTTATAGTAATGTAATTGATGAGTTATGCATGCATGCACAGATTCCACTATGTTCTTTTGGAGATTAAGCTTGAGCGATGAGTAGTAAACGTCTTAGACTCGAGACGAAAAGATCCCGAAACCTATGCGGACATGACTAATTTGCTCAACAAGTAAGTTAAATCGATCATTATCGCACCATATAGGCAACTTTTTGTTCATTTCCTGATATCTCAAGTAATAATAATTATTTTCTTTGTCTTGCAGGGTTTGGAAACAGTTCATCGCAGATGTTCCGGGACTGCCGAAGGAGCTGCGATATACATACCCGAAAGTAAGTACTACTAGCTAGCTAGTTGCGCGCATCTCCCATTGATGCTATAGCTGTACTTTCATCAATGCCATATATAATGCTTCATTATAAGTTTGATTGACCTCTATTTCTCGTAAAGTGCTTGTGGCAGGAACAAGGGAATGATTTCTATGGATACTACGTGTGCGAGTTCATCTACAAATAAGCGGGGCTACTCTAAAAGACAATATGAAGTGCGTAAGCAATAATATTCACAATTTCATTTTATTACACCATCATTTCTGTTGAGTTTCATTCATATATGTATTAACCCCCTTCTTCAAATTAGACGTGGCAGATGCGGGATGAACTCCTAGAACAAGATCGCATGAAAGCAATTCAAGAGGAATTGGCGGGATTCTTTCTTGACCACGTCATCAACAAAGCTGGAGAATACCATGTGGAAGTTGATTTCAATTGCCAGGGTTTGTAAGAGATCTTACATATTGTATATGTATGTAGCCAGTAGCGTCGGGTAGATATACGAAAACTTGTTGTTCGACCAATCTCTCGGAGAAGGAGAGGTCGATCGATCACTTCTCTCGGTATGCATGACGAACTTCTGTACTTAATGGTTCCCTTCATTTTCTTACTAGCTAGCGTGTCGAGGGCCTCTCTATGTACAGTACGTAGCGTCGACCAAGCACAGACATAAGATAGGACACTTCTCTCTATTAATTAGCTAGCTAACACAATATATGAAACACCTAAATTAACCCCCCCAAAACCCCAAACCCCACCCCCCTTCAAAAAAAACAAAAACCCCAGCCACTGAAATGCTGACGCGTGGATGCCTTTTGGTCCCGGTTGGTGCCACCAACCGGGACCAAATGCCCTCCTGCCTGGGCTCGACGCACCGGCCATGTTGAGGCCCATCTGTCCCGGTACGTGTTAGAACCGGGACTAAAGGGGGGAGGCATTAGTAACGACCCTTTAGTCCCGGTTCAAGAACCGGGACAAAAGTCCCTCACCAACCGGGACTAATGCCCTATTTTCTACTAGTGTGCGTAGTTCCTATCATGTTTCAACTTAGATTTCTCTAGGAATGCATTAAAATTCAAGGGAACGGTAGCACGGGCCATTGATCTACGACATAGATATGCAAAAACTATCAGGACTATGTTCATGATAAATTGAGTTCAATTAATCATATTACTTCAAAACTCCCAATTAGATAGACATCCCTCAAGTCATCTAAATTATACGTGATCTAAATCAACTAAACCATGTCCGATCATCGCGTGAGATGGAGTAGTCATCAATGGTGAACATCTCTATGTTGATCATATCCACTATATGATTCACGTTCGACCTTTCGGTATCCAGTGTTCCAAGGCCATGTCTATACATGCTAGGCTCGTCAACTTTAACACAGTTATTCCGCATGTGCAAAACTAGCTTGCACCCGTTGTATTTGAACATAGAGCTTATCACACCCGATCATCACGTGGTGTCTCAACACGGAGAACTTTCGCAACGGTGCATACTCGGGGAGAACACTTATACCTTGAAATTTTAGTAAGGGATCATCCTATAATGCTACCGCCGTACTAAGCAAAATAAGATGCATAAAGATAAACATCACATGCAATCAAAATATGTGAAATGATATGGCCAACATCATCCTGTGCGTTTGATCTCCATCACCAAAGCGACATCATGATCTCCATTGTCACGGGCTTGACACCTTGATCTCTGATGACCCACAAGTATAGGGTATCTATCGTAGTCCTTTTGATAAGTAAGAGTGTCGAACCCAACGATGAGCAGAAGGAAATGACAAGTGGTTTCAGTAAGGTATTCTCTGCAAGCACTCAAATTATCGGTGACAGATAGTTTTGTGCTAAGGTAATTCGTAACGGGTAACAAGTAACAAAAGTAAACAAGGTGCAGCAAGGTGGCCCAATCCTTGTTGTAGAAAAGGACAAGCCTGGACAAACTCTTATATAAAGGAAAGCGCTCCTGAGGACACATGGGAATTATCGTCAAGCTAGTTTTCATCATCCTCATATGATTCGCGTTCGTTACTTTGACAATCTGATATGTGGGTGGACCGGTGCTTGGGTACTGCCCTTCCTTGGACAAGCATCCCACTTGTTAACCCCTCTCGCAAGCATCCGCAACTACGAAAGAAGAATTAAGGTAAACCTGACCATAGCATGAAACATATGGATCCAAATCAGCCCCTTACGAAGCAACACATAAACTAGGGTTTAAGCTTCTATCACTCTAGCAACCCATCATCTACTTATTACTTCCCAATGCCTTCCTCTAGGCCCAAACAATGGTGAAGTGTCATGTAGTCGACGTTCACATAACACCACTAGAGGAGAGACAACATACATCTCATCAAAATATCGAACGAATACCAAATTCATATGACTACTTATAACAAGACTTCTCCCATGTCCTCAGGAACAAACATAACTACTCACAAATCATATTCATGTTCATAATCAGAGGGGTATTAATATACATAAAGGATCTGAACATATGATCTTCCACCGAATAAACCAACTAGCATCAACTACAAGGAGTAATCAACACTACTAGCAACCCACAGGTACCAATATGAGGTTTTGCGACAAATATCGGATACAATAGATGAACTAGGGTTTGAGAGGAGATGGTACTGGTGAAGATGTTGATGGAGATTGACCCCCTCCCGATGAGAGGATCGATGGTGATGACGATGGCGATGTTTTCCCCCTACCAGTGGGATGTTTCCCCGGCAGAACAGCTCCGCCAGAGCCCTAGATTGCTTCCACCTCAAGACGGCGGCACTTCTTCCCGAAAGCTTCCTTATTATTTTTTCCAGGGAAAAAGACACCATATACCAGAAGATGGGAATCGAGGGGCTTCCAAGTGGCCCACGAGGCAGGGGGCGCGCCTAGGGGGTAGGGCACGCCCAGGGGGTATGGTGCACCCTCCACCCTCATGGACTGTGGGTGGCCCCCCTCTGGTGCTTTCTTCGCCCAATATTTTTAATACATTCCAAAACTGACTTTCGTGGAGTTTCAGGACTTTTGGAGTTATGCAGAATAGGTCTCTAATATTTGCTCCTTTTCAGCCTAGAATTCCAGCTACCAGCATTCTCCCTCTTCATGTAAACCTTGTAAAATAAGAGAGAAAAGGCATAAGTATTGTGACATAATGTGTAGTAACAGCCCATAATGCAATAAATATTGATATAAAAGCATGATGCAAAATGGACGTATCAATCCCCCAAGCTTAGACCTCACTTGTCCTCAAGCAGAAGCTGATATCAAAAAATATGTCCACATGTTTAGAGATAGAGGTGTCGATAAAATAAAATACGGACATGAGGTGAAGAATGATCATGATGCCCTATATATCAGGATGTTTCCAACACATAGTGCTTGCCAAAGGATAAAGTGTAAAAAGGAAAGGTGAAGATCACCATTACTCTTGTATAAGGTAGAAGACAAAAATAAAAGATAGGCCCTTCGTAGAGGGAAGTAGAGGTTGTCATGTGCTTTTATGGTTGGATGTACAAAATCTTAATGCAAAAGAACGTCACTTTATATTTCCACTTGTGATAGGGACCTTTATTATGTAGTCTGTCACTTTTATTTCTTCCATATCACAAGCTCGTATAAAGCTTATTTTCTCCACACTAATAGATCATACATATTTAGAGAGCAATCTTTATTGCTTGCAATAATGACAACTTACTTGAAGGATCTTACTCAATCCATAGGTAGATATGGTGGACTCTCATGACAAAACTGGGTTTAGGGATATTTGGAAGCACAAGTAGTATCTCTACTTGGTGCAAAGATTTTGGCTAGCATGAGGGAGAAAAGACAAGGTCAACATGCTGGATGATCCATGACAATATACTTTATTTCGGATATAAGAAAACATAACCCATTACATTGTCTTCCTTGTCCAATATCAACTTTTTAGCATGTCATATTTTAACGTGTGCTCACAATCATAAAAGATGTCCAAGATAGTATATTTATATGTGAAAAACTCCCTTTCTTTGTTACTTCCTCTTAATTGCAACGATGACCAAAACTACGGTTGTCAACTCTCAACAACTTTTATTCATCACACCCTCTATATGTGAAGTCATTACCCTCCATAAGATCAATATGATCTTTTTATTTCTTTTTATTATTTCTTTTTCTTTTATTCCCTCAAGATCATAGCAAGATAGCAAAGCCCTCAATTCAAAACTAATAGTTATTGTATATAGCTCACGGACTCAATTACATAGATAGGGATCAACACAAAAACTCAAATCTAGATCATACTAAACTTTATTCTACTAGATCATGATATAACCAAAAGGATCGAACTAAGAAAAATGGTAAGATATAAGTGTGATGGTGATACGATACCGGGGCACTTCCCCCAAGCTTGGCAGTAGCCAAGGGGAGTTCCCATACCCATTTGTTTATGTCTCTTTCCTCAGAGGTGGTGATGATGGAGTTGTTGATGACGGGGTGTCCCACATCGAGCGTAGGAGATCCTCCAACTTGCGGATAATGCCCTTGAGTGCGGTGATATGCTCTTGCAACAAAATATTTTCATGTGTGAGATACTTATTTTGTATGTGAGCAAACTCAATCATCTTGAAAGCTTCAATCTCAGTTGGGGTGAGATGATTGTAGTAAGGTTGAGAGAAGGATTCTTCTTCTACTATTGGGACTTGCTCCTTTGCGACCTCTTTGATCTTGTCACCTTCCTTGATTTCCCCGATTTCTTCTCGCTTTGTCTCTATCTTCATTATCCAAGCATCTTCGCCCACATTGTTGGAGGAGGGGGACGACATATTGTTCTAATCTGCGGCAGAAACAACTCAAAACAAGAAACAGAGGATTTTGTCGTGGTACGGTGGTCAAAACCTTCGGGAGATTATATAATGAGTTTTTACTGACCAAAAGAAGTATCATGCAAGAAAACCGAGTCCGGAGGGCACACGAGGTGCCCACGAGGCAGGGGCGCGCCCTCCACCCTTGTGGACGCCTCGTGTCCTTTCCGGACTACTTCTTATTTTTCCTATTTTCTTAAATATTCCAAAACGGAGAAAAAATGCTATTAGAATTGTTTTGGAGTCGGTTTACTTACCGTACCACACACCTATTCCTTTTCCGAGTCTGAAACGTTCTGGAAAGTGTCCCTTATGTACTCCTCCGGGGTTACAATGTCAATAACAATAGTTTCAACATTTATGGGATAACCTGAGATATAATGTTTGATTCTTTGATTGTTCACCACCTTCGGATTTGTGCCTTCGAAGTTGTTGATTTTTATGGCACGGGAACGATAAACCTCCGCAATAATGTAAGGACCTTCCCATTTAGAAAGAAGTTTTCCTGCAAAAAATCTTAAATGAGAGTTGTATAACAAAACATAATCACCTACATTAAACTCATGCTTTGTATCCTTTTGTCAGGCCATCTTTTAACTTTTTCTTTAAACAGTTTTGCATTCCCATAGGCCTGGGTTCTCCATTCATCAAATGAGCTAATGTCAAATAGCCTCTTCTCACCGGCAAGTTTGAAATCATAATTGAGCTCTTTAATGGCCCAATATGCCTTATGTTCTAGTTCGAGAGATAAGTGACATGCTTTTCGATAAACCATTTTATACGGAGACATACCCATAGGATTCTTATATGCAGTTCTATAGGCCCATAATGCATCATAAAGTTTCTTGGACCAATTCTTTCTAGATCTATTAACAATCATTTGCAAAATTAATTTAATCTCTCTATTACTCAGTTCTACTTGACCACTAGACTGTGGGTGGTATGGACATGCAATTCTATGATTAACATCATACTTAGCAAGCATTTTACGAAAAGAACCATGAATAAAATGTGAACCACCATTAGTCATTAAGTATCTAGGGACTCCAAACCTTGGAAAAGTAACTTCTTTAAGCATCTTAATAGAAGTGTTATGATCAGCACTACTAGTTGGAATAGCTTCTACCCACTTAGTAACATAATCAACAGGAACTAAAATATGTGTATATCCATTAGAGGAAGGACACGGTCCCATATAATCAAAGCCCCAAACATCAAATGGTTCAATAACCAAAGAATAGTTCATAGACATTTCTTGATGTCTACTACAATTCTTTGACATTCATCCCAAGACAAGACAAACTTACGGGCATCTTTAAAGAGAGTAGGCCAATAAAAAACGGATTGCAATACCTTATGTGCAGTTCTATCTCCAGCATGGTGCCCTCCATATGCCTCGGAGTGACACTTGCGCAGGATCTATTCCTGTTCATGCTCAGGTACACAGCATCTAATTACACCATCTACTCCTTTATAAAGGTGTGGGTCATCCCAAAAGTAATGTCTTAAGTCATAGAAAAACTTCTTCCTTTGCTGGTATGTGAAAGTAGGTGGTATAAATTTAGCAACAATGTAATTAGCATAATTAGCATACCATGGAGCAGTACGAGAAGCATTTATGACATCTAATTGTTCATCAGGAAAGCTATCATCAATAGGTAGTGGGTCATCAAGAACATTCTCTAACCTAGACAAGTTGTCTACAACGGGGTTCTCAGCTCCCTTTCTATCAATAATACGCAAATCAAATTCTTGTAGCAAGAGAACCCATCTAATAAGTCTAGGTTTAGCATCTTTCTTTTCCATAAGGTATTTAATAGCTGCATGATTAGTGTGAACAGTTACTTTGGAATCAACAATATAAGGTCTGAACTTATCACAAGCAAATACAACTGCTAAAAATTCTTTCTCAGTAGTAGCATAATTTCTCTGGGCACTGTCTAAAGTTTTACTAGCATATTGAATAACATTCAATTTCTTATCAACTCTTTGCCCTAGAACAGCACCTACATCATAATCACTAGCATCACACATAATTTCAAAGGGTAAATTCCAATCACGTGGCTGAAAAGTAGGTGCAAAAATCAAGGCTTTCTTAAGTATTTCAAATGCTTCTACACAATCATCATCAAAGACAAAAGGAACATATTTTTGTAAGAGATTAGTCAGAGGCCTAGAAATTTTTGATAAGTCTTTAATGAACCTCCTATAAAAACCGGCATGACCAAGGAAACTTCTTATATATTTGATGTCCTTAGGACACGACATCTTTTCAATAGCATCAACTTTAGCTTTATCAACTTCAATACCTCTTTCAGAAATCTTATGCACCAAGACAATACCTTCATTAACCATAAAGTGGCACTTCTCCCAATTCAACACAAGATTAGTGTCTTCACATCACTGCAAGACTCGATCAAGGTTGCTTAAGCAATCATCAAAAGAAGTTCATCCATGAAAACCTCAACAATCTTTTCACAAAAGTCCGAGAATATAGCAGTCACACATCTTTGAAACGTAGCAGGTGCATTACATAAACCAAAAGGCATACGTCTATAAGCAAAGGTACCGAAAGGGCAAGTAAAAGTGGTCTTATCTTGATCCTCTTTTGACACAGGTATTTGAGAGAAACCAGAATAACCATCTATAAAGCAAAATGTGTATGTTTGCATAATCTTTCTAGCATTTGATCAATAAAAGGTAGAGGGTAATGATATTTTCTAGTAGCTTTATTTAATTTTCAGAAATCAATTACCATTCTATAACGTGTAAAAATTCTTTGTGGGATCAATTCATCTTTATCATTCGGAACAACAGTAATACCTTCCTTCTTAGAGACACAATGGACAAGACTTACCCACTGACTATCAGCAACAGAATAAATTATACCTGCCTCCAGAAGCTTTAGTATTTCATTCCTTACCACTTCTTTCATCTTAGGATTTAACCGTCGTTAGTGATCAACAACTGGTTTAGCGTCTTTCTCCAATTTTATTTTGTGCTGGCATAGAGTGGGACTAATGCCCTTAAGATCATCAAGAGTAAATCCAATAGCAGCACGGTGCTTCTTCAGAGTTTTTCAATAATTTCTCTCCTTCTAGCTCTGAATGGTTAGCACTAATAATAACAGGATATATCTTCTTTTCATCAAGATAAGCATATCTAAGAGTATCAGATAAAGGTTTAAGCTCAAACACGGGATCACCCTTGGGTGGAGAAGGATCCCCTAGGATTTCAACAAGCAAGTTGTGTTTCAATATAGGTCCCTGTTTAAAGAATACTTCATCTATTTCCCTTCTTTCATTCATAAACATATCATTTTCATGGTCAAGCAAATATTGTTCTAAAGGATCATTAGGAGGCACGACAATAGAAACAAGACAATAATTTCATCTTTACAAGGCATCTTTATCATGGGGTTGTCTACGGAATTTAGCAAAATTAAAATCATGAGACATGTCCCCTAAACCAACAATAACAATATCCTTTTCGCTGTCTATCTTAGCATTAACAGTATTCAAGAAGGGTCTACCAAATATAATGGGACAAAAGTCATCTTGTGGGGAACCAAGAACAAGGAAATCAGTAGGATATTTAACTTTCCCACACAAGACTTCAACATCTCTAACAATCTCAATTGGTGAAATAGTATATCTATTGGCAAGCTTAATTGTAACATCAATACCTTCTATTTCAGTGGGTGCGATATCATGCATTATTTCTTTGTATAAGGAATGAGGTATTGCACTCACACTAGCACTCATATCACATAAGCCATGATAACAATGATCTCCTATTTTAACAGAAACAACAGGCGTGCCAACAACAGGCCTATGTTTATTTTTAGTATTGGGTCTATCAATTCTAGCAGCTTCATCACAGAAGTAAATAACATGCCCATCAATATTCTCAACCAAGAGATCCTCAACCATAGCAATACTAGGTTCAACTTTAATTTGCACAGGTGGTGTAGGTGTTCTAGCATTACTCTTACGGACCACAGTTGAAGCTTTAGCATGATCCTTTATTCTAACAGGGAAATGTGGTTTCTCTATATAAGCACTAGGAACAATAGGATCAACATTATAAGTAATAGTCTTTTATTCAACTTTAATACGTTCTACTACTTTTACTTCAATGGGAGGATGGTATTTAAACCACTTCTCCTTAGGGAGATCAACATGAGTAGCAAATGATTCACAGAAAGAAGCTACTATCTCAGAGCCAAGTCCATATTTAGTGCTAAATTCACGAAAAGCATCGGTATCCATAAAAGATTTAACACAATCAAACATAGGTGTTATACCTGACTCCTTACCTTCGTCAAGTTCCCAATCTTTAGAGTTGCATTTAATTCTTTCAAATAAATCCCATTTGAATTCAATAGTCTTCATCATAAAAGAACCAGTACAAGAAGTATCAAGCATGGAGCGATTATTGAGAGAAAGACGAGCATAAATTTTTTGAATAATAATTTCTCTTGAGAGCTCATGATTGGGGCATGAATATAAAATTGAATTAAGCCTCCCCCAAGATTGAGCGATACTTTCTCCTTCATGAGCCCAAAAATTATATATAATTACGATCACGATGAACCACATGCATAGGATAAAACTTCATCCACATAGCCTAAACCATGATCGAATATCATCCACATAGATTACTTCTGATGAAATTCCAGTTTCAATCGGTTGTAGTTCCATGATCGAATATCATCACATAGCCTAAACCATGTCAATGCCTTTCCCTTCAAATATAAAGGGAAGACCTTCTTCTTTATAACATCCTTGGGCATACCTGCAATCTTAAATAATCCACAAACTTCATCCACATAGATTAGGTGCATATTAGGATGTAATGTTCCATCTCCTGTAAAAGGATAAGCTAGCAGTTTCTCTATCATACCCGAAGGAATTTCAAAGTAAACATTTTCAGTTGGTTTAGTAGGTTGAGGAGCAACTATTTGCTCTACTGGTCGGGGTGAAGATACCCCGAACAAGACCCTCAAAGGATTATTTTCCATAGTAACAAGTGATAGTAAATTTCAGCACACTATAAAAAAATTTCCTTACCAAATTCCACCTACCAAAGGCGCTTCACTCCCCGGCAACGGCGCCAGAAAAGAGTCTGGATGACCCACAAGTATAGGGGATCTATCATAGTCCATTCGATAAGTACGAGTGTCGAACCCAACGAGGAGCATAAGGAAATGACAAGCGGTTTTCAGTAAGGTATTCTCTGCAAGCACTGAAATTATTGGTGAAAGATAGTTTTGTGATAAGGTAATTCGTAACGGGTAACAAGTAACAAAAGTAAACAAGGTGCATAAATATGGACCAATCCTTTTTGTAGCAAAGTACAAGCCTGGACAAACTCTTATATAAAGGAAAGCGCTCCCGAGGACACATGGGAATTATCGTCAAGCTAGTTTTCATCATCCTCATGTGATTCATGTTCGTTACTTTGATAATTTGATATGTGGGTGGACCAGTTCTTGGGTACTTCCCTTCCTTGGACAAGCATCCCACTTTTGATTAACCTCCCTCGCAAGCATCTGCAAATACGAAAGAAGAATTAAGGTAAACCTAACCATAGCATGAAACATATGGATCGAAATCAGCCCCTTACGAAGCAACGCATAAACTAAGGTTTAAGCTTCTGTCACTCTAACAACCCATCATCTACTTATTACTTCCCAATGCCTTCCTCTAGCCCAAACAATGGTGAAGTGTCATGTAGTTGACGTTCACATAACATCACTAGAGGAGAGACAACATACATCTCATCAAAACATCGAACGAATACCAAATTCACGTGACTACTTATAACAAGACTTCTCCCATGTCCTCAGGAACAAACGTAACTACTCATAAATCATATTCATGTTCATAATCAAATGTGTATTAATATGCATGAAGGATCTGAACATATGACCTTCCACCGAATAAACCAACTAGCATTAACTACAAGGAGTAATCAACACTACTAGCAACCCACCGGTACCAATCTGGGGTTATGAGATAAAGATCGGATACAAGAGATGAACTAGGGTTTGAGAGGAGATGGTTCTGGTCAAGATGTTGATGGAGATTGACCCCCTCCCGATGAGAGGATCGAAAGTGATGACGATGGTTGTCATGACCGGTTTTCCAGGTATCAATTTCCCAGAAAATGTCCTTTGTGCTCACCAGCCCCAGGATTACTGTTAGCTGATGAGGCACCAACTTGATACAGAAACTCCAAGCAAAAAAATACATATTATGTAGTACAAGACCATTCTGGCCTATGAGTACAACACAAGGTTTGCTAGTGGTTGATGGCGGAAGCGGTTTGGGGTTCATCAGCGTCTAAGAGACTCCATTTTTCCACAGGAACAGCTGACCAGGTTAACTCCTATCTTCGCGAGGCTGCTATCATCATTGCGTAGGCTCCGGAGCTGTTATCGCGACGCTCCTCTCCGGGCAAGAAATCTGGCCAAGACAATAGCCAGGGGCAAGCCAGTGAGTACTTTGAATGTACTCGCAAACATTATGAATACAGGTATAATATAGCAAATGATAATCATGCTAAAAAAAATATGATGCACGCCAGCAGGGTTACTTATACACAACATGAATATGCCATAATGGAGTAGAAATAATATGTACCGATCGGGTGTCTGAAGCGACGCCTCGAAAGGACAATAACATAAAGCATGCCTCAGTCGGGCGTCTGAGCGACACCACATAAAGGGCTTATAAAGTAAAAGAAATGACAAGCATGCCACAGTCGGGCGTTTGAGCGACACCACATAAAGGGCTTATAAGTAAAAGAAATGACAAGCATGCCACAGTCGGGCGTCTGAGCGACACCACATAAAGGGCTTATAAGTAAAAGAAATGACAAGCATGCCACAGTCGGGCGTCTGAGCGACACCACATAAAGGGCTTATAAAATGATCACAGTGAATATCCAGGAGGTAGAACCATCCCAGGGATACTCGATAATTCAATTAATGTAATGGGTTAGTCCATAATAAAAATAATCATAAACATCACAAGTCACAAGTCATGATCCATGTTCCGGTTTAACAGTTTCTCCTCCGAAGACCGACACGAAGGCCGACACTTGACCCATCCCAGACTGTAGTCCTTAACCATGGACACGGCTATTCGAATATATATAATCTCTGCAGAGGGTGTACTCTTTACCCACGAGTAATGGATTCCGTTAGTCCATCGGGACTAATTCCGTCTACGGTCTTTTAATTGAAAACACACCTGACCGCACACACCAGCCTAACTTACTGGTGTCTGGAATCACCCACGACACTAGTTAAGCAAAACTCTAAGTGGGGAGGCTACAACCTCGAGTAGCATGGGATCACAAAATTTATACCGCGCGCAAACTGGGGGAGCTACCCCCTCGGCTACAACAGAAACACCCATGCCCCTGGACCAGGTGGCATGCCTACCAGATGCATCCGGTGTCTTCCACCAAGGCCTCTCTGTATGGTGTGTGCTAGAAAGGGGTTGACAACTTACTGAACCGTACCCTACCTATGGCAGGGACAAGTGGTAGTACGGAACAAGTATGGGGGTTACTGGAACAAGACTCGATCTATGGTCGACTCAGGAGGTTTAAGTATTCCCTGTATGATTAGCATGACAAATATATTTTCATCCAACAGACAGAATCACCACTCATCATACCTCATCATGCCACACCGAGCACACTCGTCTCGACGAGGAACTAGGGACAAGCTCAGGTCTACCCAAGACCGAGACTTTCCCGGCTTCCTTCCGGTATGCATGAAAAGCATATGATGGTGACTACTATCACAAACATATCAAACTCCAATAGCATGGAATCATCAATATGCACTCATGAGTAGGGACATATCATCACATAAAATAACGGATACTCCGTGTCGAGGTAGTGTTGTAAACGTGTCAAATAACACACACAATATTATGCCAGGGTTCAGAATGCTTGCCTTCAAGTTGTGGAGAGGCAGGGTGCAATCCAAAACTTTTGAAAGTTTTCTTCTCCTTCAAAATCCTATTTTGAAAATATTCATATTAACCCATGGTTTCAAAACAGTGGATAAAAAGTTGTCTGAATTTTTTTCAAATAAATATAAAAATAAACTAGACAAAATTTGAGGAAGGTAGGAAAAAGAATCAACTCGTTTGGAGTTATATTTTAAAAGGTATGGTCAGTCAAAGTTTTGGTCAAATTCTGTTTTTTAAAAATAAAACAGAAAAAGAAAAACGATTCGGAAACTACACACGTCGAAGGTGTATTCCAGTTTTACATCTTCAATTACTCCAGCGTGGATGGCGCGTGGGTCGCTGATAGTGGGCCCACGGGGCCCATTGGTCAGGTTTGACCAGTCATCTCTCCCTCCTCTCCCTCTGCCCGAGCGGAGGCGGGACTCCAGCAATCGCCGTCGGTGATTGGCGGCTCCTCGCGGGGCTCCGAGGGCGAGGATGGATCCGCCAGATAAAATCGGTCCTTCCGGTGGTCGCCAGGTAGGTGGGGACGGAGGGAGTCGCCGGCGACGAGCTTTGTGGCGGCCGGTGGCTTCGGGAGCAAAGGGGGTTTGGGCTACGGTGTCTCTCTGTCGCAGAAGGGGGTTTGGGCGGCTCCGCAAGATGATGGGGAGTCGGGTGGTGGTGTTGGATGGATGGAGGAGGGCCTGGTTGCGATGAACGGGGCCGGAAGGCGACGGTGGCCGAGCTGGCCGGAGACAGGGAAGACGACCTCCCCTGGTCGATTGCGAGCTAGGGGAGCTCTAGGAGGATGGCTTGAGGCTGCCTGGGGTCTAGGAAGAGCTCGGGGTCACCATTTATAGCATAGCTAGGTCGATTCCGCCACTGCGGGGGATAAGATCGCCGACCGACCACTTCTGTTGCGGCAGGGCGACGTGGCGATGGCTGGAGTAGGGTCGGTGCTAGCTGACGGGCTTGGGGATAAGGACGGCCTGCTCACGAGGGTAGCTGGCGAGAAGTTGTGGCTCGGGCGGCGCCGTCCATGGCAGAGGCGCACTGTGGACGCCGGCGTGCCGCCAAGAGGGCGCTGACGGCAGCGCTGTAGGGCGACAGGGCGGCTTGGAGCGTTCTGGCGAGTGGATGAGGTTGGGGTGTGGCTCTGCAGGTGAGCAAAGGCCAGGGGCGCGGGGTAGCGAACGCGGCGGCCCGGTTGCGTGCACGCGTGCAAACCATGCGCTCTGGGCGCGCCCAGAGCATGCACGCGACATGCTCGATAGAATGCCAGGGTGGGCTAGAGCGCTTGAGCGAGGCTGGCAATTAACAGGACTAGGTTAGAGTTTGCAAGGAGGTTAATGGACATGGGGGTTAGGTCAGGGGATCAAGTTTATAAAACCAACTAAAAAACATGCCAATACTGGTTATGCACACAAAGTGTTTGATAAAATGCTAGAGGCATCTAGGCAGTTCTTGGAGTGGCCAAAATCTCCAGATCCTAGTCTCTTTAGAAGGTAAAGACGGTGGCAAGGTTAGTTTGTCAAAGACAAAAACTTGTTAGTGCAATAATTTGAGAAAACCAAATCTGGTCAGAAAGAAAAGGATATGGTTTCATGGACCAAAAATACTCCCATGGGGCCAC
Source organism: Triticum dicoccoides (assembly GCF_002162155.2). NCBI lineage: Eukaryota > Viridiplantae > Streptophyta > Magnoliopsida > Poales > Poaceae > Triticum > Triticum dicoccoides. The sequence goes on along the minus strand of NC_041391.1, from coordinate 697,584,521 downwards.
TCTCCTGGACTTAAGGGTTTTGCAGGATGGACTATAAGCACAAAAAGGAATCATGGGCAATAGAGCAAAATAAAATGGGGTTGCTGTAGAACATGCCAATCTGGTCCAGAGGGCAAAAGAGGATGGTTTGCTCAAATCTTTCAAGGAACAAACATGGGTTTTTGCATAAAAATGAATTATATGTATCTACTGACATCTCCAAATTTTTATGTAATTTTTAAAGAATTATTTAAATAGGTTGTAGTGAAATCTTACCAACTGGACCAGTTTTGAAAATTTTGGTTAGAGCTTAAAAACTCCAATGAATAAAGGGTATTTTTGCACCAGAGTGATTTAAAAACATCACATGACATCCCCATTTTTTGGTGAAAATTTTAAATGCATTTGTCAACTGGTTGCAGTGCAAAAGAGGCTCCAGGACTTATGAAAAATCATTATAAAAGAATAAAGCTCAGGAAAACAATTATGCAAATAAATCCACTATTAAAGAATTGTTTTATTGAGAGAGTATACAAGTCCAATAATATTTTTGGAAAGTTTTCACTTGAGGTAAAAACTTTACATCATTAAAGAAAAGGGGTTCTGAAATCAAGAAAATCCAGAAGGCAAAAATTTAATTTCCTGGCAAAATTTCATTCAAAAATTCATGGTTAAATTTTTGGGGTGTTACAACACTACCCCCCTTAAGAAAAAATCTCGTCCTCGAGATTTGCTAAGGGCTGTCTTGAAAAGAATTACTCCTACTTTTCAGAAATAATATCACAAAAATAACCATCATACTTATGCAATTTAAGATGTGGCTACAGTGAGTGGGCAATGAGTGGTGCAAAACTGCAGTGTGGCATGCTGGCGTTGTGTGGAAAAAAATTACGGTAAATGCTACTGTTAGATCCAGTAAAGTTTTGATAAAAAAATCTAAACTACTAAAATATGCTGGTCGTACCCGAGAGCACAATGCTCTCTCTGGCTAACAGGTGGACCCGGGGCCCACTGTCGGTCTTTTCTTCTTCCTCTGGCTCTCTCTTCTCCCTCTCTCTTGCGTGCTTTCCCGCGCTTTCTCCACCGGCGATGGCTAGCGCGTAGGGCATCTAGGCCGTACTGCGGTAGTGCGCGGCGTGCTAGCTACCGGCGCAGCGTGCACTCACCTCGCGGGTCAGTGCGCTGTCGGCACTACTCGTGGATTCGCCTCCGAACACCGATGATCGGGTGACGATCGGCGCTGGTGGACTTCGCCCACCGTGCACCGATCTCGAGCTATAAAAACGACCGAGGTGCTCCTTTCTTCTTCCTCACACCTGGCTTCGCTTCTTCTTCTCCTTCCTTCTTCTCCATTTCTGTTTGCAGGAGCTCGAGACGGGGCTGCAATGGCGGAGGTGGTGCCGGACTGGTACGTGATCCTGGTGTGTGTAGGGTTGGTGGCGTTGCTGGGGCTCTCTGCGCTCCTGGGCGTGATGATCTTCGATGATCGTCGCGATGCGGCTGCTCGAGTGTTAGCTCTCCCGATGGTGGTGATCACGAGGATTAAGTGCGGTGTCGGTTACTACTGTTGTCAGTGTGCTGGAGGTAACTTGTACCCGAATAATTTCCCACAAATCCCTCCTTTAGAGACTGTGGTGCTAGTGAGGTGATCAGTTAGGTGCAAAAACGTGTGAGTGGTCGAGCAGTTGTGGTTGTGAGTCTGCTGTCGTGGTGCTGCGTGAATAAAAATCTTTGTCATGAAGTGACACATGCCGCAACAACACAGGAAATCATCTCACTTCAGGATTTGCCGAGGGTGAAACAGTTCGTAAAAATTAACAGCAGTAAGAACCACTCACAATAATTTAATTTACCGCACAAATTTAGGATACTACGCATAAATTGCAACATATAACTGAAACAATAACATAGCAGTGACATTTACAAAGACAATGGTAAATGGACAGGGTCCTGAGAGAACGTCTCTGGGATTGGGGCACACTCTTCTTCTATCGGAGGAAGCGGATTGACGAGTCCGTGAACGCGTCTCTCCTGGTCGGGCCTCAGTAGTTTGCGGATGGCGATCTGAGGATTTAAATCAGCGAGACTCTGGAGGTAACCCATTACTCACTGGGTCAAACGCTCTTGAGCGATGACATACTGGGCAAGGTTTGCCAGTACTGGGTCTCTCTTGATTCGTCCACCGGAAAAAGATGCTACTTCTCCAGGTGCTGCGCGACACAGAAAGTAATAATACCCCCGATCGCTGACATAGGGCACCGTGAATTGAAGGCGAGCAAGTGCTTCGTACGCAGCAGCTTCTATAGCCATGTGTGGGTTTGGCATAGATTTCCCCACGAAGGAGACTTCCGTTGGGTCTTTGTTTGGGTTTGCGGGAGGGATGTGCACCACTGCCCAATATTTCGAGGTGGATGGAGTGATCCTCGATTTGAGCAGCTCGTACTGGGGTGGATGGATGGCACTCATGGTACTACATGTAAAGTCCCACAAAATTTTAACGAAGCTACCTGGGGTTACGTCTGGAGTTCTCAGGTAAATACTGGGGCTCAGCATGGTAAAGAAATGGTTGTGAAAGTTGTGCACGAGGGGAGGGATACTTGGCAAGGTCACGAGGTGGCCTTTTATATAGCATCCGGGCGGGGTCTATTACCGCAGTGAAGGGTAACTAGTCTGTCGGTTCTGCTCTACAGGGTCGGGGTCAATGCTACAGATACACACATCTCACAAAAGCGACGTATTACTGTGGGTGTCGTTGGGGTGGTCTTTTGGTAGTTGTGCCCGGGATTGAAAATGCAACCGCAATCTAACATAATTATCCACGGCTACTATTCAAAACAAAGGCACACAAGCAGGATGCGTTTATTCAAGGCGATGCAAGATTACATAACTATAGGGCGTGGGCATACTGAGACTTGGCACTACTCAAGTGACTTAGTCTACCTCGTTTATATCTAAGCGGGCATGCCTTGTGGATGTCGAGGCTTCTCCACGGGTTTCACCGTCGGGGTTAGCTAGATGGGGTTGAGGGGTTGCGGGGTCAGGGTAGCGATGATGACCATCGCGAGGGTTGTTGGCCACAATCCCGTTGGAGCGTGTTCCGAAAAGGCGACGAAGCACTTCTGGGGACACCAAGGTATTTTGGTCAAGGGATGGGGCAAACCTCAAGGATTCGATTGGGTGTCCGAACAGCACGACTGGGTTGTCGGTGTCGGGCTCATCTTCTCCTCTTGTCGGGGCTCGGCGAACCAGCTCCCCACGAGCTGCGATTAGATCAAGGGTGATTTGATCGAACAGTTCCTCTAGTGCACTTACATAGCGCACCAGATGCAACAATGCAGGATCTGTCTCGTGATCTCCGTTGACAACCTGGGGTGGCCTACCATACCCGTCACGGCTGGGGTAGTAGTAGAACGAGCGATAGTTAACTCTGGGCGACAAGTGCCGGAGTTGAACTATAGCCTCTCGAGCTGCTAGTTGGATGGCTTGTGGCTCAAAGGAAGTCGTCCTTCCGGTGAACCGGTAGGGGCGTTCAGGTGATAGGCCCCTACCATAGATGTGCACAGTGGCCCAGAATTGACGGCTCTCACCGCTCATGGGTCCTTGGTACACAACATATTCTGGAGGCTCTTCTAATGCAAAGGCACGGCGAGTGAGGTTTGCGAGCACGGTCACAAAACCTCCAAGGTTGTTTGCTGTGGTCTCGTTGTGCACGACGGGGCCAGGCATTTTAGCTCGGTATGGGGTAGAGGTTGGGCTGTGCTGGCTTGAGGCTAGAGTGTCCTTTTTATAGAAAAAAGGGGGCGGAGTCTTCCTTCTCACGCTTGCGAATGAGACAATTTAGGTGTCGGTCACTGGCGCGTGATCGACAGGCTAGGCTGATAGGTTGGGCACCGACTACCAAAAAGGTGTCGGGGTCACTGTGCGGCTATCTTACACGAGAAGCTTGGCTAGGATTAGGCTAAGGTCTGGTGGGTTGGTTAACCTAGGTTTGTCGACTTGGCTAAGATAGGATTAGCCAATGGTCAGCCTGGCTCTGATACCAAGTCTATCACGACCGGTTTTCCGGGTATCAATTTCCCAGAAAATGGCCTTTGTGCTCACCAGCCCCAGGATTACTATTAGCTGATGAGGCACCAACTTGATACAGAAACTCCAAGCAAAAAAATACATATTATGTAGTACAAGACCATTTTGGCCTATGAGTACAACACAAGGTTTGCTAGTGGTTGATGGCGGAAGCGGTTTGGGGTTCATCAGTGTCTAAGGGACTCCATTTTTCCACAGGAACATCTGACCAGGTTAACTACTATCTTCGCGAGGCTACTATCATCATTGCGTAGGCTCCGGGGCTGTTATCCCAACGCTCCTCTCCGGGCAAGAAATCTGGCCAAGACAATAGCCAGGGACAAGCCAGTGAGTACTTTGAATGTACTCGCAAACATTATGAATACACGTATGATATAGCAAATGATAATGATGCTCAAAACAAATACTATGATGCACGTCAGCAGGGTTATTTATACACAACATGAATATGTCATAATGGAGTTGAAATAATATCTACCGATCGGGTGTCTGAAGCGACGCCTCGAAAGGACAATAACATAAAGCATGCCTCAATCAGGCGTCTGAGCGACACCACATAAAGGGCTTATAAAGTAAAAGAAATGACAAGCATGCCACAGTCGGGCGTCTGAGAGACACCACATAAAGGGCTTATAAGTAAAAGAAATGACAAGCATGCCATAGTCAGACGTCTGAGTGACACCACATAAAGGGCTTATAAGTAAAAGAAATGACAAGCATGCCACAGTCGGGCGTCTGAGCGACAACACATAAAGGGCTTATAAAATGATCACAGTGAATATCCAGGAGGTAGAAGCGTCCCAGGGATACTCGATAAATCAGTTAATGTAATGGCTTAGTCCATAATAAAAATAATCATAAACATCACAAGTCACAAGTCATGATCCATGTTCCGGTTTAACAGTTTCTCCTCCGAAGACCGACATGAAGACCGACACTTGACCCGTCCCAGACTATAGTCCTTAACCATGGACACGGCTATTCGAATAGATATAATCTCTGCAGAGGGTGTACTCTTTACCCACGAGTAACGGATTCCGTTAGTCCATCGGGACTAATTCCGTCTATGGTCTTTTAATTGAAAACACAGCTGACCGCACACACCAGCCTGACTTACCGGTGTCTAGAATCACCCACGACACTAGCTAAGCAAAAATCTAAGTGGGGAGGCTACACCCTCGAGTAGCATGGGATCACAAAATTTATACCGCGTGCAAACTGGGGGAGCTACCCCCACGGCTACAACCGAAACACCCAAGCCCCCGGACCAGGTGGCATGCCTACCGGATGCAGCCGGTATCTTCCACCAAGGCCTCTCTGTATGGTGTGTGCTATAAAGGGGTTGACAACTTACTGAACCGTACCCTACCTATGGCAGGGACAAGTGGTAGTACGAAACAAGTATGGGGGTTACTGGAACAAGACTCGATCTATGGTCGACTCAGGAGGTTTAAGTATTCCATGTATAATTAGCATGACAAATATATTTTCATCCAACAGACAGAATCACCACTCATCATACCTCATCATGCCATACCGGGCACACTCGTCTCGATGAGGAACTAGGGACAAGCTCAGGTCTACCCAAGACCGAGACTTTCCCGGCTTCCTTCCGGTATGCACGAAAAGCATATGATGGTGACTACTATCACAAACATATCAAACTCCAATAGCATGAAATCATCAATATGCACTCATGAGTAGGGACATATCATCACATAAAATAACGGATACTCCGTGTCGAGGTAGTGTTGTAAACGTGTCAAATAACACACACAATATTATGCCAGGGTTCAGAATGCTTGCCTTCAAGTTGTGGAGAGGCAGGGTGCAATCCAAAACTTTTGAAAGTTTTCTTCTCCTTCAAAATCCTATTTTGAAAATATTCATATTAACCCATGGTTTCAAAACAGTGGATAAAAAGTTGTCTGAATTTTTTTCAAATAAATATAAAAATAAACTAGACAAAATTTGAGGAAGGTCGGAAAAAGAATCAACTCGTTTGGAGTTATATTTTAAAAGATATGGTCAGTCAAAGTTTTGGTCAAATTCTGTTTTTTAAAAATAAAACAGAAAAAGAAAAACGATTCGGAAACTACACACGTCGAAGGCGTATTCCGATTTTACGTCTTCACTTACTCCAACGTGGATGGCGCGTGGGTCACTGACAGTGGGTCCACGGGGCCCACTGGTCAGGTTTGACCAGTCGTCTCTCCCTCCTCTCCCTCTGTCCGAGCAGAGGCGGGACTCCGGCGATCGCCGCCGGCGATTGGCGGCTCCTCACAGGGCTCCGAGGGCGGGGATGGATCCGCCAGATCAGATCGGTCCTTCCGGTGGTCGCCAGGTAGGTGGGGACGGAGGGAGTCGCCGGTGACGAGCTTCGCGATGGCCGATGGCTTCGGGAGCAAAGGGGGTTTGGGCTACGGTGGCTCTCCGTCGCAGCAGGGGGTTTGGGCGGCTCCGCAAGACGAAGGGGAGTCAGGTGGTGGTTTTGGATGGACGGAGGAGGGCCTGGTTGCCATGAACGGGGTCGGAAGATGGCAGTGGCCGAGCTGGCCGGAGACGGGGAAGACGGCCTCCCCTGGTCGATTGCGAGCTAGGGGAGCTCTAGGAGGATGGCTTGAGGCTGCCTGGGGTCTAGGAAGAGCTCGGGGTCAGCATTTATAGTGTAGCTAGGTCGATTCCGCCGATGCTGGGGATAAGATCGCCGGCCGACCACTTCCGTTGCGGCAGGGCGACGTGGCGATGGCTGTAGTAGGGTCGGTGCTAGCGGACGGGCTTGGGGATAAGGACGGCCTGCTCACGAGCGTAGCTGGCGAGAATTTGTGGCTCGGGCGGCGCCGTCCATGGTAGAGGCGCACTGCGGATGCTGGCGTGCTGCCAAGAGGGCCCTAACAGCGGCGCTGTAGGGCGCCAGGGCGGCTTGGAGCGTTCTGGCGAGTGGATGAGGTCGGGGTGTGGCTCTGCAGACGAGTAAAGGCCAGGGGCGCGGGGTAGCAAACGCGGCGGCTCGGTTGCGCCCACGCGTGCAAAATGTGCACTCTGGGTGCGCCCAGAGCACGCACGCGACATGCTCGACAGAATGCTAGGGTGGGCTAGAGCGCTTGAGCGAGGCTGGATATTAACAGGACTAGGTTAGAGTTTGCAAGGAGGTTAATGGACATGGGGGTTAGGTCAGGGGATCAAGTTTATAAAGCCAACTAAAAAACATGCCAATACTGGTTATGCACACAAAGTGTTTGACAAAATGCTAGAGGCATCTAGGCAGTTCTTGGTGTTGAAAATATGCCCTAGAGGCAATAATAAATTAGTTATTATTATATTTCCTTGTTCATGATAATCGTTTATTATCCATGCTATAATTGTATTGACAGGAAACACAGATACATGTGTGGATACATAGACAACACCATGTACCTAGTAAGCCTCTAGTTGACTAGCTCGTTGATCAATAGATGGTTACGGTTTCCGAACCATGGACATTAAGATGTCGTTGATAACGGGATCACATCATTAGGAGAATGATGTGATGGACAAGACCCAATCCTAAGCCTAGCACAAAGATCGTAGTTCGTATGCTAAAGCTTTTCAATGTCAAGTATCATTTCCTTAGACCATGAGATTGTGCAACTCCCGGATACCGTAGGAATGCTTTGGGTGTACCAAACGTCACAACGTAACTGGGTGGCTATAAAGGTGCACAACAGGTATCTCCGAAAGTGTCTATTGGGTTGGCACGAATCGAGACTGGGATTTGTCACTCCGTGTAAACGGAGAGGTATCTCTGGGCCCACTCGGTAGGACATCATCATAATGTGCACAATGTGACCAAGGGGTTGATCACGGGATGATGTGTTATGGAACGAGTAAAGAGACTTGCTGGTAACGAGATTGAACAAGGTATCGGGATACCGATGATCGAATCTCGGGCAAGTACAATACCGCTAGACAAAGGGAATTGTATACGGGATCGATTGAGTCCTTGGCATCATGGTTCATCCAATGAGATCATCGTGGAACATGTGGGAGCCAACATGGGTATCCAGATCCGGCTGTTGGTTATTGACCATAGAACGTCTCGGTCATGTCTACATGTCTCCCGAACCCGTAGGGTCTACACACTTAAGGTTCGATGATGCTAGGGTTATAAAGGAAGTTTGTATGTGGTTACTGAATGTTGTTTGGAGTCCCAGATGAGATCCCGGACGTCACGAGGAGTTCCGGAATGGTCCGGAGGTAAAGATTTATATATGGGAAGTCCTGTTTTGGTCACCGGAAAAGTTTCGGGTTTTTCCGGTAACGTACCGGGACCACCGGGAGGGTCCCGGGGGTCCACCAACCCCGGAGGGCTGCATGGGCCAAGTGTGGGAGGGAACCAGCCCCAGGTGGGTTGGTGCGCCCCCCACAAGGGGCCCAAGGCGCAAGGGAGAGTGGGAGGGGGCAAACCCTAGGGCAGATGGGCCCTAAGGCCCACCCCAGGCGCGCCTCCCCTCTCTCCCCCTCTGGCCACCACCCAGATGACATCTGGGGGCTGCCGCCACCCTTGGGGAGGGAACCCTAGAGGGGGCGCAGCCCCCTCCCCTCCCCCTATAAATACTTGAGGCTTGGGGGCTGCCCAACACATGAGTTTCTCCCTCTATTGGCGCAGCCCTACCTCTCTTACTCCTCCTCTCCCGCGGTGCTTCGCGAAGCCCTGCTGGACTACCACGCTCCTCCATCACCACCACGCCGTTGTGCTGCTGCTGGACGGAGTCTTCCTCAACCTCTCCCTCTCACCTTGCTGGATCAAGGCATGGGAGACGTCACCAGGCCGTACATGTGTTGAACGCGGAGGTGCCGTCCGTTCGGCACTAGGATCTCCGGTGATTTGGATCACGACGAGTACGACTCCTTCAACCCCGTTCTCTTGAACGCTTCCGCTTAGCGATCTACAAGGGTATGTAGATGCACTCTCCTTCCCCTCGTTGCTAGTTTCTCCATAGATAGATCTTGGTGACACGTAGGAAAATTTTGAATTTCTGCTACGTTCCCCAACAGTGGCATCATGAGCTAGGTCTATTGCGTAGATTCTTTGCATGAGTAGAACACAAAGTAGTTGTGGGCATTGATTTTGTTCAATATTCTTACCGTTACTAGTCCAATCTTGTTTCGACGGTATTGTGGGATGAAGCGGCCCGGACCGACCTTACACGTACACTTACGTGAGACAGGTTCCACCGACTGACATGCACTTGGTGCATAAGGTGGCTAGCGGGTGCCAGTCTCTCCCACTTTAGTCGTAACGGATTCGATGAAAAGGGTCCTTATGAAGGGTAAATAGCTATTGACATATCACGTTGTGGTTTTTGCGTAGGTAAGAAACGTTCTTGCTAGAAACCCATAGCAGCCACGTAAAACATGCAAACAACAATTAGAGGACGTCTAACTTGTTTTTGCAGGGTATGCTATGTGATGTGATATGGCCAAGAAGAATGTGATGAATGATATGTGATGTATGAGATTGATCATGTTCTTGTAATAGTAATCACGACTTGCATATCGATGAGTATGACAACCGGCAGGAGCCATAGGAGTTGTCTTAACTTATTGTATGACATGCGTGTCATTGAACAACGCCATGTAATTACTTTACTTTATTGCTAACCGGTAGCCATAGTAGTAGAAGTAATAGTTGGCGAGACAACTTCATGAAGACACGATGATGGAGATCATGATGATGGAGATCATGGTGTCATGCCGGTGACGATGATGATCATGGAGCCCCGAAGATGGAGATCAAAAGGAGCAAAATGATATTGGCCATATCATGTCACTATTTGATTGCATGTGATGTTTATCATGTTTATGCATCTTGTTTACTTAGAATGACGGTAGTAAATAAGATGATCCCTTACAACAATTTCAAGAAGTGTTCTCCCCTAACTGTGCACCGTTGCTAAAGTTCGTCGCTTCTAAGCACCACGTGATGATCGGGTGTGATGGATTCTTACGTTCACATACAACGGGTGTAAGACAAATTTACACACGGAAAACACTTAGGGTTAACTTGACGAGCCTAGCATGTACAGACATGGCCTCGGAACACAGAGACCGAAAGGTCGAGCATGAGTCGTATGGTGGATACGATCAACATGAAGATGTTCACCGATGATGACTAGTCCGTCTCACGTGATGATCGGACACGGCCTAGTTGACTCGGATCATGTAATCACTTAGATGACTAGAGGGATGTCTATCTGAGTGGGAGTTCATAAGATGAACTTAATTATCATGAACATAGTCAAAAGATCTTTGCAAATTATGTCGTAAGCTCGCGCTCCACTGTTTAGATATGTTCCTAGAGTAAATATAGTTGAAAGTTGACAGTAGCGATTATGCGGATAGTAGAAAGCTTATGTCCTTAATGCACCGCTCAGTGTGCTGAACCCCAAACGTCGTTTGTGTATGTTACGAACATCGAACATACACGTTTTGATAACTACGTGATAGTTCAGTTAAACGGTTTAGAGTTGAGGCACCAAAGACGTTTTCAAAACATCGCAGAACATATGAGATGTTTCGAGGGCTGAAATTGGGATTTCAGGCTCGTGCCCACGTCAAGAGGTATGAGACCTCCCACGATTTTCTTAGCCTACAAACTAAGGGAGAAAAGCTCAATCGTTGAGCTTGTGATCAGATTGTCTGAGTGCAACAATCACTTGAATCGAGTGGGAGTTGATCTTCCAGATGAGATAGTGATGTTTCTCCAAAGTCATTGCCACCAAGCTGCTAGAGCTTCGTGATGAACTATAACATATCAGGGACAGATATGATGATCCTTGAGGTATTCACGATGTTTGACACCGCGAAAGTAGAAATCAAGAAGGAGCATCAAATTGTTGATGGTTGGTGAAACCACTAGTTTCAAGAAGGGCAAGGGCAAGAAGGGATACTTCATGAAACGGCAAATCAGTTGCTGCTCCAGTGAAGAAACCCAAGGTTGAACCCAAACCCGAGACTAAGTGCTTCTATGATAAGGGGAATAGTCACTGGAGCGGAATTACCCTAGATACTTGGTAGATGAGAAGGCTGGCAAGGTCGATAGAAGTATATTGGATATACATTATGTTAATGTGTACTTTACTAGTACTCCTAGTAGCACCAGGGTATTGAGATACCGGTTCAGTTGCTAAGTGTTAGTAACTCGAATAAAAGAGCTACGGAATAAAGGGAGACTAGCTAAAGGTGAGCTGACGATATGTGTTGGAAGTGTTTCCAAAGTTGATGTGATCAAGCATCGCACTTTCCCTCTACCATCAAGATTAGTATTAAACCTGAACAATTGTCATTTGGTGTTTGCGTTGAGCATAGACATGATTGGATTATGTCTGTTGCAATACGGTTATTCATTTAAGGAGAATAATGGTTACTCTATTTATGTGAATAACACCTTCAGTGGTCTTGCATCTAAAGGAATGGTTTATTGAATCTCGATCGTAGTGATACACATTTTCATGCCAAAAGATATAAGATAGTAATGATAGTACCACTTACTTGTGGCACTGCCATGTAAGTCATATTGGTATAAAACGCATGAAGAAGCTCCATGTTGATGGATCTTTGGACTCACTCGTTTTTGAAAAGTTTGAGACATGCGAACCATGTCTATTGGTGTATACGCATGAAGAAACTCCATGCAGATGGATCATTTGGACTCACTTGATTTTGAATCACTTGAGATATGCAAATCATACCACATGGGCAAGATGACTGAGAAGCCTCGTTTTCAGTAAAATGGAACAAGATAGCAAGTTGTTGGAAGTAACACATTTTGATGTGTGCAGTCCAATGAGTGCTGAGGCATGCAGTGAATATCGTTATGTTCTTACTTCACAGATGATTCGAGTAGATGTTGAGTATATTTACTTGATGAAACACAAGTCTGAATTATTGAATGGTTCAAGTAATTTCAGAGTGAAGTTTAAGATCTTTGTGAGAAGAGGATAGAATGTCTATGATATGATCATAGAGATGAATATCTGAGCTACGAGTTTTGGCACACAATTAAGACATTGTGGAAATTGTTTCACAATTAATACCGCCTGGAACACCATAGTGTGATGGTGTGTCCGAACATCATAGTAGCACCCTATTGGATATGGTGCGTACCTTGATGTCTCTTATCAAATTATCACTATCGTTCATGGGTTAGGCATTAGAGACAACCGCACTCACTTTAATAGGGTACCACGTAATTCCGTTGAGACGACACCGTTTGGAAAAACCTAAGTTGTCGTTTCTTAAAAGTTTGGGGCTGCGACGCTTATGTGAAAAAGTTTCAGGTTGATAAGCTCGAACCCAAAGCGGATAAAATGCATCTTCATAGGACACCCAAAACAATTGGGTATACCTCCTAATTCAGATCCGAAAGCAATAGGATTGTTTCTTAAACCGGGTCCTTTCTCGAGGAAAAGTTTGTCTCGAAAAGTTGAGTGGGAGGATGGTGGAGACTTGATATGGTTATTGAACCATTACTACAACTAGTGTGTAGCAGGGCACAGGAAGTTGTTCCTATGGCACCTACACCAATTGAAGTAGAAGCTTATGATAGTGATCATGAAACTTCGGATCAAGTCACTACCGTACCTCGTAGGGTGACAAGGATGTGTACTGCTTCAGAGTGGTACAGTAATCCTGTCTTGAAGGTCATGTTGCTAGACAACAATGAACCTACGAGCTATGGAGAAGCGATGGTGGGCCCAATGGTTAGAAGCCATGAAATCCGAGATAGGATCCATGTATCAGAACAAAGCATGGACTTTGGTGGACTTGCCCAATGATCGGCAAGCCATTGAGATAAATGGATCTTTAAGAAGAAGACGGACGTGGACGGTAATGTCACCGTCTATGAAGCTCGACTTGTGGCGAAGAGTTTTTCACAAGTTAAAGGAGTTGACTACGATGAGATTTTCTCATCCTTAGCGATACTTAAGTCCGTCCGAATCATGTTAGCATTAGCTGCATTTATGAAATCTGGCAGATGGATGTCAAGATGAGTTTCCTTACCAGTTTTCGTAAGGAAAGGTTGTATGTGATACAATCAGAAAAGTTTTGTCGATCCTAAGGATGCTAAAAGGTATGCTGGCTCCAGCGATCCTTCTAAGGACTGGAGTAAGCATCTCGGAGTTGGAATGTGCGTTTTTGATAAGATGATCAAAGATTTTGGGTTTATACAAAGTTCATGAGAAACTTGTATTTCCAAAGAAGTGAGTGGGAGCACTATAGAATTTTTGATGAGTATATGTTGTTGACATATTGTTGATCAGAAATGATGTAGAATTTCTGGAATGCATATAGGGTTATTTGAAAAGTGTTTTTCAAGTGAAAACCTAGATTAAGCTACTTGAACATTGAGCATCAAGATCTATGAGGATAGATCAAAACGCTTAATGATACTTTCAAATGAGCACGTACCTTGACATGATCTTGAAAGTGTTCAAGATGGATCAGTCAAAGAAGGAGTTCTTGCCTGAGTCGTAAGGTACGAAGTTAAGACTTAAAGCTCGACCACTGCAGAAAAGAGAGAAAGGACGAAGGTCATCCCCTATGCTTTAGACGTAGGCTCTATAGTATGCTATGCTAAGTACCGCACCTGATGTGTGCCTTGCCACATGTCTAGCAAGAGGGTACAAAGGTGATCAAGGAGTGGATCACCAGATAGCGGTCAAAATTATCCTTAGAGGAATAAGGATTTGTTTCTCGATTATGGAGGTGATAAAGAGTTCGGCGTAAAGGGTTACGACGATGCAAGCTTTAACACCTATCCGAATGACTCTGAGTAGCAAACCGGATACGTATAGTGGAGCAACCATTTGGAAAAGCTCCAAGTGGAGCGTGGAAGCAGCATTTACAATATGACCTAGAGATTTGCGAAGTACATACGGATCTGAATGTTGCAGATCCGTTGACTAAAACCTCTCTCACAAGCAAAACATGATCAAACCCCAGAACTCATTGAGTCTAAATCACATGATGATGTGAACTAGTTTAATGACACTAGTAAACTCTTTGGATGGTGGTCACATGGTGATGTGACATGTGAGTGTTAATCACATGGCGATGTGAACTAGATTATTGACTCTAGTGCAAGTGGGAGACTGTTGGAAATATGCCCTAGAGGCAATAATAAATTAGTTATTATTATATTTCCTTGTTCATGATAATCGTTTATTATCCATGCTATAATTGTATTGACAGGAAACACAGATACATGTGTGGATACATAGACAACACCTGTCCCTAGTAAGCCTCTAGTTGACTAGCTCGTTGATCAATAGATGGTTACGGTTTCCTAACCATGGACATTAAGATGTCGTTGATAACGGGATCACATCATTAGGAGAATGATGTGTGGGACAAGACCCAATCCTAAGCCTAGCACAAGGATCGTAGTTCGTATGCTAAAGCTTTTCAATGTCAAGTATCATTTCCTTAGACCATGAGATTGTGCAACCACCGGATACCGTAGGAATGCTTTGGGTGTACCAAACGTCACAACATAACTGGGTGGCTATAAAGGTGCACTACAGGTATCTCCGAAAGTGTATGTTGGGTTGGCACGAATCGAGACTGGGATTTGTCACTCCGTGTAAACGGAGAGGTATCTCTGGGCCCACTCGGTAGGACATCATCATAATGTGCACAATGTGACCAAGGGGTTGATCACGGGATGATGTGTTACGGAACAAGTAAAGAGACTTGCTGGTAACGAGATTGAACAAGGTATCGGGATACCGACGATCGAATCTCGGGCAAGTACAATACCGCTAGACAAAGGGAATTGTATACGGGATCGATTGAGTCCTGGACATCCTGGTTCATCCGATGAGATCATCGTGGAACATGTCGGAGCCAACATGGGTATCCAGATTCTGCTGTTGGTTATTGACCGTAGAATGTCTCGATCATGTCTACATGTCTCCCAAACCCGTAGGGTCTACACACTTAAGGTTCGATGACGCTAGGGTTATAAAGGAAGTTTGTATGTGGTTACCGAATGTTGTTCGGAGTCCCAGATGAGATCTCGGACGTCACGAGGAGTTCCGGAATGGTCCGGAGGTAAAGATTTATATATGGGAAGTCCTGTTTTGGTCACCGGAAAAGTTTCGGGTTTTTCCGGTAATGTACCGGGACCACCGGGAGGGTCCCGGGGGTCCACCAAGTGGGGCCACCAACCCCGGAGGGCTGCATGGGCCAAGTGTGAGAGGGAACCAGCCCCAGGTGGGCTGGTGCGCCCCCTACAAGGGGCCCAAGGCGCAAGGGAGAGTGGGAGGGGGCAAACCCTAGGGCAGATGGGCCCTAAGGCCCACCCCAGGCGCGCCTCCCCTCTCTCCCCCTCTGGCCGCCACCCAGATGACATCTGGGGGCTGCCGCCACCCTTGGGGAGGGAACCCTAGAGGGGGCGCAGCCCCCTACCCTCCCCCTATAAATACTTGAGGCTTGGGGGCTACCCAACACATGAGTTCCTCCCTCTATTGGCGCAGCCCTACCTCTCTTACTCCTCCTCTCCCGCGGTGCTTGGCGAAGCCCTGCTGGACTACCACGCTCCTCCATCACCACCACGCCGTTGTGCTGCTGCTGGATGGAGTCTTCCTCAACCTCTCCCTCTCACCTTGCTGGATCAAGGCATGGGAGACGTCACCGGGCCGTACGTGTGTTGAACGCGGAGGTGCCGTCGGCACTAGGATCTCCGGTGATTTGGATCACGACGAGTACGACTCCTTCAACCCCGTTCTCTTGAACGCTTCCGCTTAGCGATCTACAAGGGTATGTAGATGCACTCTCCTTCCCCTCGTTGCTAGTTTCTCCATAGATAGATCTTGGTGACACGTAGGAAAATTTTGAATTTTTGCTACGTTCCCCAACACTTGGAGTGGCCAAAATCTCCACATCCTAGTCTCCTTAGAAGGTAAAGAGGGTGGCAATGTTAGTTTGTCAAAGACAAAAACTTGTTAGTGCAATAATTTGAGAAAACCAAATCTGGTCAGAAAGAAAAGGATATGGTTTCATGGACCAAAAATACTCCTATGGGGCCACTCTCCTGGACTTAAGGGTTTTGCAGGATGGAGTATAAGCACAAAAAGGAATCATGGGCAACAGAGCAAAATAAAATGGGGTTGCTGTAGAACATGCCAATCTGGTCCAGAGGGCAAAAGAGGATGGTTTGCTCAAATCTTTCAAGGAACAAACATGGGTTTTTGCATAAAAATGAATTATATGTATCTACTGACATCTCCAAATTTTTATGTAATTTTTAAAGAATTATTTAAATAGGTTGTAGTGAAATCTTACCAACTGGACCAGTTTTGAAAATTTGGGTTAGAGCTTAAAAACTCCAATGAATAAAGGGTATTTTTCACCAGAGTGATTTAAAAACATCACATGACATCCCCAAATTTTGGTGAAAATTTTAAATGCATTTGTCAACTGGTTGCAGTGCAAAAGAGGCTCCAGGACTTATGAAAAATCATTATAAAAGAATAAAGCTTAGGAAAACAATTATGCAAATAAATCCACTATTAAAGAATTGTTTTATTGAGAGAGTATACATGTCCAATAATATTTTTGGAAAGTTTTCACTTGAGGTAAAAAAATTACATCATTAAAGAAAAGGGGTTCTGAAATCAAGAAAAAATCCAGAAGGCAAAAATTTAATTTCCTGGCAAAATTTCATTCAAAAATTCATGGTTAAATTTTTGGGGTGTTACAGTGGTGATGATTTCCCCCTCCCAGAGGGATGTTTCCCCAGCAGAATAGCTCCGCCTGAGCCCTAGATTGGTTCCACCCAGGTTCCGCCTCGAGATGGCGGCGCTTCATCCCGAAAGCTTCCTTATTATTTTTCTAGGGAAAAAGACATCATATACCAGAAGATGGGCATAGGGGGGCTTCCAGGTGGCCCACGAGGCAGGGGGCGCGCCTAGGGGGGTGGGGCGCGCCCTCCACCCTCGTGGACTGTGGTGGCACCCATCTGGTGCTTTCTTCGCCCAATATTTTTAATATATTCCAAAACTGACTTTCATGGAGTTTCAGAACTTTTGGAGTTGTGTAGAATAGGTCTCTAATATTTGCTCCTTTTCCAGCCCAAAATTCCAGCTGTCGACATGCTCCCTCTTCATGTAAACTTTGTAAAATAAGAGAGAAAAGGCATAAGTATTGTGACATAATGTGTAGTAACGGCCCATAATGCAATAAATATTGATATTAAAGCATGATGCAAAGTGGACGTATCAATCTCCATCGTAGCGTCGTGGTCATCTCGCCAACTATTCCTTCTATGACTATCGCTACCGCTTAGTGATAAAGTAAAGCAATTACATGGCGTTTGTATTTCATACAATATAGCGACAACCATAAGGCTGCTGCTAGTTGTCGATAACTTTTACAGAACATGATCAGCTCATACAACAACGTATATCACATCATGTCTTGACCATATCACATCACAACATGCCCTACAAAAACAAGTTAGACGTCCTCTACTTTATTGTTGCAACTTTTTACGTGGCTGCTACGGGCTTCTAGCAAGAACTGTTCTTACCTACAACACAAAACCACAACGGTGATTTATCAAGTTTGCTATTTTAACCTTCACAAGGACCGGCCGCAGTCAAATTCAATTCAACTAAAGTTGAAGAAACACACACCTGCCAGCCACCTTTATGCCAAACTAGTTGCATGTCTGTCGGTGGAACCGGTCTCATGAACGTGCTCATGTAAGGTTGGTCCAGGCCGCTTCATCCGACAATTCCGTCGAATCAAAATAAGACATTGGTGGTAAGCAGTATGACGATCACCGCCCACAATTCTTTGTGTTCTACTCGTGGGAAGGATTCATTTTACCTAAGTTGGCTCTAATATGCTAACTTAGAGATCTTATATGCTTAGTTTCCTATAGGTTAGCTCCAAAATTACTTATGTTAGCACAAAATGATCAAGTTTACATAATAAGTTTATAGTCTTCTTCTTCTTCTTCTTCTTATTCTTCTTATTCTTCCTCTAGTATTCTTCTAGTCTTCTTCTTATTCTTCTCTTCTTCTTCTTCTTCTTCTAAATTCTTGTTTATCATTTTGCAGATTTGATTTAATTCACGGAATCTTGCATGGATGGAGTGCTTCTTTTCCATTTGTGTTTTTATTTTGTATCAATGTGAAACTTTTGTGAATTGATGGATAACGGTGTTGGATGAACAATGTGAAACTTTTGTAATATGTAACGATGGAACTATGTGTTGGCTATGTATGTATATATGATGAAACTTGTGTGTTGGATATGATTGTTATATGGATGCTTGTTGTATATATATGTGTTGGATATCTCATATGTGAAATAGTGACCTGAGATTAAGAAAAAACGAAAAACAAATTTAAAAAAATTGTTACTAATGGTGCACTACCATGTGGTGCACCATTAGTATAGCAGATACCAGTGGCGCACTGTGGGCAATAATAATGGCGCACTACAAGGTGCGCCATTACAACACCAGATACTAATGGCGCACCAGTGGTGCGCCATTAGAATTTAATTCTAATGGCGTGATGCTAGTGGCACACCAGTAGTGCGCCATTAGAAGGCAAAACTGGTGCGCCACTAGCATAGGAGTTGATAGTGGCATAGGAGTTGATGGTTTCGCGAGACTGATCCAAATTAGTTAAGTTGATGGTTAATTTGTATTGTCTGTGGATGGATGCAGAAAAAATGGAGTCGCATGGATGCATAAAGCGGAAGAGCGGGAAGTGGCTCAACGACACTTGCTTCATACCAGGCACCTGCAACGCGCCCTGCAGGGACGAAGGCTTCGACAGCGGCCATTGCAAGAACACCTGGACATGCATCTGCTACAAGAACTGCACCGGCTTATCCCTCTAGCCACCGCATGCATGAACGATCGGCATGTACTCCGGCTAAAATAAATTAACAAGTTCTATTCGTGGCATAAACATCTATTCCCTTTTCCCCATAATATAAGACGTTCAAGTTCGGTTGACATGCACTCCCACTGAAACAAACTAATAAGATTTATTCATGCTATAAATATCTACTCCCCCTGTCCTACAATATAAGACGTTCAAGTTTGTGAAAATGTCTTATATTGAGGGATGGAGGGAGTAATACACTATGCTCCTTAATTTTAGAGCCCCCATTCAATTGAGGTGTTATATTTAAATTTGGTTTTATGATTTTGACCGGATCAACGATTTCTCAAGGAGCTCTCTCGATAATCAATTTTGAATTTGATTCATGAATTGTATTTGGTCAGCGATGTCTCAAATTAATCGGCAAGAACCAGCCTAAGAAACATATCAGTCCCATGCATCATCCTCTCATCACCTGTGTATACTGGACTACGCCCGTGACTGAAAAGGATACGAGTCAAGATTCCATAAACTTTATATTCTCATATAGGAGTATATAAATATACGGCTAGACACGCGATGGTCTATGCTGCCGGGTTTCATGCGAATGTTTTGGATCAAAGGAGGGGCAGCGTGACGCCGTCTGGATCTGCAGGACAGGAGCAATCCGATTACGAGTTGAGGCACAGGGCGCAATATAGATGTGTTTTTTTGCCTCAGGACACATGCTCCAGTACTGCCCAAGGGCATAAGCACTTTCCAGGTAGTTTAGGTGAGACCGAAAGATTAAATTATGTCGTATACTTTCAAGATAATGACTGTGCGTGGGCTATGCGCCCTCTCTCAGTTCCTCTAGCGATTTGCTGCTTCTGTGTTTGTTGGCGGCACCACGACCAATTAATCTGACTTGATGCTCTGTACTTTGGGGGACTTATTATTGAAGAGAGTAGAGAGGAATGAAGTGAAAGAGTGATTTTATTGATAATGACTGTAGGCTTTTATATGACCTGAACAGTCGGAAGTACATGTCGATTACAATAGTCATGTCGTTTAGAAAAGGCACGACGATGGTTCGAGAGACATAGCGTATGGACAAAGCCAATATTCTAACTGCTAGATAGAATATTCTAAGGAATATGCTAATTGCCTAATTAGCCTAAATGTAAAGATATTTTATTCCTAACACTCCCCCTGTCAGTAATCTAAGGACAAATCTAAGGACAACGCTGTTAGTAATCTTCATTGTCTTGAGTGCTGAAAAATCTTACATTTTCTTGATTGTCTTGATCTTGTAACTTCGAGAATGCTTGATCTTATATTGTCTATGTTTTCCAAAAATCCTGTGAAAAATATAAGGAAAACAAATAGAATTCGAATATATACTGTTAGGATAATTAATTATATCATTCAAACCTGTATGAGACAATCCGTTGGAAAAACTCATAAGGAAAAAAATATCATCAGGGGATGATAATAAATAAGTTTTAGTTCTAGGAGTTTTCTCCCCCTGAGCTTTGCAAATTCGGTAGTCGTCGCATACCAATCCCATGAATACACTTTTGAAATTATGTTGCTGGTAAAGACTTAGTGAACAAAACAACAAGATTGTCACCAGATTTTATTTGCAAAATATTAACTTTTCCATCTTTCTGTAATTGATGAGGAAAAAATATTTTGGGGGAGATATGTTTTGTGATATTACTTTTAATATATCCCATATGCATCTAGGCAACACAGGCGGCATTATCTTCATAGATAATGGTAGGTGATTCTAACGAATCGATTCCACATGATGTCCGAATATGATTTATCACTCTGCGAAGCCATACACATTCTCGTGAGGCTTCAAATAATGCAATTATTTAAGAGTGATTAGTGGAAGTTGCTACCAATGTCTGTTTTGTTGACTTCCATGAAATAGCAGTTCCACCATGTAAAAATACAAACCCTGTTCTAGTACAGTTTGCAAGTTACATTAGTGCTCCTATGGCATTGAGGTATGGAAAAAACTCAGGTCTCAATACCTCCTCGTTATCATCCCTAGGTCTAAAAGGATCCTTATTCATATTAAGGGATTGGACGACCATAGGTGTTTTGGACGTATATGATTTATCCATGTTGAATTTTTCCAAAACTTTCTGAATATAAGAGGGCTGATAGACGAGTAATCCTGAGGGGATAAGTTCAAGTTATGAACTTGAATAATATTTGGTTTCAACCAACTTACCGTCTTGATATGATTGCGAGCACCTTTCATATCTGGTATATGAAAATCACTGGTATATACATAGGTCATGTATAATCCAGCGAGGGATTTTGTTAATAACTACATGTAATCAAACAATCATTTTGTGAGTGTCCTGTTAAAGAAGGAACTCTCGTAGTCGATTTTACCACACAATTTTTCGACTATTTTTCGTCATGGAGTGAATTTTTATGTTTTACACAATATATGTTGCGATTTGTTCATAAGTTCAGATTTTCAAGCCTTTAATAGACTTATATATAGATATCTGAATTGGGTGATCCATATGAGTATGTAATCATCGAGTCTATTAACTGCATGGATGGTTTACTTCTAACTGCCAATAATATTAATATCGAAACGTAATTCCACCTATAACAAGAGGGTATGTTACATCATAATTGATGTCGGGTCTCTGCATGAACCCTTATGCTACAAGCATCGCTTTTCACCACCTCATTGTTTTTGTTATGAAATAAAATTCATTTGTCTTCCAAAAGGGAAGATAATTATGAGGAGAATGTATTACAGTGGTAAATACATCTCTTTTGTTAAGCGAGGTCTATTCTTATTTAATTGCTTCCTTCTAGTTGAACCAATATATGAATGCATTAGGCATTCTGCCATGGACTTTGGTTCAGGGCCCTAAAGGTTTTGGCAATTTAAGAACAAATATATGTCGACATGTTTAGTCTTATGTTATAGGATTCTATTGAATCAATAGAATTTGTGGAAATAATATTTGCATCTTTTAACTCCTCATGATTCCCGATAAGAATGGAGTCAAGATGTTTCGATGTCCCAACAATTCAAATTGTGTGCACATTTATGTTGGGTTTGGATGATGAGCATCCATTATGTGTTATTCAACTTGAGGTTGAACTACATTTACTAGTTGAGGATATAATTTCCTCTTTTTCCGCGGATGCATATGAGAAGTCATTTCTCATGTGACCATGTTTCTCCCCCTTTAGCTCTCATTTGGAAGAATAGTGGTTCTATGAGGTACTTCCACTTTATTTGGCACATTGCTTGCATGCATAATGTGATTTGATGACATCTTTGTCATAAGTAAATGTATTTGGCATATTTGCAAAGTGTTGCAAATATATATGATTGAACTTTAGGTTTAGATTTTGAAGTACGTGAATATGAGGACTGAATGTCTATGACATTTCTAATTTCTTGTTATTATTTGTGGTACGAATCTCCCGCTAATGCCGAAAATGTCCTTATTTTAAATGTAATCAGCGTATGGGCAATAACTAATTCTCCTGGTGGGAGTTTAAAATATTTATGATTGACGGATAAATAAATAGTTATACCTCACATGGCTCCCAAATTTATGTGAGGGCCCATGTACGATGGAGTGGTGATATCGGTATATAATCGAATTATTGCAGATGGGAAATACTTGTTTGATTTCCACGTACTTACTACGAGGGAAGTAGTATGATATGCAGTTGCTATGATCTAGAATAGATCTGCGGTGTGTAAGACCGCATGTTTCCAACAAGATGTTGGCATATTAAAATTCTGTAGAAGTGATCACATTATTAGTTTTAATCTTTTGATAAAGAATTTAGTTGCACCATTTTGGGTATGTACATGAGGTACTTAGTAAAAATCATACATGCTTGTGAAAACGGCATTCAAATGGGTTTGATCCATATGGTCGGATAATTTGCTCTTAATTTGATAGTTTGAGCAATTAATTTAGGAAATCATGGTTTTGTGGAGGTTAGAGACTCACATAAGATCATTATTTAGATGTCTATTGATACCATGAATAAATGTCCCAGAAATGGTTGAGTAGTCCACATATATATTCTTGGATGTGTTCAAGAAATTTAAGTGGCTACTTTCTGAATTTTAAGATGAGAGTGTCCTAAAAATCAATTTTCTCATGGCACATGTGGTGCACATAAAATCTGATGACTTGAGAATTTTTGCAGCTTTTAATTGTGACCAACAAAATGTTCACTAATCTTTCGTATCATCCCAACTTGGGGTGACCAAGGTGATCATGAGTCTTGAATTTATCAAGACTTTGAAAATTTATTTTATACGCAACATAAGGTACGGTTTGATGTGTGTAAAGTATAATCCGGATGAGAATGAAGGGAATTTTTCAAGAGTTTGTTCCTCATATCCATTGCTTTTTGTTAAAAGCAAAAATTCTGTCTTATCCACCTCTAATGTTTTAGAT
Organism: Triticum dicoccoides; assembly: GCF_002162155.2. Lineage (NCBI taxonomy): Eukaryota > Viridiplantae > Streptophyta > Magnoliopsida > Poales > Poaceae > Triticum > Triticum dicoccoides. The sequence continues at coordinate 697,561,111 of NC_041391.1, read as the reverse complement.
GAAAATTGTTAGATCGGATATCTTTGAAACTTATAAGGTACGAGTAGATTCAGGATACAAGAGTGCATTCTGAATTACGATAGTAGTATCCATAGGGAGTGTGAAAGTGGCACTTCTTGAACCAATAGTTGCTTTCTCTAAGACTTTAGAAGTATGTTGTTTCTCTTAAAATTGTATTAGTGGTAACACTATCCACTAAACTTAACTCTTATTCCATCGGATTTTCCCGTAAAAGTTCTATAGATAGAAAGAGAATATTTTAGAATAAATCTTATCTTATTCATATATTCATAAAATTACATACAATGTATTTATATTATAAAATTCAAATATAAATACATTATGTCTGATTCACATAATATAATATACATAGTCTTAAAGACTGTATTCTACTTATTGTTATACAATATATAACATTTTGTAGTATTGAAATAGCTAAATGACATCAACTTATTTACGGAGATTAAGTGAGGTCTCGAAAAATATCTTGGGTGTAATCCACAAGCATGTCTTCATCGAGGATGATATCGTCCTTCGGCTTGAATACTTCAATAGCGCTTTGAGAAGGACATGCTTGAGGGTTATCTTGAATGGCGTTGAAGTGAGCTTCAGTTTTTTTTCCATGAACTTGTTCGCATTTTTCTCCATACTTCATGTATAGATCCACAAGGTGCTTTGGAATTCAACATTGATTAGTACGATGATTCATGCATCCACACCTTTGACAAGTTTGAGAGCTGTCATTTTGATCATGTTTCTTGAAATGATCTTTCCCCTTAGTTTGACCGTTGGTCTTTTGACCGTTGTACTTTTTCCATTTTCCCTTGAATTTCTGGAAGTTCCTTTTACGGTTTCCAAATTTACTAGTAGAATGAGCATTAGCATGTGCTTCAGGGATAGGCATGGCACCCGTTGGGCGAGCATTGTGATTCTTCATGAGAAGTTCATCATGCTTCTCGGCCTGAAGTAATGTGTATATGAGCTCAGAATACTTTGTGTATTTCTGTTGACGATACTACTGTTGCAATATCCTCGTCAAGGGATGGAAAGTGCATAAAGTTTTCTCTATTAAGTCTGCATCTGAAACTTGTTGATTGCAAAATCTCAGTTTGGAGTTAATTTTATGCACAACAGAATTATATGCAGCAACGGACTTAAAGTCCTGAAACCTTATGAGAGACCATTCTCTTTGGGCTTCCGGCAACATTACTGCTCTTTGTTGGTCATATCTCTCCTTTAGGGAGTCCCATAAAGCTAATGGATCCTCCTCCATCAAATATTCAGTTTTTAAATCAGGATGGAGGTGGTGCCTTACGTAGTGTAATGCTGCATACTTTACCATTTGGGGTATTTCTGGAGCATTTTCGGGGGGTGTGGCAATGCAAGGGCCAAGGTTACGTCCACATAAGAATATTTTCATGTCCATGGCCCATGATAGATAGTTACTTCCATCTATTTGCAGTTCTTGGAATTCTTTCTTAATGATGTCAGACATATTTCCTGCATGTACGATCATGCATTTGATTAATTTTATTTGATAGTAAAATTTCTTTTGGTAAACAGCAAATATGTTCTAGAGGAACACCTATAATTTGTAAGCCATATATGTGTATATAATTGAATTTTGATATATTTGGAAGAGCACTATGGGGGCATAAAAAATGCCTCTGGGTAATAGGCAAACTGTAATATACAGTAGAGATGCCATTACTGTGTGATTGCACAAATATAATTCAAGATAATCACATATTTTATTTCGCCTTTTTATCTCATATTAGTGAGAGAATATTGCATGATAAATTATTTTTCAAATGCAAAATAAAATTGTTGTACCAAATAACATGTCATAATATGCTAAAGGCAAATATAACATGTCATATTTCAATTTTTAATAGACATAAGGTCTATAGAATATATATGTACAATAGAATACATTGTCGAACTAAGGCCATGTTTGTTTCATAAGTCCTAGGACTTTTTTAAGTCCCAACTTATAAGTCATAAGTCCTTACCTGTTTGTTTACAGGGACTTATAAGTCTCGAGTCCCTACCTGTTTGTTTACAGGGACTTACTCGAGACTTATAAGTCCATGTTGCACCGCTGCAACGAGGCTCAGGAGAGGGCCTGTCCGGCGATTGGAGGCACCGCTGCAACGAACCGAGGCGGGGCGGCTACGGGGTGGCGAACCGAGGCAGAATGAACCGAGGCGGGACGGCGACGGGCGAGAGGCGGGGCGGCGACGGGGCGAGAGGCGGGGCGGCGGCGGCGATTGGACCGAGAGGCAGGCGGCGTGCGGGGAACGAGCCTGGAGCGACGCGGGGTAGGTCCGGCCCGGGATAAGTCCCAATAAGCTTCTCCCTGAGAGTCTTATTTGATAAGTCCCAAATCACCACAATAAGTCCGAATAAGTCCCTTGTGTTTGGTTTAGGTGGGACTTATAGAAACTTTTTTAAGTCCCTAAATCAATAAGTCCCTGGAAACAAACACCCTCTGAACTGAAGGTGCTAGACATTAATTTAAAGCACACTAAGTACAGATAGAGTGGCAGATCCGCATCTTCCCACAAATATACGGACTACTGCTAAATCGCCTAATTAAATCAGCATGTTATTCTCAAAAAAAAAAGCATGTTACTTATTTAACACTAGCATGGCACGTAAGGCCTTTTGGCCCACAAGCCTGTGTCGGCACCGCTTGGACCAGCAGGTCAAAAGGGGAACGAGGAGCAGTGGATAAGGTTCAGGCCTGTACGAGCGCCTCCTCCCCTTATTTTCCTATCGCCCCTGCCTGCTTCATGCCAGCACCATGGCCACCAGCGACTTCAGCGTCGGCTCGTCCCCTCGGAAGGGTTGTCGGGGCGCAATTCTCCCAGGCGGTTGGTGAGGCTGAGGAGCGCCGGGGATTGGGGGCACGGCTCGAAAAGATGGCGCAGGCAGTAGTATACTGGTGAAAGATGTGCCGCGACCGCGAGTTCCGCGCTACCGGAGTCGTGCACGGGCTCGTCGTCGAACTCGCGCTCTGGGTCGGCGATGAGCCATCCTGCACTGAGTCCGCCCAGCAGCTACTCCATGGCCCGAACAACGAATTCAGAAGGCAGAGGCACCAGTTCGTCGGCGCCCACACTGAAGTTGGAGGCAGAGGCCTCATTCTTGTTCAGAGCGTCGACCATCTAGTCGGCGAACTGCGGAAGTTTCCGGCATGGCAGCGGCCTCCTGGGGCACAGCGGCTCTGGTACTTGGTCCAGGGGCTCCAGGATAGTTGCGGCGCTGCACCCAACGGTTGCTGCGAAGGCGGCGGCGGCCATCAAGCGGTGTCGGGGTAGCCAAAGGTTTTCGCAGTGGCAGAGGCGGCGGCGGAGGCCGTCGTTTCTGTCTGGACGACCGTGACGGCGAAGGCTTAATGCCTCGCGACCGTCAGAGTTCCATTGGCGAGCAGCAGCGAGAGCGAAATTCTGGCGAGGAAAACGAGAGTGCCGGTGCTCTCTGGCCACAAACCGAGCGAAGGAACAAGCAACATCCGGCAAGAAAATCATCATTTTCTCACCTTTCTTCTCCGTTCTCTCCTGTAGGGGTGGAAACAGTTTCATAAACTTGTAGGGGTGGGAACAGTTTCATACAAGAACTAAAAAACCCCACAAAACTAGCCCTCCAACTTGTCTGCTGTAACAAATTTATACAAAACAGCTGTGGACGTGACATTTGGCATGCCACGCTGGATTAAAGCACACGCCTTAATTTTACAAAAGCCCCCTCGCACTCTCTGTATTTTACAAAAAGCCCCCTCGCCCTCTCTCTGCATCGATTCCCCATTCGTAAATCCCTAGACGTCGCCCTCCCCTTTGCCGTCGCCCTTCTCCGCCGCCAGCCGTCTCCGCCTTCCCCTCCGACGCCAGCCGTCTCCGCCGCCCTCTCGGCCGCCCTCTCCGCCGGCAGCCGTCTCCGCCGCCCTGTCGAGATGAAGGGGTGCACATCATTGAGCGGGAAGTAGCAGGCAGGACACCGTGGAGCAGGGGCGTCGTCGTCCTCAAGCCACCCTCTCCCGCTCAATGGATGTGACCTCGCCGGTGCCGACATGACGAAGGACGGCGAGCCTTGGGTGAAAATCACCGGCGAGGTGCGCTACATGGATGTCGATTTCTGCAAGGTGCGTGTCCCCCTTCCCCTCGCCGATTTGCTTCGGATGCCCATGAATTTGGGCTTTCCTGATGAGTGCGAGCTTCCTGATGCTAACATTTGATTTGATGGCCATGGTAGGGGACTGAAAACCTACCCGAATTTGACTGAGGTATACCTCTATCCTCTCCTGATGCTGCTTTCAATGGCACTGACAAAAGTGACCATTGTTGCCACTTACTGAACCCTGCAAGAAGAGTTTGCTCTGATGGATATGACTATGGTCGTAGATTTCTTGTTTGTCCTCGTGAGGTTAGTCAAGTGCGCAACTTTTGTTTAAAAAAGTGTGTTGTTTATCTGTAGTTGTTATAGGTTGATCTGACCATTGTTGTACTGAACAAATTGGTGTGTTTTGTAGGGTTATGATACATATGCTTATTTGAAGTGGGTGGACAAAGAATGGCAGGGGAGACCTAGGCAAGTGATTGGCAAACTTGCTGAAGAGAATGTGGCTCTTCAGAAATTTGTGTTTGACAAGGATGCTGAAATTATGAGGCTGAAGGAAGAAAGGAAGGCCATGATCATGAAGCACAAGAAGGAGATCAGAACTAGGGATAGGAGGGAAATTTGGTTAGCCTGTTTGGTCTGCTGCTCTGCACTGTTGTATGGTGTTGTAGCACTAGTGATAAGAGGTTTTGTGTAGTAAGTTAGGTAATTTAGTATTTGGCATGATGTGAGAGGTGAAACTATTTGTTATCAGTTGCTACTTGTACTGATTATATGAAATCAGTGGCTACCTATTATCTATGTTCAGTGTTGTAAACATTCCAAACTGGAATCAGTGGCTTGAAATGAAATCAGTGGCTATGTTCAGTCTTCTGTTTACTTAACTGAAAATTCTCTTATTTGACATGAAATCAGTGGCTTGTTTACTTGACTGAAAATTTCTGTTGCAAAATTCTCTTATTTGACATGAAATCAGTGGCTTGTTTACTTAACTGAAAATTTCGGTTGCAAAATTCTCTTATTTGACATGAAATCAGTGGCTTGCTTACTTAACTGAAATCAATGATTCTCTTATTTGACATGAAAATTCGGTTAACTTAAGCAAAATTCAGTTAACTTAAGCAAAATTCAGTTAACTTAACAGTGCAAATTTCAGTTAAGTTAACCATTTGGAAGGGGCCCAGGGATCTTCAGGTAGTACAACTTGGCATATTTGGCACCAAGTGAGCACCTAGTACATTCTATTTTAGGATGTGTGCACATGGGCACAACATAAGCAGACAACCTACAGTTCAACAGCAGATCAACATGGGCAGAGAAGAACATGCAGTTCAACAACAGTTCAACACCAGATTGCCATAGATACAGCAGTTCAACATGGACCGCTCAAAATAGATAACTTATATGCCAACATATATATCAGCATACCTAACTACTCTTCTGCATCTTCACCTCTTCTGCATCTTCTTCAGTTCTTGGGCTACTGCAGGCGGATGGAGCGGCGCACCTTCTTCACCTCTTTCTTCAGAGGCGCCTTCTTCTTGTTTTGCTCTGGCTCCTTCACCTCTTCTTCTTGTTCAACCTTCACCTCTTCTGGTAGGAGCTCGACGTCCGGCAGGAGCTCGACGTCGATGGGCATGTTTCTGCCACCCTCAACGGCGACCGGCGCAACGAGCACAACCTCGTCCGCATCCGTGTCGTCGTCACTAATGACAACAGTCTCTTTCAGGTCGTCGTCAGAGGCGTAGTCCGCAGGGTCGACTGGAGCAGGCACCGCGAGCACGACGCCGACAATGTTCGCAGGGTCGTCGTCGAGGGGGACCGGGGCCAGAGAGGTGGTGGAGCGGTACATCCACCACCTAGCTCGCTGGTACGGATCCATGCTAAGCATGCCCTCACGCATTGCCTAGACGAGGAACATCAGCGGCGGCACTGTGAGGCCTGTGGGGAAGGCACGGGCGTTCTCGCCGTCCATCAGCTGCTTGGCCAACCCGCGCGCATGCATGAGCATCATCTTCGGGGTGGGGAACCAGGTGCGGACCTCTCGAATCTGCGCGCGGAACGACTGGTCGTTGCCAGCCAGATCCTCCAGTGCGAGCTTCCAGCCCTCGATGTTTGCCATGGCGGCGGTGGCCGGCGGTGGTGAGTGGGGAGAGGAGGCGACGCGGTAGGTGTGTGGGGAGTGGTGAGTGGGGAGTGGTGGGCAGAGCGGTGGATTTATTGATGCGGCGAGTGGGAACGCGAACCGTCCAGAGTGGGAGTTGGCGACTGGAAGAGTAGAAGTAACTTTCTGCATCTACAACTAACAAGCTCCTACTCTTACCGTACTGGCATTGCACCCTACTTCTCTACCCACAGGTCCTGGGTTCGAGACCCAGGCCAAACAATTTTTTGTTTATTTTTTTTAATTGTGGGAGTTCACCAAATTCAGTAAATGCACAAATTTCAGTACATTCAGCAAATGCACATTCAGTACATTCAGACATTTCAGTACAACTCAAATGTGCTGGTATTCAAAACTCAAATGTTTTTAATTCTTGAGTACATTGCCATGAAGTTCACTACATGTCTAACTGTCATTGCAACACAAAATTGGTATTACATGAAAAATGCTAGCATCAAGTTCAGATATGAACTTCTACAGTTTAGCATGAAGTTAATTGATGAACTAAACAGACATCTAACTGTCAACCCCAGGTGCATTCTGAGAAACTGGAATTTCTTCAGTTAAGTTGAGATCAGGTATTGGATCCCTTGCTCCATCTTCACCAAACATGAGCCTGTATGCTGGATAAGAGCTAGCTTCCCTCCTGTCTCTTCTCCCAGCCACTCCTCTGCCTCTTGCTCTACTCCCAGAAGATCCTCTTCTCTCTGTAGTGCCAGATCTCACTGTCTTTCCTTTCTTCCTTCCTCTTCCTCCAGTTGCACTTGACCCTGGCTCATCTGGATGTGGTACTGCTGCAGCTTTCTTCCTTCCTCTTCCTCTTCCCCTCACACTTGTTGTGGCTGTGGTTGTGGTTCTTCTGGGAGGGATAGAATCCCTAGCTTGCACCACAAAAGCAGACTCTTCAGGAAGTGGCCCAGGAGGATTCCAAGTGCTCACATATGCCCTTTCCTATGCAGGATCACAAAATGTCAGGAAGATACAAAATGAGAAAATGAAATGCAGATACAAATTCAGACAAAAACAGTTAACTGAAAATGAAAGACAATAATATTAAAGGTGCACCTCCTGGCCTATGGTGTAGACCATACTGCTTCTGTCATTCATAGGATCAAGCCTAGGATCAAGTCTTGTTGGCATAATATCCTGTAGTCAGAAAACAATTCATGTTAGTAACATAGCTGAACTTAAATGCAGTTAACTGAAATCACTGATTTAACCTGCAGAATTGAAGGATCTTCTACTTCATCATCATCTTCTAATTGAGCTTCCTGTTGCCTCATAAACTTGGCATGTCCTATCTTGTTGTGGTCAGCACTGCCACACACTGAGCAATGCATGGCCACTCCTTTTTTGTTGATGTAAATAGTTCCATCTTTCTTCTTCTTCTCTTCTGGTGTCTTTCTCCTGTTCTTTGCTGGCCTGCCCATTTTCTTTGTGAAGACTGGAGGGTGGATGGGAATGCCATTCATCTTTTCCCAGCTTTTCCTGTCCCTCATAGGCATGATGTTGTGCCCATATGCCTTTAGATAATTTTCTATGTTATAGCACTTGTGAACCAATGTTTTAGGGTCAATCCTATCAGCTCTATAACAGGCAATCACATGATTGCAAGGGATGCCATCCAATTGAATTTTTTTGCAATCACAAGTTCTTGCTGGAATATCCGCAACGTACTTGTTGTTGCCTGATTCAACACCATAAATTCCAAGCTCTGAATGTGTTGGAAAGCAGTTACCTGAGTACTCTGCATTCTTGTCCAGTTTCTTCCTAATCTTGGGGCAGATAAGTCCAGTCCACTTTTCTGAAGCTTCTTTGTACTTTTTGTCATGCCTCACAGTAATTTCATGTGTTATGCATGCTAGCATTGATATAACACACAATTCTCTTGCATCCAAGATGTAGCTGCAAGAGATATATAGTAAAGTTTTGTCAGAACTCAGTGACACTGCAAGATTACCTCAACTCAAGTTTTATGTGTTAAACATAACAGAACTTGTTTGCTAGAAAAGTGAACTAACTGAAGTTTACCTGTTGTACACCTCTGACATGTTGTTCAGCAAGATGTCACACTTGGGGAAATCTCTGAAGTATGCTTTCACCCACTGGTTGCGGGGCTTGCCATCCAACCAATTATATGCCTCCAAGTTCTGTGCCCTCAGCTTCTCTCTGTTCAAGGTCCACTGGTCCACATTAGTTGACCTAGCAATGGCCCACAACATATTCTTCAGTGTTTCTCCTTTGAACTTCTGGTGGAAGTTTTGGTAAAGATGTCTAACACAGAATCTATGTTCTGCATCTGGCCATATCTTCTCAACAGCATTAATCAAACCCTGCAAAATTAGTTCATAAACATGTGAGACAACAACACCATATGGAAATATGCAACAGCAGCATGTTTGGACAAATGGAACACACCTTTTGCTTGTCACTGATTATAGTGAAAGGGGAGGTGTTAATGATGTTCAAATCATTCTTCAAAGTGGTGAGAAACCATTCCCAAGAGTAAGTTGACTCCACCTCCACCATCCCCATTGCAATTGGAAATATGCAATCATTGGGATCAATCCCAACAGCTGTAAGCAGCACACCCTTGTATTTGCTCTTCAGGTGACAGCCATCAACAAATAGAATTGGCCTGCACCCACTCAGCAAACCTCTCTTGCAGGCATCATAGGACCAATATAGTGAAGATAGGTGATCTTTTGGAAGCAGGTCACCTATTTCCTTCACTTTGGTTGTGCAAACAATGAATTTGCTCCCTGGATTACTTCTCCTCAGTTCTTGTCCATAGTCCCACAACTGGCTATATTGTGCTTTCTCATCACCATGTATGATCTTAAGTGCAGCACTCCTGGCCCTGCCAAGCTTCATTCTCACTGGATTAAGCTTGAACTTTTGCTGAACTTTTCTTCCAAATGTACCCAAGTCCATGCTCTTGTTGTCTCTGAACTCATCCATAAATATCTGAGTCAGGTACTTCACTGTCAAGCACTTGGAATCCCATGTTTTCTGACAGGTGTGCTCTCCATTGTACTCTGATGACAATGCTTCCTGTTCTATTGTCTCTAGATGCTTTCAACCTCCAAGGGCAATCAGGTTGACACACACCAATGAATCTCTCTGCCTCATTTCTAGCTTTGATGATTTTCACTCTGTTTTTGACTGTGTATGCAGTGACTGCTTCCCTTAGCTCTTTCATTTCTCCAAATACTTGCCCAACCCTGAAGATTGGGTTGCTCATGTCCGTATCTGCATTGAATGTTCTGAATGTATATTTCAACTTCTCCAACTCATCTTTTGACAGGTTGAGCTCATCATCATCAAGTGGATCTTCCTCCTCAAATATCTCTTCCTCTTCTTCATTGTTGTCATCCAATGATTTGTCCACATTCTGAGCAAACAAATCATCATCTCCATCTTCACAATCATAGTCACTCTCATAAAAGTCTGAGTCAGTTTCATTCAACTCTTCTTCTCCATCATTGTTTTCAACTGCATTATCTGCATTGTCTGCATCTGCATCATGATCTTCCTCTGCATCCTCTCCTTCCATTGCATTCTCTGCATCATGATCTGCCTCTACATCCTCTCCTTCCTCTGCATTCTCTGCATCATGATCTGCATCCTCTCCTTGTTCTTCATCCTCATTTCCATCTGCAGTTGGACATCCTTTTAGTATGATTTCAGGATATAATGTCTGAATCTTGTTCTCCTCATCAACTAACAAATCCAATGTCTTGGCTTTTCTGCTGGACCTCACCATAGCAGCTATAACGTCTGGATTGTCCACACATAGCAAGCCTTCATGTGAGGGTCTGTAGGGTCATAGTCCATCCTTGACAAGCAATACTTGATCATCCCCAGTGACCATGTGTCTGAATGACAGTAGTCAAAAGCTTCATGACTGCACCCAATGTAAGAGAACTTCAATTCTCCACCTATGCATTCCCCCAAGAAAATTCCATTGTGCTCAAACTCCACTGAGAAAAACTGGCTAGCTTCTCCATTTGTCACTGCAACAATTGACAGATGATATATTCAGTGCAACTGAATCTTAGTTTCAGTGATCAAACTATAATTGAATCTGTACATGATTTTCAAACACAACTATGTACTGAATATCAACTAAAAGACAACCCTTTCATCACAAATCAATGGTAAAAATGCTGACTTTCATCTAAAAAAAGCCATGTACTTTTGCATAACAGGGAAAGTCAGCATTTTTACACTGAAATATGAACTAAAATACCACCCTTTCATCACATTTTACAGTGCATCTACAGTTCACTGCAACAATAGCATATAATCTATGAATATGTAAACAATAAAATCACATCAAAAGACCCCCTCAAGGACCCCCCTTTCCTATATGCTACCCAAAACCCTAGATCAA
>NC_041391.1:697544812-697550100 GCF_002162155.2 Triticum dicoccoides | reverse complement strand
TCAAGAAACCCTAGACAAGCTCATGGAAACTACTTCCCCTACGAACCCTGGGGACGCACAAAACCAACCCTAGTGAGCAGATCGACCCAATTTTCAACCCTACATCGGCATGAACGGCCTGAAAACCCCTAGTGCGCCGGGTGCAGGAACAGGGGAAGCAGAGGAACAGGGGAAGCACGAATAAGCAGGTCCTTACCGTATTCAGGAGGGAACTCGCCGGGTTCCCTACGCCGCGGCTCCATGGCGCCTTGTGTCGCCGCCGATGAGGCCGACGGCGGCGTCGCCTCGTAGGAGGAGCGGGCAGAGATGAGGAGGAATAGGGGACGTGGGCGAAAGAAGGGAAAGGTTTTGGAAGGGGTTTGCATCGGGGCCGACGACCAGGTGCTTTTCTGTCGAGGGATGGACTTGTCTGCGAAATTGCTAAAGCACGAGGGTTTCTTTGTAAAAACGTGATCCGGGCCCGACAGAGCCTACATGGCATGCCACGTATGCAGTTCGGGGTCGTTTTGTATAAATTTGTTACAGCAAACAAGTTGGAGGGCTAGTTTTGTGGGGTTTTTTAGTTTTTGTATGAAACTGTTCCCACCCCTACAAGTTTATGTATCAATAGTGGTATTAACTCCCTATTTGCTCTGGTTAGAACAGTGCATGCTAACGTGAAGAGAGTAGAGAGGAATGAAGTGAAAGAGTGATTTTATTGATAATGACTGCAGGCTTTTATATGACCTGAACAGTCGCAAGTACATGTCGGTTACTATAGTCGCGTCGTTTAGAAAGGGCACGACGATGGTTCGAGAGACATAGCGTATGGACAAAGCCAATATTCTAACTGCTAGGTAGAATATTCTAAGGAATATGCTAATTGCCTAATTAGCCTAAATGTAAAGATATTTTATTCCTAACAATTATGTCTTTCCGAAGAAACTAGCTTTGACGGTTTTAGGTGTGATTTATCTAAAAAGGGGAAACTGTACTAGGCAAACGGATGGCGCGAAAGATAAACAGGATGACGCTGGACAGTTGGAGCTGGCATGCTGGATCCATGGCGAGATGGTGCTTTGCAGATGAACTGACTAAGGGCACGTACAATGGAGACAGCACCATGTAGCTCCCCCATCTGCCATGTAGGTTGAAACCATCGTATAAATTTTCTCTCCCCAAAGCAGCCATAGCTTGGCCGGACCACATCTCCATCATTCTTCTTAGTATCTTTCTTACTTTTTCCTTTATACATGCATCACATCTCTCACAACCAGCTCTTCTCTTTTGCTTTATTTCACTTTTTTGGATGAAGCACCGGCCTCCTCTGCCAGATCCCGTTCTTCCTTCAAGCACTAGCTTTTCCCCCTCTCTCTTCCACATCATCAGCTTTCTCTATGGAGCATCCGTCCAACTTGGAGCGTTGGCCATGCCCTAAGAGATCTAGGCACTGGCCCAACAAGAAGAGGTAATAGCACCCCAGGTACCCTAACTTGTACAGGATGTGACGATTTAGTCCCAAACTTGCAAAATGCAACTCCACCATACCCCAACTTGCACCTCATGTGATGATTTAGTCCCCAGCCTATCACAGCCCGACAAGTGGCAATCAGATGGCTGGACCGGTGAGCGCACACACTTTTGCAGAAACCCCCCTGCAGTTTTCTTTAATCAGCCCGCACGCACTTTTGCAGAAAAAATAGATTTCTCGTTGTTGATCTTTCGCTGCCCTCTGGTTCAGCAGGTCAATCCCACTCATTTTGCCATCTCATATATGATTTGTTCCATTGCTAGTATCATGCATCCTTTGGTTTCAGCTAGAGACCAAGCTAAGATTTTAATTCCCTTGTATTCCATAACTGGATGTTAAGGTGCAGTTAACTGAAGGAAACACTGACTGATCTGTGAATGAACTTGAAAAGAAATTTTGCTTCAGGGCAGGGCTGAAGCCTAAAGGAACAAAAGTAACTTACGTACTTGACTGTAACCTAAGAAACAAAAGAACGGCGAAGGACTGACGACTAGCTGCTGCTAATCAGACACAAGCAGCATTTTACAGCTGCTGTGCTACGTGTTACTACTGCCCAGCAGTCCTTTCACAGGATCGGCGAGCTGCTCGAGTTCCTCTCCCACGGCTTGGCCTGAGCGCCCCGGCCGGAGCCGAACGTCTCCGCCGTGCAGCTGCCGGTCCGGGCCATGCCGACCGTGCCGCCCATGGGCTGCAGGAACACGGGGAGGCCGGAGGCCCCTGCTCGTCGTTGCACCGGTGGGGCTTATCCCGAGCCCCAGGAAGTCCAGCGTGGCCGGCTTGATGCTGAACAGTGATGACTGGCCCATCATGAGCTCCGGAAAACCCATCGGACCGCCGGTAGAGTCGTATGGTAACCCGAGGCCCAGCCCGGCCGACATCATCGGAGCTGGCTCGGGCTCCAACCATGGCGGCCATTGCTGCAGCCACCCCTCCAGGAACTGCATTTGCATGGGCTCCTGGTGGTGGTGCTGCTGCTGCTGTTGATGCTGACCTGACGATGTCGACGCCGGCGACGACGACGAGATGTCCAGGCCCAGCCCACGCAGGAACGAGGAGCTCGACGAGGTGGCGCCCATCTGCGCCGTCTTCTGAAGCAGCGCCGTGGCTGACATGTGCGCCGACGGGGACGGCGACGGCGGCGGGAGCTGCTACTGCCAGTCAGCCGCGGAGGCCGAGAACTGGGCGGACGCGGCGTCGGTCGCGAGGCACAGCGACGGGGGCTTGGCGGCCAGTGCGCACGCCGGGTACTGCGACGCCTGGGCCACGGAAAACGGCGCGAACATGCTGCCGAGGAGGCTCTGCGACGTGGCCGAGACGCTGCTGGTGCTGGCACTGACATTGGTGCCGTTGACCAAGGGCGGGGACGGCATCAGCGGCGCCGGCGGTGTGTACTGGACGACGGGCTCAGGCGCGGCAGCGCCAATCTCCCGCTCTGCATGAAGCACAAGAGTATCAGCAAATCAGCAGCAAGATTCAGATCACAGATAATAAAAGATGATTAAGTTGGTGGTTTGGTCACTGTCGGCTATCTTGTTGATGATCTCCGCTCTTGACAGCTTCATGGTGCTTTCCTTGGTGGCCTTCAAATTAACCCACCACACCATATCATAGTACTTCAAGTTCTCCATGTACCGGCCGGTGCGAACAACTCCGGGCAACAGGTAGGGATGCACCACCATGAGGAACAGCATGTGGTTGGAGAGCACTCGTATGTTGTCCCGGACCTCCTTGTTCGGGTCAGGGTCAGGGCCAGGGCACATGGAGAGGTAGAGATCAGTGGCGATGTGCCACACCATGATGCTACGGTCCAGCTCGGTGTCGTCGGCGATCCGTGTGAGATCCTCATTCATCTCTTTCTCCTTGAGGATCCACCTGCCCCGTGCATTCCTCAGATCATCTACTTTCCTCTTCCTGATCTCCCTCAGCAGCAGAGTCATGATGGCGTCAGAGATGGGGGCGGTGCTTGAGTAGTGCATCTTCTGCCATCGGTCCTTAAGTCCAATCATCTTGACGATCTTGCCTCTCAGGTGGCCGTCCTTGTTGGCGTCGGTGCAGAGGTCCAGCAGGTTGTACTGCCCAAGCGAGTCCAGGGAGGCACTCCTCCTTGCTCCAACTTTGAGCATCCGGCGGAGGCACATCACCGCATCGCTGAGCCGGTGCCATCCCCGGGCATGGTAGGACGCACACGCCCAGGAAGACCCTGCCGCCCTGAGAGACGACGCGAGCTCCAATGCCATGGCTCCCACGAGCAGGACGTAGGTGACAGTGACAGCGACGTCAGCTCTTGTGCTTCATGCAGTTAACTGCACCTTAACATCCAGTACTGCGTGTTAATTAGAGAAGACGGCAGGGTGTTTCCTGCAAAAGTGCGGACGAAGACCGGTCAAGCCACCTGGCTGCCACTTGTCGGGCTGTGATAGGCTGGGGACTAAATCATCACATCTAGTGCAAGTTGGGGTATGGTGGAGTTGCATTTTGCAAGTTTGGAACTGAATTATCACATTCTGTGCAAGTTAGGGTACCTGGGGTGCTATTACCTCCAACAAGAAGGTGCAGCGCTATTCTACTTCATTCACTCTGACGTTGCAGCCTCCCTCTCTCAAAGTAATAGCTTATTGAATGCATGCATCATCTGCTTTCCATCCATTGACTAAGAACTAGTATCTATTTAAAGTAATACTTTTCCACGTCATGGAGATGTTGCAGACCTCTGTGAGCGAGCGATGGTGGCGAGAGTCTGCCATAGAGGACAGACTTGAAAACGGCATCCACAAAATTGCATTGTCAGGGGCGGCACCTGGCAGAGGCGAGGCCTATGGGGGCGGCATCTCCCACTGGTGGAAAAAGGGCCTTTGGTCGCGGTTCGCAACTGCCATTAGTCGCGGTTGCGCAACCGCGACCGAACGGGCGCGACTAAAGGCCCCCCCTTTAGTCGCGGTTGCTTAAGAACCGCGACTAAAGGCCCGTCCACGTGGGCGCCAGGTGGCCGTCGGGGCGGAGGACCTTTAGTCGCGGTTCTTCTGGCCAACCGCGACTAAAGGCCGCCGCAGGTTTAGGGTTTTAGCCCCCCCCCTTAAACCTGTTTTCTGTTTAATTTGTATTGTTTTATTTCTTTTGTGCTTTATTTTAATTTTGAAGGAGTTTCATATATTCTACGGTACTACATACATGCATATGAATGTACAATTTCAAATAAATTTGAAATTAGAACCAAAAAGAATTCAAGAGGAACATACAATATATATTCAATATCATCGGATGACCATATACAATTTTGAACAAGTTTCCATACATGATTTAATGCATATAAAGTTCTACGTCCTCGTAATAGTGTTCTCCGGCCGAGGGCTAAAATAAGAAAGAGTCGCGCGCGTTAGTACACACATATTTATTCAAATCAGTTAGTTTGTATCACCAGAGGCTCAATGTATATATATACCTCGGCGCCGGAGGTGGTTGCTACTTCCATTTGAAGATCGTCGTTTATCGACGTTTGTTCGGCATCATCTTGCTGACGGCGCCCTTCATCTTCACCGTCAAGGTTCAGATAAGAAGAGATATCATCTTCTTCTTCTCCGGTCGGCACATATAGAATATCGCCGTTTATGATGCCGAACATATGTGCTTCACCGTCCGGATCATAGTTGTCCATAATCGGGTCAGCTCTATCGTCCGCCATTATGTCAGTCCTGAAAACATGTAGTAAAAACAAATTAATTAAGTGAAGAAGGGGGGCGGTGGCGGTGGCGGTGGCGAAAGGGCGGTGGCGAAAGGAGGG
>NC_041391.1:697542047-697543724 GCF_002162155.2 Triticum dicoccoides | reverse complement strand
ATTCTGTCACTATGTGCCTGTGGGCCTACTCGGCCTTCTGCGGGCCTGAATCCTGGCCCTTTAATGGGTTTCTAGTCGTATTCAGGCCGTGGTGGCCCAGTAGGTGGCATATTTTCTTTTTTTCTTCCTTTTTTCCTTTTTCCTTTTTTCTTCTGTTTTTTTCTTCTGTTTTTTTCTTATGTTTTTCTTCTGTTTGTTTTTTTCTTCTGTTTTTCCTTTTTTCTTCTGTTTTTTTCTTCTGTTTTTTTCTTCCTTTTTCCTTCTTTCTTCTTCTTCCTTTTTCCTTTTAAAATCAGAAAAATAAAACTAATTCATTTTAAAATCTTAAAAATACAATTATATATCAAAAAAATCAGAAAAATAAAACTAATTCATTTTAAAACCCCTTGAAGGTTTGACAAAAGGTTTGATACATCATTCAGTTCATCGACCAAATACAAAGTTCAAGTTGACACACATGCATGAAAGGTTCAAGTTGCTAACCGCGATCGAGGAGGAAAAAATAAATGAGGAACCTCAAGTGTGGCTCCAACACTTCATATCATGTTTGTTTCACCCTCTTAGGGCATTTCATCAAACACCTTGTGTGCATAAGAGGAACCAAAAGCAAACCTACACCCCCTTGTGAAGCTTGTGAAGAGAAGTGGCACCAAATGGCTAAGTGAGCGTGCTGAACTGGTATATATAGGGGAGGAGCTTTAGTCGCGGTTGGCCTGGCCAACCGCGACTAAAGGCCTTTGCGCACCTTTAGTCGCGGTTGGCCTGGCCAACCGCGACTAAAGCCCCTCACGTGCACCAGCTGGCCACCGAGCGCCCTGGGCCCAGGCCTTTGGTCGCGGTTCGTCTGCCGAACCGCGACTAAAGACTTCATTAGTCGCGGTTCCTACAGTTTCGCGACTAATGGGGCTGGACGGAAGCCTCTTTTTCTACCAGTGTCCGTCATGGCAACGGCCGACGGCAATGGTAAGGTGTACATTATGTACAAAGCTACACGACCTCACCTTCTATCTCCACACAAGTATGAGGTTTATTATCCCTGCCACTCCCGGGCACAAGACACCATATTCATCCACAACCCTCCTCGACCAACATGTTGTTCTTCCTGTCCAAGAGCAGTAGAGCCCGAGTTATGTCACCACCATGATGATGAGTGGCGACCTATCTATGAAAATCAAACGACCGGAAGCAGAATGATTCTTTTTATACCATAAGTAACCTTTTATCTCCTGAATTTTTATCGACTTTCTCGACTCCAACCACCCTCAGAATGCTCTATTTTTTTTTCTATAGTTCCTCCTCAATACCCGCACTACTAGGAAAAGGGCTATAGATGGAATGGACACTAATGGCTAATGGCGCACCAGGTACAAGGCGCGCCACTAGTAATAATCTTTTTTTTTAATTTTTCCAAACATTCTAATGGCGCACCGTGGCACAGTGCGCCATTACTAGTTACACTAGTAATGGCGCACTGTTCCATGATGCGCCATTAGAATATATACTTTTCTTTATTTTTTTGTAAAACTTCTAATGGTGCACCAGAAGCAGGTGCGTCATTAGTAACCAGGGTCGACCCCCGGCCCGCTCCACCGGCCGTCGCCGCCGACCCCCGGCCCGCACCCTCCCTCACTCCAGCGCCGCCGCCGACCCCCGGCCCGCACCCTCCCCCACTTCAGC
>NC_041391.1:697528125-697540807 GCF_002162155.2 Triticum dicoccoides | reverse complement strand
GCCGCCTCCCACCGAGCCCTGCCTCCCCCGCGAGCGCCGCCCCCTCCGTCCCCTCCGTCCGCCGCGCCTGCACGTCTGTCGAGACGCCGCCTCCTCCTCGACGCGCCGCCTCCTCCTCGACGTGCCGCCTCCTCCTCGACGCGCCGCCGCCCTCCGCCTCCTCGAAGCCGGCGCCCTCCTACGCCCTCCTACGTGAGCCTCTCTTCAACTGTTTTTGCTATTGTTCAGTTTTGAACAGCAAGTGTTCTAGGGTTCATAAGTGTTCTAGGGTTCATAAGTGTTTAAATACTTGTGATGAATTTGACACACTCAACTGTCCAAGGTGACTGATGAATTTGACACACTCAATAGTCCAAATAGCCAAAGGATAATTCCATTTCATTGCACTAACCCCACTGATCTTATAGCATCTGATGATTGCAGGAGCAGGTTGCTCCTCAAACCAAACAGCCATCCAGATTCTGTTTTTCTGTTGCTTTGTGTTTGTTATTAGGAGATTTTTCACAAATGCACACCCTAGAGATTCGAATCTCACTGACAGGACCCGCCCACATGTCAGCAAGACACGGTTAATGCGTCATCCTTGTTATTTTTCATGGACTCGTGGCTGTAGTTGCTTATATTCTGAGTGTTATTCTTAAGCAATGTCATTCTTGTGCAGAAAACCATAATGAGAGAGTGGTTTGCGTCAGAAACTTGGCGCCAGAGGACATAATGCTGCAAGCTAGTAACTAGTAGATCAGTAGATCAGTAGTTAGTTAAGTAGGATCAGTAGGATATTGCTTTTGCTTATATGTGGTCAATTTCTCAACTTGATAACTAGTAGATCAGTAGTTTATATATTGTCACATTGACTAGGTTTCATACAAAAATAATTCAGGTTACATAAATTTGTAATTTTATATGGCAATATTATATAGTGGTGAAAGGCTCAGCTCTGTCTGACTAATGCTATGCAATGTTATAAAATGGCATCCATTTTGGGCTGAAAAAAATGTTATTTCATGAGTTGACAAACTATCTGCTAATACTTCTTCATTGTGAGTAGTTCCACTTTCAGTTTATAAGAAGTATACTATGCTTATAACTAAGCCAAATGTTTACATTATTCTTATTACTGTGCATGCTGTGATGTTCTAGACAGTTTCTTAGAATCATCATATACAAATTAGAACCTTTCTAACATCTGCATATTTCATGTTTCCAAGGAGGTAAAGGAAGTGAAGTTCAGACAATGCAGCAGCAGCAACACCTCCAAGGTGAGAAATATGTTCAGTTAGGTACAGTTAGCATCATGTAAGAAAATGGCCATAATGTGCCCTGATAATGATGTATTTTGTCATAAAAATATATAGTGGACTGCCATGATAATGACATGGTCATGTGTTTGCAAGCTATCATAATCTTCAGTTTACTTGACTTTTGAGCCTGCTAGTAGTTTACTTCCATGAGTTGTTTTATTGACATGGCACATTTGCAATGGAGTTTTATATATCTTTAGCCACTGTTCATTAACAGCAAGTCGGTTTTGTTTATAGTTGAAAGTAAGTGTGTGGTTTGAAATTTTGACTGTTGGGGGGGTAGTATTGTAACTAGAAGACCATGTATTTTCAGAATTGAGCTAAAGATTTGGGGGGTAGTATTTCTGATTTTAGAGCACCTTTGCTGGATGTATTTTACAGCAGCTGTTGGAATCAAAACAATGCTTGTGGGTTGTCCTGTTAAGTTGAGTGAGTCATTAGAGGGAAGATAGAGTCACCTACACCAATTAATGTTTATGAAGAAGAAGAATAAACCTGCTGCTGCTGCTGTTATGCCTGTATTCACTGCTGCTGCTGCTGTACTTGTGATGATGTTGTACTTGTGATGATGCTACTTGTGATCTTCTGAAATGACCCATTGGCGACTTCATTACGCGGGGATAATGATTTTGCAGGTACCCCGAGAGGCCCTTGAGTTTGCCGGAATGTCGATTAACTTCCGTTCCGGCAAATTCGGGTACTCCATATGTCATATTTTCAACAAAGGTCATGCTGAAATTTTCCATGAATTTTAGCATGACTTTGCTAAAAATAGGACATATGGGGTACTTGCGACTAATGCATGGGTCGGGGTATCTTAGTACTTAGTTAAGTAGGATCAACAACCCCGCCATTCTTGCTGCATTAAACCATAGGTGGCAATAGAGCCAAGTGATTAGGCCCAACTTAGAATTCTCATTAGCATCGATAAACCCTAGATGATAAACCCAACATAGGTGGCAATAGAGCCAAGTGATTAGGCCCAACCTAGGGTGCCTCGGCATCGATAAACCCTAAATGATGAAAACTTAACTTAGCATTTAGGGTGCCTCGGTGTCGACAAACCCTAAATGATGAAACCTTGGCTTCTATAGGGTGCCTCGGTGTCGATGAGAACCCAAATGATGTACGCTTAGGCTTTTAGGGTGCCTCGGCGTCGACAAACCCTAAATGATAAAAGCTTAGCTTTTAGGATGCCTCGGTGTCGACAAACCCTAAATGATGAGACCATGATCTTGTTCCTTGACAATAACCAACTTTTTGACCAAACTTTTTTCCTATTTAGAAAGAAACATGGCCAACAATGATGAGGCTGGCGGTTCAGGCGGCAAGCAATTCTGGGAGCTGTCCCAGGAGATGGAGGAACAACCTCACCGCTATGAGGACGCCGCGGAAGACATCGATCCTGACTACACAACCCCTAGTGGCGTCGGGGATGACACCACTGATGGTGCCGCCGAGGATGCCACCACTGATGATGGCGGCGCACGCACAGATGGCGGCCAACCGAAGAAGCAAAGGAAGGACCGGCGCCCGAATGTGCTCCACACCCTCAAGGAGGAATTTACTCAAGTGGACTCCGACGGGCATCCAACGGAGCCCAAACATATAGTCAAGGGGTACTCGGTTCAGCTCGGGTGCATTTTCCGGAGCACTGTGTCGATCAACACCGAGAACCTTAGGCATAAGGACCGAGGGAATTTGCGCAACCTCCTCTTCACAAAGCTGCACGAACGATACAAGTTCCCCGCCGAATTTGAAAACACACGCCTCTCAGGGAATAAAGTGAACAGTGCCGCCCTCACCAGGATGAGCACGGCCCTGTCTACTTGGAGAAGCGCGATGAAGAGAATGATTGATAAAGGTGATAGTTATGAGAAGATCAAGGCGAAAAATCCTTCGATCAGCGAAGATGACTACAAGGAGTTCAAGATCAAGTGCAAGAGCAGTGCAACCTCCGAATCAAGTCAGTGGGGGAAACAAATGCGGGAGTTGAACTTAGGGGAACACAAACTCGCTCCTGGCGGTTACCAGAGTGGCGAAGCCTATATGGGACAAGGAGAACGCGGAGCGTGCCGAGAAAGGCCTACCGCCCCGCTTCGAGAAATATGGCGGTGACAAGCAGACCGGGAACTTTGTCAGGGCCCGGTACAAGGAGGACCCGATAACAAAGGAGCTTACCACGGATCCGAAGACCAGGGCGCTTGAGCTTGTTCTGGCGAAGGAGACTGAAAGCAGTAGCGTGGGGTCGTCTCAGAGCACCCCTGCTTGGGACAACACTCTAAATAGGGCGTTGAACGTAATGAAAAATAAGGATAAGATCAGTAAGCCAACGTTAGCAGGTCGTGTGGCCGGCAAAGGCTTGTCCACAAAATGGTCGTCATACTATACCGCTGATGGGCGAAAGGAGAAAAAGACTAGCTCGGAAAGCCAGTTGCGCGAGGTTGAAGAACTCAAGGCACAAGTGGCACGTATTCCGGAGATTATCCAAGAGCAAGTGCAAGTACAACTGGGGACGACGCTCACCGGCATTATGCCTACCTTGATTCATGGGCTGACGACGTGGATTGCGGGTGGCCAACAGGGGCCACCCCCGATTCCCAGCTTCACGGCCAGCAACTCGCACAACGCGCAGGCGGCGCCATTGGTGTCTCCGGCGGCGCCATTGGTGTCATCGGCGGTGACGGTATTGGTGTCTCCAGTGCCAGCACGGGCATTGGAGCTTAATGCACCCGGGTGTATGCCGGCCGGCACCTCGCCAGCAAGCGGCCCCTCCGTCAGTTGCACGCCCGCCGTTGGCGGTGCCTCGACATTAGCCGAGCTCGACGCCATCATCACGGTAAATAATTAAGCCTCTCGGCCAAGGACTTCATCTCCTTTTGCCTTTGACTGGGCATCCCTGACGCCCTACATGTTTTCGCAGGGCGCCGCCGACGTTCCGTGCACTCTCCTACACTTCGTGAACGACGAGTTGGTCGATGTCGCCAAGGGCAATATCGTTCAACCGGGCAACCCCGTGTTCCACGGTAAACCGATGCCACCCACCATGTATAGGGTTCAACTGGTTCGGGTGCTGCCAGGCTGCGACGAGTTGTTACCTCCGATTCAACCAGCCGGGGCCGACGAAGAAGATCTGATGACCCTCAGCGCCTGCCTAAGCTGGCCCCTGCTTTGGCCAAAGAGCCAGATTCGTTTGGGGGCGGGGGACACCACCCCACAGACAAGACCGCCAGTCGTGCCGGCGCCGCGCCATGGCAAGAACGCCGCAATGCTACCGGACATGCCGGACATCCCTATGGCACAGGATCCGAACATGCATATGGCACAGGATCCGGACGATGACGACAACGACGACGGTACATTTACCAACGTCGATAAGTACTTTGCCGACCATGGGTACGATGACGAGTTCGGCGGGCCTCCTTCTCAAGAACCCGACCAAGACGACCGCGATCTAGCTGGTACGGCGGAGAAACCCAATTGCAACAGGCCTCGTCTGGCGTTCAGTTCTCAGGAGACACCTCCAGCTCCCGCCTTCACCGAGCCTCAGATAGCTGAGGTGCGAAATATTATCAGCCCCAACACGCTCAAGAAGGCGGTCTGTGAGCAGAACTCGGTCCCATTACAACAGATCAAGAAGAAGGGATGGAAATGAAAGACTGGCAAGGGCGCCGGTGCGATCCAGCCGGCACCGAGTACGATCCGTGCTCAGGACGGGCCACCTTCACCTCAGGATATCTCGAGAAGGGTGCATGTGGCGGGTAGGGCGATGCTACCGATAAATATGCTCAATGCTGCAACCAGTGCTATGCGGAGTTTGCATGACAGTGTTCTATCTTTGGAGAAGCGGCGTCTCTCCCAGAAAGATGTGGCATACCCGGTTTTCGTGGCCAAGGCAAGGGCTTTGTGGGTGGCGCCATCGGGGGTACGATCGTCTTGCGGTTTGATGACATCTTTACTATGTTTAATCTTCATCCGCTGCACTACACCTTCGTTCGGCTGTTTTCGCTGAGTATGGAGATGCGGATCATTCGAGACAAGACCCCGGACATCATGATAGTCGACCCCTTCTACATGCGTGCCAAGATCTTGGGCAGCGCTGGGGACCGGCAAGTCACAAGTTCACACCTCGAAGGCGTCATTCTGGCAAACCCAGATAAGGATAACTTCCTCGTGCCTTACTTTCCCGAGTAAGTCATCCCCTCACCGCCCGGTAACATATGATTCCTTAGATTTTGATCATTCTTTTTTTAACATTCCGTGTTCTCTGCAGTGACACACATTGCACACTCATCATCTTAAGCCCGAAATATTCCACGGCCACATATTTCGACCCGGACCATAACTCCAAGATAGACTACACATATATTAAGAAAGTTCTTGATGATGCTCTCCCCGGCTACGCTACATCTGGAGGCACCTTTAAGAGGCCAGTTCGTAGGTACGGCAGGCACGTGTTCACCCACAATACGACGTTCCCCTGCGTCAAGCAGCCGCCTGGCGGTCAGAAGGATGCCTACTACGCCCTCCATCACATGAGGGCGATCGTACGGGACCATAATCACCTTCTGCTACCAAATAATGTCAAAGATTGGGCCGCAAGCTTGGCGGCAATCCAGGACGCGGACCTCCGACAAGAATTCTTTTGCATCCAGTCGGAGTTTGCAGAAATCATCCATCAAGATGTCCTTCGTACCTCGGGGCAGTTCTACCTCAGAGAGCAACCGTCCAACCGTGAGATAGACACAACACTTCAAATGCAGGCTGACAACGCCCGCGACTTCATGACCATCACGAAAGACGGCGGCTTCATCCACGCTCCGGTCCCATGAGTCGAGTCGAAAGTAGTGATGCTATTTGTAGTTTGAAACATCGATTAGCTCATGTTGTAATTAAACTTTAATGAACTTGTATGTCTCTTTGGTTTGGACAGTCGTTCAACTTAGATGTAATAGATGCTATTTATTAGTAGGACCATGAATCGTGCTATTAATGTCTTGCTTTTCTCTTCTGATCCTTTTGTTGCATACTTATATATTGCTTATGTATTGTCTGTTGTCTGGCTTGTGCATAGAGATGCCGTCGTATGTCGTGTACAAGGGTAAGGTTCCCGGAGTCTACGACGACTGAAAGGAGTGTCGGAGACAGGTTCACCGTTTCAGCGGTAACAGTTACAAAGGATACATCACTAGGGCGGAGGCGGAATCTAGATACGCCTGCTATCTAGCGGGAGATAGGAGGGAGCGTTGGAGGAACCGGGTGAAGACCAGTTTCATCGTGATGATGCTTATCGTGATGACCGCAGCTCTCTTCTATGTGATGGTAGTTTAGATGATCGATATCGACTTGTAATGTGAAGACAAACTCGCTACTCGCGGTCTCCGAGACTTGTAATGTTCTATCTTCGTTCGATCTTTTGTATTCGGAGACTAATATGATGAATTGTATTCGGAGACTTACCTTCTATTGTATTCGATGAATCTGCTGTTGCTGTGTGGTGCTGTCTATATTCTGTCAAATAATATATTTTGTAACCTGTGAAAAAATCAGAAAAAAAACTAATATTAATACTAATGGCGCACCACACAAGACACTAATGGCGCACTGTAATAAGCACACTAATGACGTATCATCCACTAATACGCCATTAGAAAGCCAAAGCACATGGGTACATATGGCCCCTGGGAGGAATTCTAATGGTGCACCGTAGGCAATTCTAATGGCGCACTGCTTGGTGCGCCATTAGAACACCAGATACTAATGGCACACCAGTTGTGCGCCATTAAAATTTAATTCTAATGACGTGATGCTAGTGGTGTACCAGTAGTGTGCCATTAGTAGGCAAAACTGGTGCGCCACTAGCATGCTTTTTCCTATTAGTGCCGTTGGTATTGCATGTCAGATGTGCCATTGCCCATTGCCTATAGTGACCATCTTGAATTGGGAGACAGAGATAATGGGTGGAGTAAGAAGAAGAAAAGTGAGTTAACGGTAACAAAAATCCGCAATGCTATCTGACGTGCACGATGATCTTAAGGATGCATATTTGACATGATTGATAATGTTGCACCATTAGAATATCTATGTCTTCGAGCCTGATTCTCAGGCCAGGCATTATCCCGTTGCAACGCACGGGCTTTTTTGCTAGTATAATACATGTAGCACCAGTATAAGAAACTTCTTCACATAAGTATAGGTTAATTAGTAAATCTATACTATCTAAATATTTTATCCCCACTAACCAAATTCTCTTGACATGCAGCATATTCACATCAATGGCCTCACTGTCTTATCATCCTTACTGATGTCATCTTTTTTTTAGCAAAGGATTTTCGTCTGCAATGCGCTTCCTATATTCACGACATCATTCTTTGACCTGAGAATTCTTGATGGAAACTGTTGAGTATAATATTTATTTAAAAAACATAGGATAGCGTAGGATTTGTTTTTGCATTGACTTGTACTTCAAGATGACCACGTACTCCTATATATATGCCATGAGGCTCAAGCAATACAACGAACTATTCCACCAATCTCTCTCTCCCATCCAACATGGTATCAGTTCCTGGGTTCTAAACCCTAGCCGCCGCCGCTTCTGCACCCGCGCGCCGGCCCTGGGGTGGTCGGCCTCCATGACCGCCGTCGGGGGCCGCGCCGCCCGTATCTAGGGTTTGTCCACCGGTCGTGGTGCCGCCCCTTCGGGCTGTCTCGCGCCACGACCCGCGGTCCCTGCCGCCGCCCCGAGGTCTTCCGTCGTCGCCTTGACCTGCCCGCCGCCATTGCGTCGCCCCTTCGGGCCGTAGCGCCGCGGCCCGCGGTCCGCCGCCTTCGCTGCGTGTCGACTTCCCGTGGTATGCGTCGCGCCGCCTCCCTTGGCGCGAGAACGCCACCGTCCGCGCCGGTCTTCGTCATGCTGTTGGGTTCTCCTCGCCTACTTCAAGCACCGCCGCCGCGCTCCTAACTTAGCCGCCGCCGCCGCTCTTCTTCGGCTGCCGCTGCTGCTACCCCCGTAGCTGACGCCGCCGCCCGTCCTCCTCCCTTCATCTTCGTCCAGCACCAGCCCGTCGCCAGCGTCGCCGTCATCTACCCCGAGCACTTCGTCTAGTCCGACAACTGCGGGCGACTTTGGCCCCGCGCCGATGGACGCCGCAATTGTCGTCGAGTTCTTCTCTATTGGCCCCCCCGACTTCTCTGACATGGCGTACAACGCATGCAGGTCCCTCGTCTACGCATGCCCGGTGCTGGCAACACCGATGCGTGCATCCACGACGTGTCCCCGGGCCTGGCAAGCCTGGTGCAACGCTTCGTCAACTTCGTCTTCGTCCGTCTATGCATGCCCGGTGCTGGCAACACCGGTGCGTGCCTTCGTCTACGATGTGTTCCCGGGCTTGGCAAACCCGCCGCGACGCGTCGTCAACAACATCATCTTCCCAGCGCACCCCTACTTCGACACCACCGCGGCCATGCTAACTCGGCGCCCTCTTGCGCCCGCGGCTCCACGACAACTTCCTTGACACCGGCCACCCTGACTCGACATCGACCATGGCATTCTTCGCACGGCTACCTCGACCACGGCTCCACCACCCACGCTCTCGGCTACATCGACAAACGGCACAAAGGGCTACCACCTTGCTTGAGCAACCTCGTCGGTTTCCACTCCAGCCACGACTTTCGCGATGCATCAACCATTACGACTGTGGGGGGTGTCCGTCGGCTTGCCTTCGGGTTCTTCTCCAGTCTCATCATCTGCGTCGCTACCGTTGTGACTGCGGGGGATGTTGAGTATAATGTTTATTTAGAAAACATATGATAGCGTAGGATTTGTTCCTGTCTTGACTTGTACTCTAAGATGACCATGTACTCTTATATATATGCCCATGAGGCTCAAGCAATACAACAAACTATTCCACCAATCCCTCTCTCCCTTCCAACGGAAACGCCTCTTGATTTTCCTCTCCCACTTCGCCTTGTTTAATCTCCATCAAATCTCACCAATATGTCTTCTCCTTCCTCATGGAGGGTAACCAAATGCACGCCTCCCGCGCGAGGCCCATTGGCTCATCTCTTTGGGCTTCATCCCTCGTAAATCCATTGTCTGTATTTCCATTCACCCAGGCACACTACTAGGAAAAGGGCTATAGATGGGATTGACACTAATGGCGCACCCGAAAGATGGTGTGCCATTAGTATATACTAATGGCGCACCATAATCTGATGCGCCATTAGAGTTTAAACTACTAATGGCGCACCACGCTAAGGGTGCGCCATTAGTATCAATTTTTTTTTAAACTAGTGCGCCTGTCCGAACATACTAATGGCGCATCCGGGCAAAGTGCGCCATTAGTAGTTGTAACTACTAATGACGCACCAGGCAGCAGGTGCGCCATTAGTATAGAAATTTTTTTTTGAACTAGTGCGCCTATCCAAACATACTAATGGCGCATCCTGCCCAAGTGCGCCATTAGTAGTTGTAACTACTAATGGCGCACCAGGCAGTGGGTGCGCCATTAGTATAGAATTTTTTTTTGAACTAGTGCGCCTATCCAAACATACTAATGGCGCATCCTGCTTAAGTGCGCCATTAGTAGTTGTAAGTACTAATGGCGCACCATGCAAGAGGTGCGCCATTAGTAAGTGGGCAGCAACAAGATATTTGGGACAGCCTCTCCTACCCACACACTCACTTTCTCCCCACTTCATTCTCTCCACCTCCTCCTTGTCTCGGGTGCCTCCTCTTTTTCACCTCATTTCCACCATAGATTCATTCAAATTAAGTGGTTAAATTACCTTGTTTCAATAGGTAAGTAAGGGGGGAAGCTATATTTAGGTTGTTCTCCTTACAACAATGTGCACATGCACTTTTTACGGCCTAGCTAGATCTATGTATGTTCGTGGTGTTGCATATGTTTGTGGTGTTGCATATGTGTTTGTGTTTGGAGGTGTACCGGTATTTGATATGCGATAGTTGCCAATATTTTGCCGGAATGTTGATTCATTTCCGTTTCGGCGAGAATTTTGGCATTAAGCATTCTTTTTGGTCCTATTTTTAGGGAAAGTCATGCCAAATTTTTGTTTGGTTCTAAAATATCGTTTTGCTCTACCCCGCAGGCGACCATGGTCCGCACGATGACCGAAGGCATCGTGAATAGGTTTTTGAGGTCCGCGAAGGCCGAGATGCTTCAAAAGAACGAGACGGAGATAAGATGTCCGTGTCGAAGATGCAAGCTGAAGAGCCTTATTGTGGACCCGGATTCCGGGCAGGTGCGGGACCACCTGCTGTTGCGTGGTTTCATGGATGGCTATCGGTGGCAAGGTGATGAAGATGACTAAGAAGTCGTCCATGCGGGCCGGGCAAGAAATGAGGAAGGGCAGCAAGACAACCACCGCGGCTCGGGCGGGCGAGAAGACGAAGAATCCCCAGGAGATGATCACGACTGTGATGTTGTACACAGTCATCATGTAGAAGATGCAGGACATGATGATGAGGAAGATGCCGGAGCAGGCGACGGGCATGATCATGAAGATGATGATGCCGGCGGAGCAGACGACGCTGGACCATCGATGGGCTGGGTGCAGGACCCTCATATTCAAGAGCTGCTTCTCAAGCAGACGGATAACGCAAGAGCTGCCGCCCGAGAGAAAGCCAAGATGGATCAACTTGAGTTAGACGCGGTTACTCCATTGTATGAAGGATGCAGGCCCGAGGATACCCGCCTGAAAGTAACGCTCATGGCCCTGGAGATGAAGGTAAAACACAAAATGACCGACGCATGCTTCGACGAGAACATGTCATTCTGGCACGAATGTCTTCCCAAGGGGAACAAGTGCCCGACCAGTTTGGAGGAGGCGAAGAAAATCGTGTGTCCTCTGGATTTACCGCACGTGAAATACCATGTGTGCATGAACAATTGCATCATTTATCGGGACGAGCACGCGGAGTCTACAATATGTCCGGTGTGCGGTGTCACTCGATACAAGAAGAGGAAGAAAGCTCCTCGAAAAGTGGTGTGGTACTTTACGATCACTCCTCGTCTGCAGCGGTATTTCGCGGATCCTAAGGTAGCAAAGCTCTTGCGTTAGCACGCGGATAGGGAGGAGAAGAAGCGAGAAGATGACGCAAATGATCCGGAGATAGATAAAAAAGACAAGATGCTGAGTCACCCTAAGGATGCGAGCCAGTGGCAAGCATTGAACTTCGAATACCCAGAATTTGGGAACGATCCAAGGAACATCGTGCTGGGCGCGAGCACCGATGGAGTCAATCCGTTTGGCAGCCAGAGAAGCACACATAGCACCTGGCCTGTGTTTGTGTGGATGTACAACCTTCCCCCCTGGTTGTGCATGAAGAGGAAGTACATTCACATGAGTATGCTAATTGAAGGGCCGAAACAACCAGGGAACGACATCAATCTGTATCTGGGGCTGCTGAAAGAGGAGCTTGACACGCTGTGGAAAACGCCAGCCAATACGTGGGACGCCGCAGAGAAAGAATATTTCCCTATGAGAGCCGCACTGCTCACGACGGTGCACGACTATCTCGGTTACGGATATCTTGCGGGGCAGGTAGTCCACGGATTTTCTGGATGCGTAAGGTGCATGGATGACACAACGTATCGCCAGCTAGATAGAGATCCCAGGTCTTCGAAAACCGTGTTCATGGGACATCGAAGGTGGCTTCGCGACGATGACCCCTGGAGGAAACGCAAGGATCTGTTCGATGGTGAAACCGAACCCCGAAAACGCCCGTGTACGAGGAGCGGCGAGGAAGTAGACAAGCTGTTGAAAAATTGGAAAGACTGCCCACTGCCGGGAAAGAAGCAAAAGGCGCCAGAGCCGGGAAAGAAGCGAAAGGCGCCAGAGCCGCTGTTGAAGGTATGGAAAACGAGGTCTGTTTTCTGGGACTTGCCGTACTGGAAGATCCACCGTGTGCCTCCCAGCCTTGATGTCATGCATATCACGAAGAATGTGTGCGAGAGTCTGCTTGGTATCGAGAACCCCGTTGGTCTGCCCGTCAACAGGCACCTCGGTAGGCTCGCTGGATGGGGTCACCGTGAGGGTCGCCGCGAAATGCATGTCGACTTCGAGGGTCGACTCGCCGACTTTGAAAGAGCAAACCTAGTCGCGCTACAACACATAGACGTGGTCGATCCTTGGTTGGTAGAGCACAAAACCTTTATTAAAAAGACGTACAATGACCGAGGCCAACAGAGGACGGACGGAGATACACTCAAAGAGCACAACTCATGTTTCACGCGTTGGTTCAAGCATAAGCTTCTGTCGTACCCTTTACATGAGGATTCTTCCGCGGAAGAACAACTCATATTCGCCTTGTCACAGGGCGCCGAGCACAACCTGATGACCTATGAGGCGTACGATATCAA
>NC_041391.1:697500689-697525278 GCF_002162155.2 Triticum dicoccoides | reverse complement strand
AGTGCTTTAGTTCATGTACTCCCTGCATAAAGAAATATTAGAATGTTTAGATCGCGTAAAGAAATATAAGAGTATTTAGATCACTAAAGGGGAGTATATAATTAAGGGTCGGTTCTCTTTGGGCTAGATCATGTCAAGAAATATGAGAATGTTTAGATCACTAAAGGAGGGAGTATATATTAAGGGTCAGTTCTCTTTGGGCCTCTGGATGGATATAAGTTGGGTAGAGCCAGTTCTTTCAGGGTTATTGGGTGATTGTCAAAATAAACTTAACTACTTTTTCTGTTTTATTTACTCTGCATATTAGTTTGACCTAAGTCAAATTTTATGAAGCTTCGCCATTAGTCTTCGATATTTTTGTGGGATTATATAGAATTTTTGCAAAACATATATAGGAGATCAACATTATATATGCATGTGGTGAAGATTTTTCTGGTGCAAATCTTGTAATAAAGAACTGAAAGGGAGTCAGTTAGTATGGCCACCTAAAGTTCGGTTGTGGGTTATGATTCCTCGTACAACGCTCACAACCTGAATAGATATGATTTTCTGTTGTGAGAAGTTGAAGGATTTGAGGTTGGCTCCTGTTGAAACTTGGCTAGAGATACAACTTTGTTTTGTCATTGGCAAGTGTAAAGCATTGGAGAAGATTTATTGTTGATGCTCACACCTCCAGAATATTTAGTTAAAACCTTCTGCTGAACTCATTAAGTTGTTGACTGCGCATTATGGAGAAAATTGTATTTCTGCAACCAGATTCAGCTACTGTCGTTACAACACTGTCTTTTGAGTAAATTGAGACTCCACATCATCACTGACATCGCAGGGCCATTTCTGTCAGATCCGTTGTCGAACTCCTCTAACTTGGAAACTTGGGTTATGTGTTACTCTTTCTTCTGAAGTTGTGCTTCTGTGTTATAAATCTCTGAAGTTGTGGTTCTGCAAAAATCGTGCCGCTGAAGTTGTTTGTTAGTGCTTCAAGTTATTTATCTTCTTTTAGGTTATTTATCACTTGTGTTATTATTATACATCTTGTGCTCATCTTGTTTAGCTTAGGTTGTTGGTACACTTAGTTTTTGGGCCTCAACATATTTACCATTTGTGTTTGAAAACTAAACGAGTAGTTTGTTTATACATTTGTTCAAACCAAACCCTTAATTGTTTTATAACACCTATGTTCCTTCTCTATGAGACATCTGGGTCATTTCACCAAAGCACTCTTCAGCATGGGCCGTGCCGCAGTCTACATATGTATAATAATAACACAAGTGAACATATGCATGAACAGGATATATATCTTTAACAGGATATATATCTTTACCAGTTAAAATTTTGATCAAGTAAACTCAATATTTCTGGGACAGTTAGAGTATCCATCGATCATATTTGAACCTAATACCAATTCATTCATCTCCATACCACTGCAGACACAACAGAACAGAGGCACTTCATCACCCACGGCTGAGAAAGCAAGGTAGAATCACCACTACATACA
The DNA here is from genome assembly GCF_002162155.2 of Triticum dicoccoides. Taxonomy (NCBI): domain Eukaryota; kingdom Viridiplantae; phylum Streptophyta; class Magnoliopsida; order Poales; family Poaceae; genus Triticum; species Triticum dicoccoides. The sequence goes on along the minus strand of NC_041391.1, from coordinate 697,523,783 downwards.
TACTATTTCTCTTTTTTTCTGTTCTTTTCAGATCAATATTGTTGTGATCTTTCATGTATTTTATAACAGGGAAAATGGTTGTATATGATAGACATCGAACCGTTTCTGTAAACTGAGTACTAACTGAGTTCCCTAAAAAAAGAAAACAATTTGTGATTACTATAGATGTTTTTTTGCATGGCTGCTAGCTTTTCTAGTTGCATCCATTTATTTTCTTCTACACAACTGATTACTATAGATGTTTGTTCAATCATTTAATTTTTGTGTTTGGGCCACATGCATGCATTCTTGCTGACTTAAATGGCAATAGACTAGCTGAAGCTATTGGTGTAGTACAAGTTGGATTTTCTTTGGTATCATCTGAATGGATTGCACTATCCTGGGAAAGTGCAATAGAAAATCCAGAACCAGCAGGGATTAGGGAAAGTAACTGTTTTAGTTCATACTACTTCATAGTGAGGGTACACTGTACATGGAGTTTTGGTTGCATTTGAGGCATGTTGAGTATTGGGGAATATTCGAGATTCAACTTATTCTGTCATCTTTCTTTTGGTTCCCTGTCAGTTGTTGGAATTACCTACAAAAATTGGATCCATGCAAATGTCATGCAGTGTATCTGAAATTGTAGTGTGTCTACACTCAGGTTGCTCAATTTGCATATATCCTTTTCACTGGAACTATCAGATGTGCATGGTTATTTGACCATAATTTTAGAAGCATGTGCCACACATATTTCCATAATGGGAGACAACAGTACATTGTCATCACCAGCATTTTTCCACATCCTAAATCACTTGCGGAATTTTGTCTGCCACCCTGTTATGCCTGGAGGTGTCCCTTCATAATTTTAAGTTGGTGATTCTCCGCCCTGTTGTCTAGCTGTGGACACCAGGTGGTGGCCTTTCTGGTCAAGGTGGTCACAGCATCAGTATTTATTTGCTTTGTTTGTAATGCTTGATGTTTAGCGCGTGAAACTGGGTTTTGCATGACTCAGGCGGCATTTAGTGGTCCAAAGTTGCATTGCATCTCTGGACTCGCATTATTGGCGAGGGTGTATTTGGTCTGGGGCTCCATTGAAAAGGGAAGCCTAAATATTCTGTCTGCCACCAAATTCTTTCTGGCTTTCTGTACTGCAAACATAGGGCCGTAAAATGTTTTGATGTTATTGGAGTTAGCAATCAGAAGGAAGCAATAAAACATGCTTTCCTGTGTACTTTAACAGAAAACAATTTGTAAAGATGATGATCACATTGAGAAAGACTTGTAAAGATGATGATCATCTTTAACAGAAAACAATTTGTGATGATTTTGCTAGTTTGCTGGGTTTTGTCTCCGACCATCGTGTCGTGATGATTTTGCAGGTACCCCGAGAGGCCCTTGAGTTTGTCGGAATGTCGATTAACTTCCGTTCCGGCAAATTCGGGTACTCCATATGTCCTATTTTCAGCAAAGGTCATGCTGAAATTTTCCGTGAATTTTAGCATGACTTTGCTAAAAATAGGACATATGGGGTACTTGTGACTAATGCATGGGCCGGGGTATCTTAGTAGTTAATTAAGTAGGATCAAGTGCCCCGGCGTACTTGTGACTAATGCATGGCTTTTAGGGTGCCTCGGTGTCGATAAAAACCGAAATGATGAAAAGTTAGGCTTTTAGGGTGCCTTGGCGTCGAAAAACCCTCAATGATATAAGCTTAGATTTTAGGATGCCTCGGTGTCGACAAACCCTAAATGATGAGACCATGATCTTGTTCCTTGACAATAACCAACTTTTTGACCAAACTTTGTTTCTATTTAGAGAGAAACATGGCCCACAACGATGAGGCCGGGGGTTCGGGCGGCAAGGCATTCTGGGAGCTGTCCCAGGAGATGGAGGAACAACCTCACTTGTATGAGGCCGCCGCCTTCCCCACCTATCCTGAGACCACGGATGGTGCCGCCGAGGATGACCACACTGATGCCACCACTGATGGTGCCGCCGAGGATGCCACCACTGATGATGGCGGCGCACGCACAGATAGCAGCCAGCCGAAGAGGCAATGGAAGGACCGGCGCCCGATCGTGCTCCGCACCCTCAAGGAGGAAGTTACTGAAGTGGACTCCAACGGGAATCCAACGGCGCCCAAACGAATAGTCAAGGGGTACTCGCTTCAGCTCGGGTGCATTGTCCGGAGCACCGTCTCGATCAACACCGAGAACCTGAGGCATCCTGACCGGGGGAATTTGCGCCACCTCCTCTTCACGAAGCTGCACGAACGATACAAGTTCCCCGCTGAATTCGAAAACACAAGCCTCAAAGGGAATAAAGTGAACAATGCTGCCCTCACGAAGATGAGCAAGGCCCTGTCTACTTGGAAAAGCAATGTGAAGAGAATGATCGAGAAAGGTGAGAGTTATGAGAAGATCAAGGAGAAAAATCCTTCAATCACCGAAGATGACTACAACGACTTCAAGATCAATTGCTCGAGCACCGCAAGCTCCCAATCAAGTGAGTGGGGGAAACAAATGCGGGAGCTGAACATAGGGGAACACACACTCGGTCCCGGCGGTTACAGAGTGGCGGAGCCTATATGGGACAAGGAGGAGGCGGACCGTGCCGAGCAAGGCCTACCGCCCCTCTTCGATAAATACGGTGACAAGCAGACCAGGAACTTTGTCAGGGCCCAGTACAAGAAGGACCCGAAAACAAAGGAGCTTACCACGGATCCGAAGACCAGGCAGCTTGAGCTTGTTCTGGTAAGGAATACACCCCCGCGTAATTAGCTCCATATGGTTGCATTCTAATTAATGAAGCCGAATTTCTAAATGGTTCACATTCCTTCCGTAGGCGACTGAAAGCAGTAGCGCGGGGTCGACTCAGAGCAACCCTTGGGACACCACTCTAAATAGGGGGTTGAATATAATGAAGAACAAGGATAAGCTCAGTAAGCCGACGTCAGCTGGTCGTGTGGCCGGCAAAGGCTTGTCGACAAAATGGGGGTCATACTATACCGCTAGTGTGCGGAAGGAGAAAAAGACCAGCTCGGAAAGCCAGGCGCGAGAGGTTCAAGAACTCAAGGCACAGGTGGCGCGGATTCCGGAGATTGTCCAAGAGCAAGTGGAACAACGACTCGGAGCGACGATCACCGCCCTTGTGCCTACCTTGATCTCGGGGTTGAGTGCGTGGATTGCGGGCGGCCAACAGGGGCCGCCCCCGATTCCTAGCTTCACGGCCAGCAACTCGCATAATGCGATGGCGGGGCCATTGGTGCCTCCGGCGGAGGCGGCATTGGTGTCTCCGACGCCGGCACGGGAGCTTAATGCACCCGGGTGTACGCCGGCCGGCACCTCTTCAGCAAGCGGCCGCTCCGTCAACTGCACGCCCGCCGTTGGCGGTGCCTCGACATTAGCCGAGCTCGACGTCATCATCACGGTAACTAATTAAGCCTCTCTCGGCCGAGGACTTCATCTCCTTGCCTTTGACTGGGCATCCCTGACGCCCTACATGTTTTCGCAGGGCGCCGCCGATGTTCCGTGCACTCTCCTCCACTTCGTGAACAACGAGTTGGTCGATGTCGCCAAGGGCAAAATCGTTCAACCGGGCAACCCCTTGTTCCACGGTACCCAGATGCCACCCAACTTGTTTAGGGTTCAACTGGTTCGGATGCTGCCAGGCTGCGACGACTTGTTACCTCCGATTCGACCCGTCGGGGCCGACGATGATGACGTGATGACCCTCAGCGCCTGCCTGAGCTGGCCCCTGCTTTGGCCGAAGAGCCAGATTCGTTTGGGGGCGGGGGACACCACCCCAAAGACAACACCGCCAGTCGTGCCGGCGCCAAGTCGGCCCCATGGCAAGACCGCCGTAACGGTGCCGGACATCCCTATGCCACTGGATCCAAACATGCATATGGCACAGGATCAGAACGACGACGACGACGACGATGATACATTTGGCAACGTCGATCAGTACTTTGCCGAGCATGGGTACGATGGCGACTTCATGGGGCCTCCTTCTCAAGAACCAAACCCAACAAAAGACGTGTGCGATCTAGCTCGTACCGCGGAGAAGCCAAGTTGCAACAGGCGCCGTCTGGCGTTCAGCTCTCAGGAGACGCCTCCAGCTGCCGACTTCACCGAGCCTCAGATAGGCGAGGTGTGAAATATTATCAGCCCCAACACACTCAAGAAGGCGATCTGTGAGCAGAACTCGGTCCCATTACAGGAGAAGAAGAAGGCACGCAAAAGAAAGACTAAGAAGGGTGCGAGCCAGCCGGCACCGAGTACGATCCGTGCTCAGGACGGGCCACCTTCACCGCAGGATATCTCGAGGAGGGTGCATGTGGCGGGTAGGGCGATGCTACCACCAAATATGCTCAATGCTGCAACCGGTGCTATGCGGAGTCTGCACGACAGTGTTCTTTCTTTGGAGAAGCGGCGTCTCAGAGAGAAGGATGTGGCATACCCGGTTTTCGTGGCCAAGGTGCCAGAGGGCAAGGGCTTTGTGGATGGCGACATCGGGGGTACGATCATCCTGCGGTTTGATGACATCTTTGCTATGTTTAACCTTCATCCGCTGCACTACACCTTCGTTCGGCTATTTTCGCTGAGTATGGAGATGCGGATCATTCGCGACAAGACCCCGGACATCGTGATAGTCGACCCCTTCTACATGCGTGCCAAGATCTTGGGCAGCGCTGGGGACCGGCAAGTCGCGAGTTCTTACCTCGAAGGCGTCATTCTGGCAAACCAAGATAAGGATAACTTCCTCGTGCCTTACTTTCCCGAGTAAGTCCTCCCCTCAACCGGCCCGTAACATATGAATTCTTACATTTCGATCGTTTTTCTTTTAACATTCCGTGTTTTCTGCAGTGACACACGTTGCACGCTCATCCTCCTAAGCCCCAAATATTCCATGGCCACGTATTTCGACCCGGACCGTCAGTCAAACGTAGACTACACAAATGTCAAGAAGGTTCTTGATGATGTTCTCCCCGGCTACGCCCAATCTGGAGGCACCTTCACCAGGCCTATTCGTAAGTACGGCAAGCACGTGTTCTCCCACAATACGACGTTCTGCTGCGTCAAGAAGCCGCCTGGCGGTCAGAAGGGTGCCTACTACGCCATCCATCACATGCGGGCGATCGTACGGGACCATCATCAACTTCTGCTACCGAGTAAACTCAAAGATTGGGCCGCGAGCGTGTCGGCAATCCAGGACGCGGACCTCCGACAAGAATTCTTTCGCATCCAGTCGGAGTTTGCGGAAATCATCCATCAAGATGTCCTTCGTACCTCGGGGCAGTTCTACCTCAGAAATCAACCGTCCAACAGTGACATCAACACAATGCTACAAATGCAGGATGACAACGCCCGTTCTTTCATGACTCCCACGATAGACGGCGGCTTCATCCACGCTCCGGTCCCTTGAGTCGAGTTGTCTAGTTCTGAAACATCGATTGGCTCATGTTGTAATTAAACTTTAATGAACTTGTAGTATGTCTCTTTGGTTTCGAGAGTCGTTCAACTTAGATGTAATCGATGCTATTAATGTCTTGCTTTTCTCTTCCGATCGTTCTGTTGCATAATTATATATTGCTTATGTATTGTCTGTGAATTGGTACTAACGTTTCGTTTGGCTAGTGCATAGCGATGCCGACGTATGTCGTGTACAAGGGTAAGGTTCCCGGAGTCTACGATGACTGGGAGGAGTGTCGGAGACAGGTTCACCGATTGAGCGGTAACAGTTACAAAGGGTACACCACTAGGGCCGAGGCCGAATCTAGATACGCCCGCTATCTAGCGGGAGAGGGGAGGGAGCGTTGGAGGAACCGGATGAAGACGAGTTTCATCGTGATGATGCTCATCTTGATGACCGCAGCTCTCTTCTATGTGATGGTAGTTTAGATGATCGATATCGACTTGTAATGCGAAGACAAACTCGCTACTCGCGGTCTCGAGACTTGTAATATAATGTTCTATCTTTGTTCGGTCTTTTTAATTCGGAGACTAATATGATGAATTGTATTCGGAGACTAATATGATGAATTGTATTCATAGACTAATCTTCTATTGTATTTGATGAATCTATTGTTGATGTGTGCTGTCTATATTTTGTCAAATTATACATTTTGTAACCTGTGCAAAAAACAGAAAATAAAAAAATAAAAAAAACCTAATATTCATACTAATGGCGCATCACATGACAGTGCGCCATTAGTATGACAGTGCATACTAATAGCGCATCACTGGGTAGTGCGCCATTAGTATGCTGTGGTTACTAATGGCGCATCCGGAGGTGGTGCGCCATTAGTATGCCGAAGCACCTGGGTATACATGCCCCCTGGGAGGCATACTAATGGCGCACCCTTGCATATACTAATGGCGCACCAGGTGGTGCGCCATTAGTAAAAATTACTAATGGCGTGCTATCAATGGCGCACCAGTGATGCGTCATTAATGGCCATATTAGGTGCGCCATTAGTAGTGGTATTTCTAGTAGTGGCACCTCAAGTTAATCCAAGATCAGCCGCCTCATTCTCATATACATGGCAATGATGTTGCGTGAATTGATGATAATCGTGAGCCTAGGGCGACAACACGTGTGTATTTGCATCGAGCGGCAGCGGCGACTTCCACAACCTCCTCCTCCATTGTGGTGCCCTTGCTTCATCCCTCAAAGTCATCGTCACCGTCTCCTGTAAATGCACCTTCCCTTTCATTTTTTCACTGATCGGTATGTGGCTTGTGGTCGTATACCCTGTCGTATATGCATGTGTTGTTGGATTTGTTTATATTTTGTGCTTCCACTTTTGACGGGCCCTTCCTATCACAAATAACTCAAAATCATTAGCGTTAGTTGTTTTGTGTTGTCCCGCTTTGCTTCAGTAATCTGGCTTGGGCATGTTTTTAGTAATTTTCATGAATGGTACATGTCCTATTTTTTTCATCTTAGTGATGCATTTAAATTCTGGCCAAAAAAGCTATACTACTGTCGATATACTATTTTTTTCGCATAGCACCATTAATGGCTCAAACAAACATTTTTTAAAAATAACTTAGTTATTTTCACTCCCTATACCATCAAAGGTTCGCAATAACTTTTTTTTATTCTTTAAACTTATTTTCACTCCATAATCTTCCATGTGGAGTATTACAAGTTCCCGCAACAACGTGTGTGGTATCATCTAGTAACACAAATTACATGGTAAAAAAAACCCCTCCAAAGCATCGCATTAATAATATAGAAGGACACACCATCTACGTATGCCAGCGACGCTCTAGGGTATGCGAGCGATAGTTCTTTTTGTGAGAGGAAGGCAGGAGAGGGATCGTTTTCGCTAGTCTTCCCTTGGTTTTTTTGAATCGGTGTGAGGTGTAATGATAAAAAGGATCGGAAGAGGGAGGAGGCGCTGGGTGAGGCGATCATAGGAGGGGGGGGGGGTACGAAGCGGCGATACCACCTACCAACTCCCTGACTAGGTCTTGTCATTAACATGTGGGAACCCAGTATTATCACCTTGCATGCCTCTGTTTCTTTAATTATTATGCTCGGGAAAGATGGTACGTCACCCAGAGTGGTGTCAATGCATGCAAGGCATAGCTGAAGAAGGAGGAGGAGGAGGAGGACTGCATGAGTTGTGCTCCTTGGGACACTGGTGCAGATTGGGAGCAAGCTTTTACTATGGATTCTGCAGAAGTTACATGCCTTTGTCATTGTCTCCCATGAGACCCAATGAGGTTTGCGCTTTCCATCCTTAGAGCCCCCCACCAGAATTTTCTAATTAACATGTTGAGATGCTCGCATAACCCTGTGGGGAGTTTAAAGCATGGCATAGAGTAAACTGAGATGGCTTGTGCAACCGCTTTGACCAGTACCTCCTTGCCTGCCGTGGACATTGTGTTTTCAATCCAGCCCTGCACCTTACTCCAAAGGCGATCCTTCAGATATTTAAAGGCCCCATTCTTCGAATTGCCGAAGTCAGATGGCATGCCCAAGTATTTTTCGTTCAAAGTTTCATTTGGGACATTGAGCAATGTTTTGATCTCCAAGCGGGTACTGTCTGGAACCCCTTTACTGAAGAAGATTGAGGATTTGCTATGGTTCATGTGCTGACCTTTTTTTTTTGAGATAAAGTTCACGCGCTGACCTGTCGCCTAGCAGTATGTGTTCAGTACATGGTTCACCTCAATAATCGGCTAGTTGCTTTTTTTTTTTGAGACAATAATCGGCTAGTTGCTGGTGCAATTAGCAACGGACACGAAGTACTGGGCCAGGCCCAGTGAACAGTTAGAGCCACGCGCCTTGACCGGCCAGTGGAACCCGTTTCTCCCCTGCCTCTCTCTCTCTCTCTCTCTCTGGGAAAAAAAGGTTGAAGCAGCCTGTACGGACATGGACTCCCCGTCGTCGCCGGCGGCAGCAACGCCACCGGCCACCGGAGGTAACCTTCTCTGCTCTACTCCCTCTATGCGATGAAACGCCTCGATCGTTGCCTCTTAGATCATGAGAAAAGTCCATTGACCCCCGTACCAGAACGAGAGGCAGGGGTTTACTTAGGGTTTGGTCGGAGACAGAGGGGAACAGACTCTAGGAATTCGAAATTTGAACAGACTCTTACGGGGCCAGTGCTGATCCATCGAGAGACATGCTTCTTCTTTTCTCCCCCTTGCTGCCAGCGAGTTGAGGTGCCAAGAGCACAAATCTGGAGCTTAATTTCGATGTCATTGGTTCAGTTTTTTCCTCTCTCGAACAAATTGGTAGTGATTAGATTTGGGAAAGTTGTGGCTACTCTCGGGTGTAGGTACACCCGAGTTTGCAAAACTTCGAAAGTTGTGATAAAACAAGGTCCAAAAAATCTGAAATCCTTGAGACAACAAGCTTCATCAAGTGTTTGAACTTTTTGCAAAGTTTCAGCTAAAAACAACATCCAAGGAGCTCTCACACAAAAAAACAAAATCAATGCTCAAACAGTGCGCAAACTTAGAACATTGACTTTTTTTTTTGCCCAGAGCTCCTCTGATGTTTTTTTCGCTGACTTCTTGCAAAAAGCTTGAACATTTGATGAAGTTTCATGTCCCCAAACTGCAGATTTTTTTGACATTGTTTGATCATGTTTTTCTTTTTTTTTCAAACTCGGGTGTACCTACACCCGAGAGTAGAAAAGCTGGTCTCGATTTGAAACATCTGTATCAGTTATTGAAACATGGCCAAGCGAAAGGAAATGAAGGCATGAAAAGGCACTAAGATTTTCAGGCATTGTTCGTAAACTGCATTTGGACAGAGTTAACTCGCCTAACCGGCAGTCTCTCCCATTGGCAAATGGTGATAATATGAAGTTATACGGCTCATCAAGGTCAAGGAAACTCAAGCGATTCTTGTCATAAAGGTCGAGGGAGAGCTTTTCTGTAGAGGCTAAAGCTGCAAACCAAATCCAATGGTTCAGCTCAGAAGCATTGGCTGAAGTTAACGGGAATCTGACAGTCAATTCCTTGATTCTGTTGCCATAATGATTGTGCAAAAGCCCATTTACTTTGTGAACAAACTTTGTAGCTTCATCTGTCCACATATGTGGATTTTCATGGTAACTTGAGAGCTCTAGCATTTGCATCCTGAGATTATGGGCATTAAGGATGAGACTGTCAACGTTTTTCCAGAGGTGTCTCCATCTGGTGGAAAGACAGCTAGTCATTCCAGCTTCGCTTACAGTCAGTAGCGAAAGAATGCTGATTAAAATGTCATCTGGCAATGTACTGATCCAATCACAATTCTGCAGAAGAAATGACATGTTAGGTATAAAATTAGAAACCATGTTAAGATGACATTTTATAACTTATGTTACTACAGAAAAGCGATAATATAATTGGTGTCAGGGCTTGATTACACTTTCCATTGAGCAAAATTAACAAAATGCTTTTAGTTTCCTCGCTAATCTACGCTTCGAACTTACAGATAATTGTAAACAACATTTCCGAAAAGATAAGTGTAAACAAACATAAAAAAGAGCCCCTTTTTCTGAGTAAACCAGTTTCCATTAATTCATACTATTATTCCGTAAGTGTCTCTCTGATCAATACAGCAAGTTGAGGCAACAAATAAAAAAGAATACAGTGTAAAAACATTAATGATTTCTTACAAGTAATGACAAGTTTTCATACTATGTAATTACACCACTGCAGACTTGAATTGTTCAACCAATGAATAATGCATAATTAGGCCACTACTTGTTTACTCCTCAAGGTTAGGTGCGATTTCGAAATTTGGCACTATACTGTCAGCTCAAAACTAGTTCAAAAGGTAGTAAAATCAAAATTTGAGAGATGATCCTTTGTGTAAACATAAATATCTTCTAACCATTCTGCTTGAGCTATAACTCTATATTGCTCAACCTCCCTTCATTTATATTTTCGAGTATTCAAACTCCAAGCAAACTGCGTTGGTGGACTAGCATGTACAGCTAACTATTGTATTCAAGCAGAAGAAATTATAGAATCATAACAATTTTGCAAATCCCATGCAGAAAATGAGTGCAAGACTTTCTGCTGAAAGAACTTTGCATGTATTTATTTTTGATATACATGTCAAAATGACTACACTAAGGCAGATAGTAATGCACTAGTTCGAGGTGATACCTGGACAGTCTGCTCGACATCTTGTGTGCACATCGTCTTGTTTAGGGATCCACTACAGCGCGGCACAGCGTCGCACAACGGCTCATGTGCATGCAACCGATGCGCCGCTGACATAATTGCAGCATCACGATCATGCATGCGCCGTTGCGGCTCGGCGGATTGAACGACATGCCATCGTCGCGCTAGATGAATAGCCGGGGAAGGTTTCCGCAGTTTAAATTGCCACTTTTTCATTGCGAAACAATCATCTAGAGACAGAGATAATGATCCGGAGTTACACAACTCCATACTTTTCTATGCTCATGTTCAGCTCAATGTAATAAAGGCAGAGTCTTCCCCGCATTAAGAAATGGTATTCACGCTTGTGGTGCTGATGTTTACACAACACAACAAAATTGATGACGTTACATCTTTTCAACATATAATCATTATATATATCAAAACCAGGGAAGTTAACAAACCAAGCAAATACTTTGCTAAAAGGTTCATCAGTTTCTGCTTCTTGTGAGTTCCTACATGGAAGGTGGAACCATATCTTGAAAGTTAGGTCTTAGAAATAAGCTTACTATTAATATGGTCTCAGATTGTTCCACGGATATTTACTGACAATTCCCCTTTCTTCAATGAAAAGCAGAGCTCCTGCTTGTTACAGTCCAAAAGCTGGAGGGTGCCTGTTATGGTTTTCATCCCCTATTGCAGCTAATCTTGGGTGGTGCAAATAGAAATCGATCCACAGCCAGTTCGTATTGGCAATTAGTTCGATATGATCATTTATTATAAGCTTGTGGAAATTTCCTTTCATACTCCGATATGATCATTTATTATAAGCTAAACAGAGAAGACATAAATTTTGCTCCAATTAGTTCGCACTCCTACATCATGGCAATCCCATCACCACACACAAATCTAATGAGACCAGCTTTTCTACTCTCTGAGTGTAGGTACACCCGAGTTTGAAAAAAAAGAAAAACATGATCAAACAATGTCAAAAAAATCTGCAGTTTGGGGACATGAAACTTCATCAAATGTTCAAGCTTTTTGCAAGAATTCAGCGAAAAAAAACATCAGAGGAGCTCTCGGCAAAAAAAAAATCAATGTTCTAAGTTTGCGCACTGTTGTCCTGAAAGGGAATGTTCTAAGCTTTCAAGAGACCAGCTATTATGGTTAGCTGTTGTGCTCTCAAGACTGTGACACTAGAATACTGCCATGAATTGATTTGTTTGACGATTGCTCAACCACAACTGTTGACGTTGGTTGTTATTAACTGCAATAGCTTAATTAGTGTCTGTATTAAAGCTGATGCCCTTGAGTATTTGGAGTACATGGGGCACAAGGTAATTATTGAGTATGAATATGCACCATTTCTTCATCTACTCCGTGTTTGTTATATGGAGAAGAATGGATGCCCTTTAGACTTCATAAGCGCACTTCCTAAGCTTCCAAAGCTGGAAGGGCTGATCTTGCGGTGTCCTGCGCCAGTACAAGTATGTAATATTTCTACCCCTTGGTTTGCATGACCATTTTTGGAAACTGTCTACATGCTGAATTATCTCTTTCTTTTTTTACTCTTACTAGGTAGCTCGTGCGCTGCAGAACATTTTCAGGTTTGCTAATCTAAAGACAATCGTATTCTTTCTCGTGAGATCTTGGAAAGGGAGCATTTGCTCGCTTGCCTATCTCCTTAAAGAAACTCCCTTGCTCGAGTATTTTTGGCTACATGTAAGCTGCACACTTGTTATTTCTACACACTTTGCATCCGAACATGTCAAGAATTTTTTTACCTTTCCATGCTTGTTCTCATATTAGCCAGCTTATCCATGCAGGGTTTCGGCAAGCTCAAGGAACCTAGTGAGCTCAACATGACATGGCCCGAGGATCTGACGTTTGCGAGGCTCCACAATATCACAATCAAAGGGTTTAGCGGGGAATCGGAGCTGATGGAGCTCCTCTACTTTATGCTGACAAGGGCGCCCGTGCTGGAGACGTTGGAACTTGAGACGCCCGTGCTGGAGAAGTTGGAAGCATGGTTCGTCAGGAAGAAGAAGCACAAGTTGCAAGACGAAGAGAGGTGCCGTTACGCGAGAGAGATGGCCTTGACACATCTGGCTCCTAAGGTTCCATCCACCGTGGCGTTCAGCATCACCTGACCTTCCACGCTTGCTGAAAAATGACGCGTCTGTTCTAGATCATCAGCGAATGACGGAGGTACTACCTTGAGCTTATCACATGTTATGATGGTCTCTTATATCACCAAAAAGAAAGTTGACAGACATGGTTGATTAGTTTGTTTTTTTGCTGTGCGGCGAGAGTCTTTATTTTTTTTGAAGAAACCTCTAGTGCTCAAATTCCTATAAACAATGTGTACGATGTAGTTTCCATTATCTAATATAGGCAGGGTATCCATATTTCCATGTGAATATCAGGGGATCAAACCGTCACAACGACCATAACATTTGCTCTTCTTTTTTGTTTTGCCGCGCACATCATGAATACCATTGTGTATTACTTACTGTGCTTTATGGAGAAACAAAGGGCATTTAGAGCATCTATAACCGGAAGCTCAAACGCCCGTGAGCAGCCTAGTGACTGCCCTGTCAAGAAAGAAATTGCCACCCACCCCATAGCCAGCCCAAATGTCCAGGTTGTTCAGCACCACTGAAACCCAGTGTCAGGACTGAACTAGGTGTCGATTAGTTTCAGTTAGCTGTAGCAGATCAAGAGAAAACACTTCAGAAGGGATGGACGGCTATGATAGCTCCTTGCAGTTACCGCGCGTCGCTAGCCGTTAGATTGAACTGTACCTTTACCGTTATCTCTTATTGTACTGTTTCACCCCGTTGCCGGGAGCTATCGCCTATAGAGCAGCCGGGCCGTGGCTGGCTCCAGCATTATCGTTTTTGCTAAGAATCGCCATGATGGCCAAGTAAACTCATACACATACATTTATATTCGAGATCTGGGTGGAAATTCCCCAATCCTCTTCTTCCAAATCCCTAGATTGCATCCCCAAACTAGCTAGGTCCTGACAAATTGGTATCATGAGCAGGCGTTCCTCGGCGGAAGCGAGTGAAATCGGGGCGAATTTTTCTCTCTAGCAAGATCCCCACCCTAATTCTTTTGATCGGCGGCGTTTCACAAGAGGCGTGGTGTCGGGGCTGTAGTCAGGAGGCGGTGTGTGGAGGCGCTGGCGGCGGCGATTGTTCGGGTACAGATCAGTCGAGCAGGAGTGGTTGATCGGGCACATCGCCTGATCGGTAAAATCCCGCGTCCAAGCACTGATCCGTGTACCTTGGAGGCGTGGATCGTGGCGGCGGCAGGATCTGAAGTCGAGCAAGGGTTGCTGGACATCCAGTGGTAAAATTCCTAAGCCCCACTTCAGATCAAGGTGATGGGGCGCGCAAAGACAATTGACGAGGCAGATCTCCAAGAGTTGTTGTCTTTGCGTGAGGATTTTGGAGTTTTACAGAAAGATCAAGCTCAGATGCAGGCTGATATGGCGAAATTGCACGATGATGTTCACTATGTCACTTCCAAACAGGGCGAAATTTCAGTGCAAGTTGTGAATGTTGAACAAGTGGTGTTGGATCTGGGCAAACAACTTTCCACAATTAATGCAATGCTGCAAACATTGGTGAAGAACCCCATACAACGAGAGGCAACTGATTTACCTTCCAGCTCACAGCGAGTTCCGAAATCACCAACAGGGCATCAGGAGCAAATGCAGAGCCAAATGCTCAGAACAGAACAACTCAAGAAGCAACTACAAGCAAAAAAAAGAGAAAACAAGACAGCTGGAAGAGTTGCAGATGCAAAACTTACCTCCTATCAGAACTAGTAGACCGGCAGCACCTCCTGGATTTAATCAGCAGGGCAGAACAGAGCAAGCAAGCCCATTAGAAACACAACTGACAGCTAGGCACAATGCTTATACCCCTGCATTTCAGCAACATTTCCAGCAAAACAGAGATAGGCAGTTATGGCAGGGTTATGCAAAAACCTATGAACAGGACATGCAGTGCCAGTTCATGAAATCTCTGACAAAAGGGCCTAAAATGGATTTTCCTATATTTGAGGGTGAAGATCCAGTGGGTTGGATTAGGCAGTGTAACAAATACTTCCAAATGTCTGGAGCACCAGAAGAATATAAGGTTTCCTTGGCACAACTATACATTATGGGGGAAGCAGATGTGTGGTTGAGGAGGTCAGGATTGTTAAAAAAGAAAGTATCCTGGAAAGAATTTTGCACAAAAATCACCAAGAGGTTCACTCCACAGGGTTCTTATGATTTAACTGAAAAGTTCAATTCAGTTAAACAGTTTAACAGCACAATATCTGAATACACAAAGCTCTTTGAAGATCTCATGGCTGATGTCCAGGAAGAAAATCCAGAGCTGGGAGAATCTTGGTTTGTCAGATGCTATGTCAATGGATTGAGAGATGGCATCAAATTCCAGATCAGACCCTTGAGACCACAAACACTAACTGATGCATATTGGTTGGCTAAAGATGTGGAGCCATGCCACCCACCAATATCAACAGTTCCCAAAATAAATACTGTTCCCTATAGCAACTACTATCAGAAATCAACTGGCAGTTTTCCTCCTAAGCAGAACATCACTCCCCCTCAGCAACAGTTACCTATCAGGCAAGCTGAAATCCCTGTTAACAATACACAAAAAATAAGGAAAGTGGGAGAGTGTTGGAGGTGTGGAGACAAGTGGGTGCATGGTCACAAGTGCAAACTAGTGCCAACTGTACATGCCATGCAACAAGAAATAGAAGAGCAAACAACTTATGATGTGGAAGAACAACAGTTTGAGGAGCAAGTGGAACCAGTATCTGAAGGAGATCAAGCTATGTTCATATCTGCCTTTGCAATGAGACAACAGCTGGCAGTGCCAACTCCAACAGTGATAATACATATTAGTGGAAAAAGGGCAGTAGCTTTACTTGATTCTGGCAGTACTACTTCTTTAATTAATCAGGATTTTGCAGTTAAAGCTAACTGCAACATGTTGCATGTTAAGCCCAGAAACATTTTAGTAGCTGGAGGGGGTATACTAGTATCTGATGCAGTGGTTTCTAAATGTAAATTTCAGATAGCTAAATTTACACTGTCTCACAACTTCAGAGTAATACCTCTACCCAGCCATGATGTTATCCTAGGATATGATTGGTTTACTGCTGTAAGTCCAGTATCATTTGACATACCTGCACAGCATTTGGATTTACTCATGGAGGGAAACAAACTGTGTCTACGGCTATGTTCTCAATTGCTGCTAAGCTGAAAGAAGTGCCACCAAAGAGAGTGGACAAACTGGTGGAAAAGGGACCTGAAGTTTTTCTCTGTCAAATCAATAATATACTGATGGATGCTCCTGCAGATTTCAAAACTCCTCCACAAATACAAAAGTTACTGTTGGAATATGCAGACCTATTTGAAGAACCAAAAACACTACCACCACAGAGAGCTTTAGACCACAAAATTCCTCTAGTAACTGGTGCTACACCACCTCAGGTCAGGCCTTACAGAGTACCTCAGCACCAAAAGAAGGAAATGGAAGAGCAACTTAAAAAGTTGCTGGCTGCACACTTGATAAAACACAGTCAAAGCCCTTTTGCAGCACCAGTCCTCCTAGTTAAGAAAAAAGATGGATCTATGAGGTTATGTACAGACTACAGAAAGCTCAATGCTCTCACCATTAAAAACAAATTTCCTATACCAATTATAGAAGATTTGTTGGATGAACTACATGGAGCAAAGTACTTCAGAATGTTGGACTTAAGGTCTGGGTACCATCAGATCAGAATGTCACCTGAAGAAATACCAAAAACTGCCTTCAGAACATTCCTAGGGCATTTTGAATATTTGATTATGCTATTTGGACTTTCCAATGCTCCTGGCACATTTCAGGAACTGATGAACACCATTTTTGCACCTTACTTGAGGAAATTTGTACTGGTTTTCTTTGATGACATATTAATATTCAACAAGTCTCTCAAGGAACACTTGGACCATATCAAACTGGTAATGGAATTGCTCAGAGAAAATCAGCTATATGCAAAGATGTCCAAGTGTGTATTTGCAGTACAACAAGTGGAGTATTTAGGTCATGTTATCTCTGAAAAAGGTGTAGCAACAGACCCACAGAAAATTTCAGCTATAGCAGATTGGCCAATTCCTGAAAACATAACTAAACTAAGAAGTTTTCTTGGTCTGGCTAGGTACTACAGAAGATTTATTAAGGGATATGGTGTGATATGCAGACCCCTTCATGACTTGTTAAAAAAGGGCAACTTCTCCTGGCAATCTGAGCATAGTACAGCTTTCCAACAACTAAAACAGGCACTCACATCTGCTCCTGTGTTGGCTCTACCAGATTTTACACAACCTTTTGTGTTGGAAACTGATGCTTGTGGTAAGAGTATTGGAGTTGTGTCAATGGAGCAAGGAAGACCTATATATTACTACAGTTCGTCACTCTGCCCTAGAAATGCTGCTCTGTGTACTTATGAAAAAGAGGCTTTGGCCATTTTGGAAGCTCTAAAGAGGTGGAGGCACTATCTCCTGGGCAAAGAGTTGATTATAAAAACAGACCAGCAGTCACTAAAGTTCATAACTGACCAGAAAATTACTGAAGGATTTCAGCATAAGTTGATGATGAAATTATTGGAATTTAATTTCACCATCCAATATAAGAAAGGAATTCAGAACAAAGTGGCTGATGCATTGTCAAGGCTACTCCCCAAATGCATGGCCATCTCTTCTGCTACTCCTGTGTGGGCAGAAGAACTTGTTGACAATTATCACAAGGACCCAGAAATCCTACAGTTGTTGGAGAAATTGCTACTGAAGAAAGACCACACAACATCAGATTATTCCCTTATAGCTGGCATTATAAGATACAAGGGAAAAAATTTAGTGGCCAATATTCCTGAGCTGAGAAACAAACTGCTACTAGCACTGCATACCTCTCCTATAGGGGGTCACTCTCGGAGAAGAGCAACTTACCAAAGAGTAAAAAGCATTTTCTACTGGCCTGGATTGAAATCAACAGTAGAAGCTTTCATTGCTGCCTGTCCCATTTGCCAGAGGGCAAAACATGAAAACTGTCTGCAGCCTGGGTTACTAGAACCACTTCCTGTAGCTGACATGGCATGGCAACATATATCAATGGATTTTGTTGAAGGTCTTCCTAGTTCTCATGGAAAGGATGTGATCATGGTAATAGTAGACGGGTTTACTAAATATGCACATTTCATTCCCTTGTCTCATCCTTATATAGTACTCAGTGTGGCTCAAGCTTTTGTGGATAATATAATTAGACTGTGTGGCCCTCCCGAGATGATCATATCTGATTGGGACAGAATTTTTACTAGTCAACTATGGAGAGATATTTTTGCAGCACTCAAAGTAGAACTGAGGTACAGCACAGCATACCATCCAAAAACTAATGGTCAGGCTGAGAGAGTAAATCAGTGCCTGGAAACCTACTTGGGATGCATGACAACTTCAGCACCTAAGAAATGGTTTTCTTGGTTATCTCTAGCTGAATTCTGGTACAACACTACCTACCACACAACAATCAAGATGTCCCCCTTCCAGGCTTTATATGGTTTTCCTCCACCATTAATCTCAGAGCTGGCCATTCCTGGTCCTGATGATCCAGAGGCACAAGACTTTCTGTCAGCCAAACAACAAATCTTGGAACAACTGAAAGAGAACTTGTTGTTGGCTCAGAATAGGATGAAGAAATTTGCTGACACCAAAAGAAGTGAAAGAACTTTTCAAGTGGGAGATCCTATATACCTCAAAATGGCACCTTATAGATTAGCTGCATTTGGATTTAGAGGGCACTGAAATTACAGAACAAGTTCTATGGGCCTTTTCTGGTGACACAAAGAGTGGGCAATTCTGCATACAGATTACAGTTACCAGATATAGTGCAAATACACCCTGTTTTTCATGTCAGTCAGTTGAAGAAACACATAGGGGACAAGTCCATTCCAAGCCCTAATCTACCATTGGTGAATGCGGACGGTACAGTGAAAATGGGGCTAGCAAAAGTGCTTCAAGTTCGTCAAGTTCCTAGGCGTAATGCACCAGTGGTCTAGTGGCTGATTCGATGGGTTAACTTACCACCTGAGGATGCAACATGGGAGGATGCGGACTTCATCAAGTACACTTACCCCGAGTTCTTCAGTACCACTACACGCACATGGAGGCGAGAAGCAACATCATCGTGAGGACACGTCAAATCTCAAGAGGGGAGCAATGTCAGGACTGAACTAGGAGTCGATTAGTTTTAGTTAGCTGTAGCAGATCAAGAGAAAACGCTTCAGAAGGGATGGACGGCTATGATAGCTCCTCGCAGCTACCGTGCGTCGCTAGCCGTTAGATTGAACTGTACCTTTACCGTTATCTGTTACTGTACCATTTCACCCCGTTGCCGGGACCTATCGCCTATAAAGCAGTGGAGCTGTGGCTGGCTCCAGCAATATCGTTTTTGCTAAGAATCGCCATGATGGCCAAGTAAACTCGTACACATACATTTATATTCGAGATCTGGGCAGAAATTCCCCAATCCTCTTCTTCCAAATCCCTAGATCGCACCCCAAACTAGCTAGGTCCTGACACCCAGCCCATATGTGGGTGGATATGAGGTGAACTGTACACACCTGCCACGCCGGACTAGCTCACACCGGCCTGACCCGCCTCACATAAATCTCATACGGACCAAATCCCTAGCTCACTCCCATCCGCTCCGCTTCCTTTCTCACTCCACTCCGTCTGCTGCCATCCCCGTGGCACCATGGCCAGCTGCGACAGTGAGGTGGACCTGTTGACTGGGACGTGTTGGTGGAGGAATCAAGTGATTCACCTTCCTTTCCCACTCCGTCCGCTGCCATCCACGTGGCACCATGGCCGGCTCCGACGGTGAGGCGGAACCGTTGACCGGGACATGTTGTTGGCGGAGGAATCAAGTGACGCACCAGACGATGAGGAGCTCGCACTCTGCAGGCCATACTACGAAAAACAACTAATTTGCCATCAGGGGGCGTCTTTGCCGTCAGCTTTTCATCGGGCATACGACAAAGAAAGGGTTTGCTATCATTAGCGGGCGGCAAAGAAAAACTGATGGAAAAATAGACTTTGCTGTCTGCGGAAAAATACAGACGACAAAGGGCTCACTTTGCCGCCTGCAACAAAAATCACATACGGCAAAGAATCTTGGATGGATACGGAGGGGTCACGAGCTCCGGGCCGCCCTCGGTCACCCGCGAGCCTCCATGCCTGAGTGCGTCAGCTCGTCGTGGTCCACACTCGTCCAAGTCCGTCGCCCTCCTCGTGTGTCCCTTCCCCCTCCGCACTGCTGAGCCAGCGGAGACAGACGATTAAATCAGACGCACGGGCCGCATGCCATGTGAGGCAGATGGCACGCAAAGGCGGTGGAGGTAGGTCCTAATCGCTCATGCCACAGGTCTTGCAGGTCCATGTCCGTCGAGCCGGAGGACAACCTCCTCCGAGATGCCATTCGCTGGTCATTGGCCTTGGCGAAGATGGACTTCCGCCGTTGTCATGAGAATGCCAAGGCTCTCTGGCTCGGTATCGAGGAGTCCGGGTGGCTCACCAAGGAGTAGGCGGCCGACACTGCGGTGACCCAGTATACCACTGCATGGTGTTGTATGCGAGTCATTCATATAACACCCATAAGACACCACTCATGAACCTTATACCCCTCCGAGTGTAACAAAAGAAACATAGCGGGTCCAAACCACCATTTATGTTACAAACATTATTATAACCTAATTCCATTGTTAAATGGTTCAAACTACTGGTGCCAAAATGTGGGGTACACTATTGATCATGTGATCACTTATTTAGTTCAAATCATGCTCCACATGATCGGTCTTGTTGTTATTACTACTTCTACACTACTCTTGTTGTCCTAGGTCTTCTCCTCAGTTGTCAGCTCCATAGGTGATAACATAATCAACTCCTTCAGCACCTCCGGAAAGTTATAATTCCTCGTAGAAGTACTCCCCAGTACTATTGGGGTCTTTCGGCATCTCCTCCAAATATTTGGAGTCCAGAGAGGGTTAGAATACAATGGATGAGCACAAGAGGTACTCAACAAGTCCATAAATATTGTGAGGTGGAAATGCACTATAGCTACTACTGTTTCTAAATAGGTCTCAACAATAATTTTGGAAAATATACGGAGAATTAAGTTTTACCTAAAACATGTGGTCATCAGACTTCACAGGTTGCTAGAATCTTCGATAGACTCCTTTTCCACTGTGTTCGCAGATCATTCCCTGGTCAGGGAGTGACAAGCCACAATTCATTATACTCTAGAGAGGTGCGCTACTTTACCCGCGAGCGATTAACTTGACCCTTTTGCCAGGTAAGTAACCTTGCGCATCCAAGATATGTAGTTGGGTCTAAGATTCTGAGTTTTTCTCCATTCGGCGTTTGTTGTAGCCCCTTCCCGAGGCTCTTGAGGTATTCCCTCAGTCTCCCGAGGCTCTTGAGGTATTCCCTCAGTCTCCCGAGGCTATTGTTTATACTCTAGAGATAGCGATTCATGTCCGCTTGGCGATAAAGGATTCACGGGCCTTCATCGATAAGGAAATCACGGCTCCTTTAAGCCGATAAGGAATCACGAACCCATTAACGCAGAGATTCACGTCCCCCTTGGCAATAACAGGTGTGAAGTAACATACACCTGTTGGGCTACACCAGGTGCATTAGCTGCAATAAAATTTTCCCTACCCGCGGAACAATCAGGAACATTGCTACAAGAGATGGATCACTGGTCGTTAGCACTAGACGCACAGTGCCGTGCAGCGGAAGTAGAGTTTGGGCAATCAGGGCCGGTCCATACATATTCGGGGCCCTGGGGCGAGACGACAAAATGGGCCCCTTATGGACAAATAAAAATTCGGAGTGTATTGTATTTCAAAAGCAATTCAGTACATAGCATAGATTCATGGTCTAGAGAACTACATTCTTATAGTATGGAAAAAATATAGTTCTACAAAAGATCGCTCTTCTAAGGGGCACAAAGAGACAATCACCTCGCTCTTCTAAATATGTAAACCTTGTCAAATCTGATAGCAACTTGTAGTGTTTGTGTTATCATGAGATATAATGTTAATGCATGAGAACTTACATTAGATTCTATTTTCTCCAATCTGTTCGTTACTCGATGTCTTCACCTGAAGAAAACGTCTCCAAGGCTTCCTGAATATGATGATCGGATATGTACATCAATATTTATTTCATCCAACTTTGCTTTCTCAATGCATAAAGTAGCAAGACCATTCAATCTTTCCTGTGACATTGATAATCTCAAATAGTTTCTCAATAAATTCAACTTGGAGAAACTGCGTTCAGCTGATGCTACAGTGAATGCTACAACAAATAAAATGTCAATTGAACCTTTCTCTGAGTTTACCAGTTCATCTCTTAAGTTTTTTTCACTTCCTTTTCTCATTGATTAATTTTTTTAAAAGATATGCCACCAAACAATTGCAGAAAAATAGTCAATACAAGGAACAAAAACACCTGAACATGAGCATATGGCTTGATGTCGAATTTGTTAGGGAACGCGGTAATTTCAGAAAATTTCCTACGATCACGCAAGATCTATCTAGGTGATGCATAGCAACAAGAGGGGAGAGTGTGTCCACGTACCCTCGTAGACCGAAAGCGGATGTGTTTCAATAACGAGGTTGATGTAGTCGAACTTCTTCGTGATCCAACCGATCAAGTACCGAATGTCCAACACCTCTACGTCCAGCACACGTTTAAGTCGATGACGTCCCTCGTACTCTTGATCCAGTTGAGAACGAGGGTGAGTTCTGTCATCACGATGGCATGGCGACGGTGATGATGACGTTACCGGTGCAGGGCTTCGCCTAAGCACTACGATGGTATGATCGAGGTGTGTAACCGTGGACACTACAAAAAAAGAGACACATCCATGACATTTTGGGCCGAACAATTTTTTTTTCTGTCATACATATGACACTTCTGTGACGATAATTGTGACAAAACCCGGTATCATCATAGATGTGGTGGGCTCCTACTTCTATGACAAAAAATCATGACAGAAAATGGGCTTTTCGTCCTGGGCGGGCCAGAGATGCAGCTGCATGACATTCTCTGGGCCATCCATGACGGAAAAAATCGTGGTAGAAGCGAGGGCGAGGAAAATTTCGGGGAGTTCCCAGTTACGGTGGGAGGTCGGGGGCCGAGCGATGCGCGTTTCTCTCGTACACGTACGCGCGCGTGTGCGAGGCGTTGGCTCTAACTAAACCCGAGTGAGGCGTTGGGCTCTAACTGAACCAGAGCGATTGCACTGCAGGCTACGCGTTACTAAACCCGAGCAATCGATCGATGGATGTTAACTGAACCCGATCAAGCGATTCCTTCGCTACTGCTGCTAACTGAAGCCGGTCGATTGAATGAACAATGAGC
>NC_041391.1:697489402-697500260 GCF_002162155.2 Triticum dicoccoides | reverse complement strand
ATCCCGTGGAGTCCCGTTTTGCGGTACGCCACACCCCTCCCGATGAACAGGACCCCCGTTTCGACCGTAGAGCTCCAACACAAGTCCGTTTCGTCTGTTTTGCGGTACGCCACACCCCACCCGATTAACAGGACACCCGTTTCGACCGTAGGAGGTCCGTTTCGTCTGTTTTGCGGTACGCCACACCCCTCCCGATCAACAGGACCCCCGTTTCGACTGTAGGAGGTCTGTTTCCTCCGTTTTGCGGTACGCCAGACCCCTCCCGATGAACAGGATCCCGTTTCGAACGTGGCCGGTCGAACACAAGGCCGTTTCCTCCGTTCTGTGGTACGCCAGGCCTCGTTTCCATCGCATGTTCCATCCAAGCCCTCCCGATGAACACGACGACGCATTCCGTTCCGACCCAGCCGGTTGGCTCCCCATGAACACGACGACGACGCTGTTTCTCCGTTCCGACCCAGCCATGTACATGAGCCCTGGCTGTATGTATGCGCGAGTAGGCATTCGAGACCCCGCCCGTATGTACACACACGTGGCAGTATTTTCTTTCTTGCACACTGGCCGATGTACGTACGTGTACATGCTACGTGCGCGCCTCTACATCCACCAGTATGTACGTACACGTTCGCGACCATAATGACAACGCTACGTACGCTTCGACCAGGTGGGTCCTGACTGTCAGGCACTTCCTTGCGTGCGAAGATGTAGCTGGTGGCTCCCAGCAGTGAGGGGGAAACGTTTTTTTCGCGAAATACAGTGGCCCGTCTGGTGGGTCCCAGCTGTCAGGTGAAGGAATCATTATTTTCCGCGTAATAAGGAGGCACTTCCTTGCTGCGATCGTGGACCCAGCTCTCAGCCTCTCCACGTACAGTCCACGTCCGATGGAAGTCGTTCCTTGACCATGTTGACCATGCCGCGCCGAGAGCACCACGGCGGTGGACGACGACGAGGCCTAGGAAGGGTGCGATGGGGAGCCGGGGAAGACGCGACAGTGGAAGCCCGCGCGGAGAGGAGTATGAGGGTTCACTGGTTCGGCTGCAGTGTGAAGCTGCCGTCAGCGCAGGGCTTGGCCAGCGGTAGGAATAGTAGGGGGCGGTGAGGCCTCCGCGGCAGCACAGCCGGCCACGGGAGGCAGGAGCATGCGACACGACCGGTGCTGCTTTGGGCGGCTGGAGCAAGAAGACCAGAGGTTGAAGAAGCACTACGGCCATTGGATGGACATAGTACGATCACTGCAGCTAGAATCGCTTATATTGACTAAGTTGACAAAGCCCTTGGTTTTTTTTAGCAAAGACAAAGCCCTTGGTAAGCATCAACTTAGTAGGCCCACAACTCGGATTTCGTAGAGAACATATAGCCCATTTGCGATTTGTAAGAACGTACAGCCCATTTTTTAATCTAATGGAATTTACTATAGCCCATTTACAGTTTGTTAAAAGTACAGCCCAACTTCTAGGTAGGACAACGATTAATAATTTCAAACAACCGCTCAAAATGGAATTAAAAAAAATCCCACATTTTGATGGGATCCGAAATATTTTTATCCGAAATTTCTAGTCAGGTTAAATATAATTTCAAAATAAAGTTGTATTACGTTAAAATCCAATGAAATATTGCGCGCGCAACAAGTAATGAAATTAAAATTTTCAAATTCCAAAAATAATATATTTTTAAACTAATTACGTGTTTGGTGCATAGTTACTGCCCAGTTATTATAATTACATCCCATTTATTATTTCTTATAGTCCACTTTCTTGTTAAGCCTAATGCATACCTCCTAGGAAAGTTTGCAGCCCAGCGGGGCGGAGAATAACAAGTTGACCCGGATATTGTGTACAACTGTTGGCCGAGTTGCATTGCTGATGTTGAAAAAAAAGTCATGTGTAGTACAGTACAACCTAACATGGTTACTCAGCCCACATTGAGTGACGCCGGAAAGGCCCAAACAAGGCTTCTGTACAACTTTTTGAAGTCACTGAGCTCAATTAATAACTTAAGAAAAAAGTTAGATTACAGTGGAACCTAATTAAAAGTTGTCACGAGCAAATAAATAATTCAACGGGTCCCACTTGTGCGTGTGCGCGTGTGTGTGCGTGTGTGTGTGTGTGTGAGAGAGAGAGAGATAGAGAGATAGAGAGAGAGACCCATCGGTCGATGCTCGTAAATACATCTTTCAGCCATATGCATTGTTGATGCTCAGTAAAAACTCATATAGTTGACACAATCATATAGAACATCATAGCACACTGAACTTGCATACAAAAATTTCACGCAGGCGGCACAATCAGGATGGAAGCAGTGGATCGCTACGGGAAGGGCTATGTTGAAACCAACGAAGTCGTACATAACGGTTCATCGTCTTTATCAATGACGGGGAAATATCTTGAATGTTGTGCAAAGAAAACAGACAGACAAAACAATAAGTTCTGCTAGCACATTAAGTTGACCTACAACCCTTTCTAAAAAAAGTTCAAGTACAAAATTAGAACAGTCACAATCAAATGTACTGGCATATTAGTGCTTCACACCCATAACTCGGATTTAACTAGTATCTGACAAGATTCAGTTGTTACCTCAAATTAGAGCACATCCAGGCAGCCAGCCCTGCCTATTCTCCCAAAGAAGCAGTGGCTTCCGCCGCGTGATGGAGTAGGCCCTGTGCCATCCATCGTTCCAAGCAACATGGGGAAAGTCTGACGTTGACTCCTGTAATGGATGTCGTCGACAGACCCTGGCACCAGTGGCGGCGGCAGGACTTCGATTGATGGATTGACCACTTCTTCGACATGCACGAACACTCGATACATGTACATCCCTAATGTGGTCCGCGGCGGCCTTGGTGGCGATTAATAGTACAACCCTGGTTCCTCCACCGGTATCTCAACACCAATCACCTTCGGTATGGTGGACGGCTTCTTCATCCATGCCATAACCGCCAGAGCCCAGCTGTCTGGAGGAACAAACATACTTACGAGCTCACCTCTAAGGTCGTTGATAAGCTCGTTCATGGACTCGCTATTCCAAGCACGTCGAGGCATGCCGTGGAAGGTAAGCTTTGTTAAAAACTCAAGCTCAGAGGGTACCGAGCCCCATCATGGGTGCCACCGATCAAAGCTCACCAGCGTGCCATCACAGAACAAATGCCAGGAAGATTCGAACACACGACTGCAGTCGAAAGTTGTCTGGAACCGAACAAAGAAATCAGCCGGTGGCGGACAGACTTCGACTAGCAAGTCACTTATTTGGATGCCGTGCACAATGCCAAGAGCTTTGACAAGGTCGTCCGGCGAGACAGGAGGCCGCTCACCATTGATGGTTACCATCAGCACTTTGCCGGCAAACTGGTCGTCAAGCGCCGCCATGCCACTGTTGAGCGACAGCACGCAGCGACCGAAGGCAGGACGGACCTCAGGATCTCTGGCTCGGAGGTCCGCGTCGACCGGAGACATGATAGTGCGCTTGAGTACAGGGAGTACAGGATGGAGATTTGGGGGAACTGGAGTAGGAATCGAGATTCCAGAGGTGGGAGAGGGGCGGGAGACTGGGGATGAAAAGGTATTATGAATTTTGAGCACGCGCCAATATGCTCTCAGCGTGCAAGCGCACGAAAACATCGGTGGCGCCCACATGTCGGCCTAAGAGTCCTTATCCTTTCTTTTTTGGTGAGCTCGACCTTTTTTTTAGGATCTTTTGAGAGCCCGGCCTAAGAGTCATAATTGACATATTTGGCATTGCGTTACTACTCGGCCCATATTCAACGACACCTCACTGGCCCAAACAAGTGTATATCATCGAAAATACACTGAGCTCAAATTATATAACTTGAAAAAAGGAGATATACTTTGAACACTGGAGAATGGTGATGCCCTCATTTAGCCCACCAGTAGTTCGAGACAATAAACAGTTTGAAACAACAATATGTACAACATTCAAACACTGACTAGTGACTACTACTGACATAAACAGCAAGACATGATAGTTCATAAGAAGTCTTGCTACACCACCAAAACGCACCCATCTGCAGCGCTCAGACTCGTGATCCAGACGAGAATGACATTCTAAACAGAAGCAACTATTACATAGTAAGAGTGACATAGACGAGGATGACCAAATGACAAGGAATATGCATAACAAAAGAAAGAACTACCCATCCAGAACCAGTAGCAAAGAAAACAAAGTCATTCGAAGAGATGATCCAACACCATCATAATTTACAGCCCCGCTTCAGCGACCAGTGGTCCGGAGACACCAGTACTCCACCCTTTCGATGCAACCGCCTAATTACCTATCAACCTGAAGGCTTGAACCACATCACCGCCTGTCGTAATTGAGACATCACTACTAGGGAAAACCCTAGCAGTAGCGCGGGTTTTGAGGCTATCAGCAGCGCGGGCACCCGCGCTACCAATAAGGCGCTACAGCTAACTGTTAGTAGTAGCGCCGTCTGTACCCGCGCTACTACTATTGACTATATCAGCAGCGCATTTTCGCAACGCGCTACTATTAGTTAGCTGTAGCGATTTCCTGAGCCCGCGCTACTGTTATATCTTTCACCATTTCCCCACTCCAGCTTCAATAAACTGCAATTTCCAGATACTAGGTACTACTAGATATCAATTTCATCAAGCATTATAGGTACTAGGTACTACTAGATATCAATTTGAACTAAAACCACGACGAGTAATTTGGAACCGAGGGAGTACTAGATAACAATTTCATATATACTCAACATGCATCCTCAAGCAGTACAAGGTGACATCGACGACGATCATCATATTTAGTTCTAGATGATATCGATGACGATCATCATATGTAGTTCTACATGATATCGACGACGATCATCATATGTAGTTCTAGATGATATAGCCACACACACACATATGTAGTTCTAGATGATATCGACGACGATCATCATCCTCAAGCCTGGGCGGTGGGTGTTCCTGATAGTAATTAGGATGGCCTGTCCAACACGAAGATTCTTGCCAACGAGGAATCTCTTCCACCCAACCGAGTTTAAGTGTGTGCGACCGTCTGTGTCCATGCAGTAAGTACAGGTGGTGACAGAGCCCCTTGCGGTAAGGCGTAGTCCAGCTGAGCCTTCTTCATCAGGCTCGATACCACAACTCACAGATAGGTTCTTTGGCAATTTCTGAATAAGAAAAACATATCAATTAATAAATAGCCTCACACATACTCTTGCAAATATATTTCTATTAAGTCTAGATTTCTACACTATCAAAAGACACAGTACTATGCATTTGTACTAATTAATCATGAATTCTACTAATAAGTATATATGGATTATCTACACTATTAATAGTTCCTTGGATTCTACACTAATAAGCATGTGATCAGACTCTACACTAAAGCATATCAACGACTAGATTCCACACAACATATCATTGGACTCTACACTAAGCATATCATCGAATAATTTTCGTTTGTAAGTATAACATACCATATCATGTCGATCGACCATGGTACTTGTCAGGCGGGTCACAAATGGCACCCCGCCAAAGTCAGCATGTGGTGGAATTATGTCCCATAGGTTGCACACCTCCTCCTCGCTCAGCCTCATACTTTGAGCTACAATGGCTTCATGAAGTGGGTTCTCATCATCTTCATCGAGTGGGTCCTCATTATCTTCATCATCTTCTTCATCTGCATCATCTTCATCATCTTCATCATCTTCGTCATCTTCATCATCTTCCACCAGGTTGAGATAAATGACAGCCAGCTTGGGTATTTCTGCTCTGAAGGAGAAGCTGATCAACTCACCACCAGTAAGACGTATACGGGCGAGGAAACGGGCCCATCCATCTCCTCCAATATGCGACATATTGTGTCCTTTCTCGACCTCCATAGTGTATGGCCCCCCAGGAGCCTCAAATGTCACAGTGTCTCGTGTCAGCTTGTTGAATGTCAACCTCACATTGCATGGGACAGTCTGTGTAAGAAAACAAAAATGACACAATGTAGTAATGCCAACACTAAAAATAAAATAGTTGTTACATTTCATCTAATTTCTTACCGCCGCATGACGAAAACTCGGCTGGAAGTAGATGCCAAACAGCTTTCCAGTTGCAAGGCTGCTGGCGCACCTTGACTTGCATAGTCGACATAGTGGTGGTGGTGGTGGCGCCATTTTCCTAAAGCAATATGAGCAAAGGATTAATGATTCACTTCACAGGAAAGAAAAACAGTAGCATGTGATATTTTCCTAAAGCAATATGAGCAAAGGATTAATGATTCACTTCACAGGAAAGAAAACAGTAGCATAGTGGTGGTGGCGACATTTGATGGACAATTATAATCCTAAGATCAAATAACATATTAGATGACAAGGTACCACGTACCAAAGCATTTCGTTGGCACCTATTGCCGAAAAAATAACAATAAAATGGTGCATACTAAATCAACTAAATCAACTAGCATACTAAATCCACTAGCATACTAAATCAAGTAAATCAAAATGTTCTAAATCAACTAAATCAACTAGCCTACTAAATCAACTAAATCAACTAGCGTACTGAATCAACTAAATCAACTAGCCTACTAAATCAACTAAATCAACTAGCCTACTAAATCAACTAAATCAAAATGTTCTAAATCAACTATCCTACTAAATCAACTAAATCATATCAACTAAATCAGAATGTTGCATATGAACTAGCCTACTAAATCAAAATGTAGCAGGGAGGAAGCAGAAGGAGGGGCGACTCAAGGAGGGAGAAGAGAGTAGGACGGAGGAGGAAGGCGGAGCGAGGAGGGGCTGGCCGGCGGCGAGTGGAGGGAGAATGGAGGAGGAAGGCGGAGCGAGGAGGGGTCGGCCAGCGGCGAGTGGAGGGAGGATGGAGGAGGAGGCCAGTACCGAGTCCAGCGAGGAGGATGAGGTGACGGCAGCGCAGATCGGAGGAGGGGCGACGGGGGAGGACTAGCGGCGCGGGGGTTGAGGGGGAGATCGAGTGTGTGTGTGAGTGTAATCTGGATCGGATAGGTGAGTGGGGGGAGATGGAATGGCTTAGCAGTAGCGTGCTATAGCAAAATGCGCTACTGCTAAACGACCTATCAGTAGCGCCTTTCGCCGAGAACGCGCTACTGCTATGTTATACATAGACATAAAAAATACATTGATCATCAATTGTCTTTTTGTGTACAATCTGATTTGTCAATAGGAATCCTCGACGCTTGGTTTAAGAACAGGCGAGGATTCCTATTGCAGCCACAGATCCTACACATAGAGTTCAATGAAGACCAAGTGCTTGTGAAAGTTGTAGAAGTAACATATTTAAGGTGGTACAAACTCTCTTCACGGAGCGAGGCGGGACTAAATTTTTGTAGTAACCTTAGTAGTAGCGATTATTGCATAAATGCGCTGCTGCTACAATCCATAGCAGTAGCGCTCTTTGTATTAACGCGTTGCTGCTATAACTGGCCTCACGGCGGCGTCGTGGAAATTTTAGCAGTAGCGCGTCCTAGAGTGTGCGCGCTACTGGTAAACTTGTTTCAGCAGCGAGTTTTGAAAGCGAGCGCTACTGCTACATAGCAGCAGCGCCTGATTTTAAAGCGCGCTGCTGGTAAGATTCTGCGTATAGGCTTTTCCCTAGTAGTGCATCCAAGGATCAAAGTTAATCCGGATGCCTTTGTCATTCTCACCTTCTTTTGGCTGCAGGCTGTATCATTGACAATCAGGGGAGTTTGCTCCCGAACTCCTAGGGCTCTCCGTGTAGACACAGTTTTCCATAGCAAACAGAGCCTCTCTGCCATCAAGGTCCTTGCCAACGGTGATCTCCTGGTTAATCGGATAATTGAGTCCGAGAAACAGAGAGTGTGAACCAAGGCTGTTTACCCGCCTCCAAATAAAAAATCCCGATGGCCCCAACAAGCTGGTATCCTGCTCATAGACGTAACAGCCACTATCCGGATACTCATGTATTTCACGGTGCTTGTATACAGTGGGGTTTTTGCAATATAAATTTTCTGGCTCATGTGTCCAAATGATCACCAGTCTTTTGCCGTCGTCTGATCGAGCGAGGAACCAGTTGTGCTTCCCTGTTTTTGGCAAAGGTGGTGTGATTACAAAGGGCAGTAACTGTAGGGACACTGCATCATATCAAAAAGGACAGGCATTGTTAATGTAAGATCAGCATTGTTCAGATTATGAGTAGGATAATGCAAGAAACATCATTGATATGTCCCTGTTGGAACTGGGAGGAAAATACACTAGTAGAAAAGGAGGCATTGGTCCAGGCCGGGTCAGCCCATTAGTCCCGGTTCAGTCTAGAATCAAAACCAATGGTGGCATTGGACCCGATTCGTGAGCCCCGGGGGCCGGCCGGGCCACGTGGGCCATTGGTCCCGGTTCGTCTGGACCTTTTGGTCCTAGTTGGTGGGACGAACCGGGACCAATGGGCCTCGCCCCTGGCCCACCACCATTGGTCCCGGTTGGTGCCACGAACCGGGACCAAAGGCTGCCCTTTAGTCTCGGTTCATGCCACCAACCGGGACCAATGAGGTGCCTATCACTACTAGGGAAAACCCTAGCAGTAGCGCTGGTTTTGGTGCTCACTAGTAGCACGGGTAGGTGCGCTACTAATAAGGCGCTACAGCTATTGCTTAGCAGTAACGTGTGCCGGCGCGCGCTACTGCTAGGACAAATAGATGTAGCGTTTGTTCATCCCCACGCTACTGCTAATGAAACTAGTGGCAGCGCGTTTTCTGTCCATCGCTGCTAGTATTCATTTTTTATTTTTTTATTTTTAGTGTATTTATGCGGTTTTCTCTCCATCGTACAAATATTGGTACAATACCAGTTATGAGGTTTACATCATTATGTCCAGTGTGTCAAATGAAGGTGGATTAGGTTCAAGTGGAGGCAATATGTGGTGCATGTCAAAAGTATACTACTAATCCAAACTTGATCTAGTTTGGACTAGTAGTACTTTCGATGTGCACCACATGTTGCCTCCACTTGAATCTAATCCGCCAGCACAAGCTATTTAATCATCATCATAGTAATTACCACCAACATTATTTATTTAATCACCACTAACACTAGCTAATAATAATCATCATAGTCATTACCACCAACAGTAGCTATTTTATCATCATAGTAAATGTGTAGCACATCATCATCCTCAAACTCATTTCTAGCTAGCTAATCACTCCTGCTGCTTTCTCTTAGGTAAAATAACATAAAACATGTGTAGCTCTCCTTCTTGATCAAGTTGGAGCATGCAAATGAACCTGTCTCCTAATCGTGGGATGCTCTTCTGTTTGCTACTCCCTAGTACTTCTCTGCGCTCCCACATCACATATTTGGTCCAGTCTTGCACTATTAAGCATCTATAGCTAATCTTGAATGCACTACAGTAATCTGTAGGATTTCTTGGCCGTAAGCTAATAATACTCATGGTACCTTTAGTCTCGATCCCATAAGGCACAACATTCATCGGGACTCCCTGTTGAAGAACATCGTATGGTAACTTACTGTATCCACTTCGAAGTTCTCGTCAAGCTTGATGTTGAAGCGCCTATCATCATCTAGGAAGATTCCGTCGCACAGGCCGCGCTCGTCTTCGCATTATTTGCAAATACCGAAATCCTTTTCATCGTCAGACATTTCCTATGTTCATCGTTAAAACATTAATTGAAAATTGATCGAAGACAAGTACCAGGATACTCAACACACAAATCCGGGGCACTCGTTATTTCCTACATATTCTGGCACAAGTGATGCCAAAATTCAGGGAAAAATCCAGCATGACCTTTGCTAAAATAGGACATATCGAGCGCCTGAAATTTGCCGGAATGGAAATGAATCAACACTTCGGCAAAACATAGGCCACTCGGAGGTGTAACCTGCAAACATGACCGGCCACTTGGGCAAGCACATATCATATTTGAGCAACACAAGATATACATTTCAAAATATCTTATAGGACTCAAATTAGCATGCATTGAATAAGCAAAAGTAAATCATCTCATGAGTGTTCGTACATCGTCGAATATTATCACTAATACACCCCGAATAGTGTCATACATATAACATCACTAATACAACTAAAACCCTAGCACACGATGGGTCTCGGCGCGGGCGGTGGACACCCACAGAGAAGGAACCATCACGGGATCATAGCTCCAGTGAGATCCCTGGAGAACCTGTCAGGTATTGGAGAACCTGTGCTCCAACGCAAACAAGTAGCGACGGACGTGCGCGTCCTCCTCACTAACATGGTGACGCACCACCTCCGCGGGGTCCTCGAGCCTCTGGACCATCACTGGCCCACGCGACCTCCACCAAAGAAGGTTCGGGTCAATGACAGGCTGGCTCCTCACCAACCTATGCCCCCCGGTAGGTAGCGCCTCCCAGTACCACCCCGGCGGAGCCCAGTCCTGGACATGGCCCATCTGGTCAAGCAGGTGTCTTCCTCCACCGACTCGAGGACGAGGATGCGGGATAGGCATCGTCCACGTCGAAGCGGGAAAAAATGCTTTTTCTAAAAAAATAGCAACAAGTTCTTACTAACATGTTCTATTAATTCAATTAGTTCTTACTGAAAATAAACTTACTATAAATAAAAATAAACTAGTACCTAGCTAATTAGTACCTAGCTCTTACTAACTAATTAGTACCTAGGAACTACTACTAAGGGTTCATACTAACTAAATAACTAACACTAAATTAATTAACTAACACTAAAAATAGCCTAGGGTTCGTACTAACTAGCACTAAATAGCTAGGGTTCATACTAAGTAAATTAACAAGAGGGATCGAAAGGGGAGAGTGCTTACAGAGGGCGGCGAGAGAGATGGGGTCGGGGGAGACGGCGGCGAGGCGGGGTCGGGGGAGACGGCG
>NC_041391.1:697483441-697489086 GCF_002162155.2 Triticum dicoccoides | reverse complement strand
CGGATCGAGGGAGACGGCGGCGAGGTGGGGCCGGGGGAGACGGCAGCAAGGCGGGGTCGGGGGAGACGGCGGTGAGGCAGAGGCGACGAGGGGGAGAAGAGAGAGTGGTGAATTGGGGGACGAAGAGGAGGGAATCAGGCCGCGCGGGGGGTTAGGTGAGAATAGATATAACAGTAGCGTGCGAGGGGAAAACGTGCTGCTACTAAAATCGGTAGTAGTAGCGCCGTTTCTAGAAGGGCGCTACTACTATACCTAGCACGTCGAGAACGGTGTGGCAATTATAGTAGTAGCGCATTTAGTTCCTGCCGCGCTACTGCTAAGGGGGTAACAGTAGCGCGGTTTTGGTAGACGCGCTACTGCTAATTAGCAGTAGCGCCTCATTTTAAGACGCGCTACTGGTAAGATTCTGTGTATAAGGTTTTCCCTAGTAGTGTATATATACCCCCTCGCGTAAGAGCAGAGCACACTGCTCTGTTTTTTCTGGCAGCCGAGGGGGAGAGGGCTTGGTGGTGCTCTAGCTCACCTCCTATGCACACAAGGTGTTCGATGGAATGCCCGAGCCACACTACTTAAGCTTTCTCCTCTCCAAGCTCGACCTCCAAGCTCCATTTTCCTCAATATTTGTCTAGGTTTAGCGGTCCATCATGCCCTGTCCCCGTCTTCACCGCCGTCGATCACCTACGCCGATCTCATCACCGGCACCACCGTGGTGAGCCTCTTGTTCTTATCTTCTTTCTGAAAGGAAAAATATTCTTACTTGTATGTTTAGATAGATACTTGTATTATTTTCTTACTTTTATTATTGCATCTTATATATTGCGATGGTTTTGGTATCCGCCCCCGTCGGCCCTCGTCCTGTCTATGATTCGGATGTGGTATATATTATCTTTTCATAACTATTGGTTCATTTATTGTTTATGAAAATTATGCCGACCAACGTGACATAGATTTTATTTATCTAGGAGCTGGTTGAACCGGAAATTCCAACCGACCCTATTGTCGATAGGTTAAATTTAGTTGAAGAAGAAAACAATTTCTTGAAGGAAAAAATAAGAAAAATTGAGGAGGAGAAGATGATATTGGAGTTGCATGTTGCGGATGTCATCGATGATCACAAGATCAAGATGGATGCAATGCACTTGAAGATTAGAAAGATTAGAAAATATGACATTCATACCGAGGCTTGATATCATTATGCCGTTGGATCAGTTGTTACCTTGGTTGCGATTGTGATCGCATTTGTTTTCGCATTGAAATGTTTTACATAGTTTCAATGTATGGTTTAATTAATTTAGATGCTCTGCAGAGCTTTATGCTGTCTTGTAATGATTTTTGCTTGAAGATGAGAACTCTGTATGTACTTTGGTTTTAATGTGATGATGAACTTCTATTAATTTGGTCACTTAGTTATCTATTCATGATGTTCTGTAATGATTTTTGACACACTTAATTATATATAATGCACGCAGATGAACCGGCAATGGATGTACGGTAATAGACACACCTCCGAGTACATTAAGGGCATGCATGATTTTCTCGAAGTGGCTGAGGCAAACAAGCAGAATGGTTTTATGTGTTGTCCATGCCCTATATGTGGGAATATGAAGTCTTACTCTGACCGGAAAATCCTTCACACCCACCTTCTTTACATGGTTTTCATGCCACACTATAATGGTTGGATGAGGCACGGAGAAATAGGGTTATGATGGAAGACGGCGAAGGAGAAGAGTACGATGACAACTATGTGCCCCCTGAATACGGTGATGCTACTGAACATCAAGAGGAACCAGACGATGTGCACGATGATGCTGCAACGGGCGAAGCTGCTGAAGATCAAGAGGAACCAGACGATGTGCCCGATGATGATGATCTCCGTCGGGTCATTGTCGATGCAACGACACAATGCGAAAGTCAAAAGGAGAAGCTGAAGTTCGATCGCATGTTATAGGATCACAAAAAAGGGTTGTACCCCAATTGCGAAGATGGCAACACAAAGCTCGGTACCGTACTGGAATTGCTGCAGTGGAAGGCACAGAATGCTGTGCCAGACAAAGGATTTGAGAAGCTACTGAAAATATTGAAGAAGAAGCTTCCAAAGGATAACGAATTGCCCGACAATACATACGCAGCAAAGAAGGTCGTATGCACTCTAGGATTGGAGGTACAGAAGATACATGCATGCCCTAATGACTGCATCCTCTACCGTGGTGCGTACAAGGATCTGAATGCATGCCCGGTATGCGGTGCATTACGGTATAAGATCAGACAAGATGACCCTGGTGATGTTGACGGCGACCCCCCCCCCCAGGAAGAGGGTTCCTGCGAAGGTGATGTGGTATGCTCCTATAATACCACGGTTGAAACGCCTGTTCAGAAACGGAGAGCATGCCAAGTTGATGCGATGGCACAGTGAGGACCGTAAGAAAGACGGGAAGTTGAGAGCACCCGCTGACGGGTCGGAGTGGAGAAAAATCGAAAGAGAGTACTGGGCTGAGTTTGCACGTGACCCAAGGAACGTATGGTTTACTTTAAGCGCGGATGGCATTAATCCTTTCGGGGAGCAGAGCAGCAATCACAGCACCTGGCACGTGACTCTATGTATGTATAACCTTTCTCCTTGGATGTGCATGAAGCGGAAGTTCATTATGATCCAGTTCTCATCCAAGGCCCTAAGCAACCCGGCAACGACAGTGATGTGTACCTAAGGCCATTAGTTGAAGAACTTTTACAGATGTGGAATGGAAATGGTGTACGTACGTGGGATGAGCACAAACAGGAGGAACTTTTACAGATGTGGAATGGAAATGGTGTACGTATTGTTTGTGACCATCAATGATTGGCCCGCTCTCAGTAACCTTTCAGGACAGACAAACAAGGGATACCACGCATGCACGCACTGTTTACTTGACACCGAAAGTATATACCCGGGAAGCTGCAGGAAGAATGTGTACCTGGGCCATCGTCGATTTCTTCCGACCAACCGTCAATGTCGAAAGAAAGGCAAGCATTTCAAAGGCGAGGCAGATCACCAGAAGAAGCCCTCCATGCGTAACGGTGATCACATACTTGCTATGGTCAATGATTTACACGTAATCTTTGGAAAGGGTCCCGACACACTAGCTGTTCCGAATGACGCTGGGGGACACGCACCCATGTGGAAGAAGAAATCTATATTTTGGGACCTACCCTACTAGAAAGACCTAGAGGTCTGCTCTTCAATTGACGTGATGCACGTGACGAAGAACCTTTGCGTGAACCTGCTAGGCTTCTTGGGCATGTATGGAAAGACAAAAGATACAGTTGAGGCACGAGAGGACCTGCAACATTTGCACGAAAAAGATGGCATGCCTCCAAAGCAGTATGAAGGTCCTGCCAGCTATGCTCTTACCAAAGAAGAGAAGGAAATCTTCTTTGAATGCCTGCTTAGTATGAAGGTCCCGACTGGCTTCTCGTCGAATATAAAGGGAATAATAAATATGCCAGAGAAAAAGTTCCAGAACCTAAAGTCTCATGACTGCCACGTGATTACGATGCAACTGCTTCCGGTTGCATTGAGGGGGCTTCTACCGGAAAACGTCCGATTAGCCATTGTGAAGCTATGTGCATTCCTCAATGCAATCTCTCAGAAGGTGATCGATACAGAAATCATACCAAGGCTAAGGAGTGATGTGGTGCAATGTCTTGTCAGTTTTGAGCTGGTGTTCCCACCATCCTTCTTCAATATCATGACGCACGTCCTAGTTCATCTAGTCGACGAGATTGTCATTCTAGGCCCCGTATTTCTACACA
Organism: Triticum dicoccoides; assembly: GCF_002162155.2. Taxonomy (NCBI): domain Eukaryota; kingdom Viridiplantae; phylum Streptophyta; class Magnoliopsida; order Poales; family Poaceae; genus Triticum; species Triticum dicoccoides. The sequence goes on along the minus strand of NC_041391.1, from coordinate 697,485,297 downwards.
ATATGTACCCCTTTGAGAGGTTCATGGGAGTCCTAAAAAAATATGTCCGTAACCGCGCTAGGCCAGAAGGAAGCATCTCCATGGGCCATCAAACAGAGGATGTCATCGGGTTTTGTGTTGACTTCATTCCTGGCCTTAAGAAGATAGGTCTCCCTAAATCGCGGTATGAGGGGAGACTGACTGGAAAAGGCACGCTTGGAAGGGACTCAATAATATGCAAGGACGGATATTCTTGGTCTCAAGCACACTACACAGTTCTACAGAACTCTACCTTGGTGACCCCGTATGTCGATGAACACAATAACAGTCTGCGCTCCAAACACCTGGAGCAGTGCGATGACTGGATTACATGTGAACACATCAGGACTTTCAACAGTTGGTTGGAAACACGTCTCAGAGGTGACAACACTGTTTGTGATGAGTTGTACTTGTTGTCCATGGGACCATCTTCGACTGTTACAATTTGGAAAGGATACGAGATAAATGGGAATACATTTTACAGGATTGACCAAGATCAAAAGAGCATCTATGTTCATCTATGTTCATTTTTTAGTAAAGTTAATCACAAACTAGTGAATCACACAAATTTCAAAGAATTCAAATTTTAACTATTCAAATTTGAAAAAAAGTGTTTTGTTGTAAGTAGAAACAAAATAAAATAAATAAAGCAACAAAGAAAACAAAAAACAAAAAAAGTGTTTTCAAATTTGAAAACTATGGCACTAACAGAATGTTTATAATTTTTCTAAAACTAAAACAAAAAAAGAACTAAAAAAGAATGCAAAAAACAAAAGAAAATAAATAATGCAAAAAACAAAACAAAAAAACTGGAAAAAAATAAATAGCAACAATAAGTATTTTGTTGTAAGTAGAAACAAAATAAAACAAATAAAGCAAGAAAGAAAACAAAAAACAAAAAAAGTGTTTTCACATTTGACAACTAATGGCACTAACAGAAAGTTTATAGTTTTTCTAAAACTAAAAGCAAAAAGAATTCAAAAATAAAGCAAAAAACAAAAGAAAATAAATAATGCAGAAAAAAACAAAAAACTGGAAAATAAAATAAAAATAGCAACAATAAGTAAAGAAAACAAAAAAACAAAAAAATGCCTCCTACTGGGCCCCCACGGCCTGAATACGACTAGAAACCCTACCATGGGCCAGGATTCAGGCCCGTAGGAGGCGCAGTAGGCCCACAGGCAGATAAGTGACTTTAGGCCCGTAAGCCTGCATTTGAGAGGAGCTCGAAGTGGTCAGCGCAGCAGCGCTTATAAACCACTGTCGAGCCCTCTCGGCTAGCAAGGTGGGACTAAACATCCCACCGCACCACGCCGCGCCAGTTCCAGCACAAGGCCATTGGTCCCGGTTGGAGGCACCAACCGGGACTAAAGGGGTGCATTGGTCCCGGTTGGTACTACGAACCGGGACCAATGCCCCCCCCCCTTTAGTCCCGGTTGGTGCCACAAACCGGGACCAAAGGCCGCCGCTTCCCGCCCTTTGGGCTGCCGAAAACTGGCCTTTGGTCCCGGTTGGAGGCACCAACCGGGACTAAAGGGGGCATTGGTCCCGGTTGATGCCACGAACCGGGACCAAAGCCTTTGCTACATAAGCAACACTTGGGGAATTTTTAGATTTCCCTCGCCAGTTGCCCCCGACGACGCTGACGACCTCCTCGACGCCGCCAGGCTGCCCGTGCCGCCCGCTCCTCGTCGCCGTCACCGCCCGCTCCTCGTCGCCGTCGCCCCGCGCCCCTGCCTCGTGCTGGCCGTCGCCGCCCGCTCCTCGTCGCTGTCGCCCTGCCCCTGCCCCGTCCCGCCCTCGCCGCCCGCGCCGTCGCCTCGAGCTCCCCTGCTCGC
>NC_041391.1:697428836-697482709 GCF_002162155.2 Triticum dicoccoides | reverse complement strand
GCTAGGAAGGGAAGAAGAAGAAAAAGAATAATGAGAGGAAAAAGGAAATAAGAAGAGGAAAGAAAGAAGAAGAGGAGAGGAAGAAGAGGAGAAATAAATAAGAAGAAGAAAAAAGAAGAAAAGGAAGCGGAGAAGAAGAAAGGAATAGAGGAGAAGAAGAAAAAATAGAAATTAAAGGAATAGAGGAGGAGAAGAAAAAATAGAAATTATTTTTTCTATTTTTTCTTCTTCTCCTCTATTCCTTTCTTCCTCTCCTCTTTTTTTTTTCTTCTTTTTTTTCTTCGATCTTCTCCCCTATTCCTTTCTTCTTCTCCTCTATTCCTTTCTTATTCTCCTCTTTTTTTTTCTTCTTTTTTTTCTTCGATCTTCAGCTCTGTCGTCGTCGATATACCCCCCCACCCTCGGCCCTCTCGCTCGACCAAAACTCTCGAGGACACCCAAACCCTAGAGAAAAAACGATGTTGGTCTCCTAGCCCCTCCCGCTGCGCCCCTACCCGACAAACTCTCTTGAGGCCACCCAAATTTACCAAGTTAAAAGAGCGTTGTCGTCGAGGCCACCCCAAACCCTTGAAGCATTGTGTCGAGGCCACCCCAAACCCTTGAAGCGTTGTCTAGGCCACCCCAAACCCTAGAGAAGCAGCGTTGAGGCCACTAACATGATTCCTTATTGTGATTAGCTAGCTAGTTCTACGTTTGCAACTAATATATATACATCTGTACCATGTTTGAATAATAATTGACATGTTGTAAATATTTGCAGAAACTATGGAGCACTCCCGAGACAAAGCAACAAAAGCGATGTTGGGGGAGATAATCGCAGAAGGAAGTGATGTCGTTGCGTCATTTTTCAACGACACCGTTGGTCAGGAAGGACCGGGTGAAGAAGAGGGCTATGTTCATGATGGCTCCGGCCCATTAATGCCAATACAAGAAGAGGGCTATGTTCATGATGGCTCCGGTGACCCAATGGAGGTACAAGAAGGAGACCGTGCTGACTGCTCCGGTGACCGAACCGAGTCCGGCCAGGTATATATATATATATATATATATTAGTTAAGCCCGTGCTGACTAGTTAATTGATGCATTCATTGTTTTGGTATATGTACACATATTAATTAACTCTCGTATTTCTTCCTTTTCTAGCCCTCCGGATCGAGCACAACTTCGGTAAGGAGACGAGGTCCGAAGAAAAAGTTGAGCTCGGATGAAAAGTTTGAGATCACAGCAATCACGCGCGACGGCGAACCGATTTAACCCATCCGGACAAAGAACACATTTGTTGCTCAGTGTGGGGTTCTTGTTAGGGACAAGATCCCGATCAGCATCCAACAATGGTATAAGCCTAAGGAGGAAGACCCTCAGGTGTCTTATGTCAATGATATGCAGAAAGATGATCTTTGGACTGAGCTGAAGGCAAATTTCACCCTACCGCCAGAGGAGGATCCGGAGAAGCCAGTTAAAGAGCAATTAATCAAGTCTTGTGCTCTTAAGAAGATGGTAGGCCTATTCAAGAGGTGGAGGAAAGAGCTAAAAAAGTTTGTCGCCAAAGAAGAGACACCAGAATTCATCTGCAAATATGAGAAGATCAGAGATCACTGGCCCGCATTTGTGGCCTACACAACATCGGAAAAGAGTAAGAAGATGTCGGCGACAAACAAGCAAAATGCTCTGAAGAAGAAGTTTCAGCATCGCATGGGGTCAGGTGGCTACCTGCAAGCCCGGCCTAAGTGGTCCAAGGCTGAGAATGATCTGCTTGATAAAGGGATCGAACCGGAGACAATGAGATGGACAGACCGTTGCCGGACTTGGTTCTTCGGGGCTGGCAGAACCTTGGACCCTGTATCAGGGAAGTGCCGTTGGACGGACAAGCAACTGAAAACACCAGTCACAAGGCTTCGGCAGTATATTGATGCAGCGCAGCAAGGGACGTTCATTCCACACAGGGAGAAGGACGAGCTCACGATGGCCCTCGGGAATCCTGAGCACCCTGGACAGACACGAGGCACGCCAGGCTCCATTTCGTGGAAGGTTGGTTTTCCGGACGCAGGGGGTTAGAAAACCCACGGGAGGAGGAAGAAACTGGAGCAGAGCCAACTGCAGGCGCTGCACGAAAGGGTAATGGGGCTAGAGGAACGCGAAGCAGATCGCAACAAACGACCTGCCGAAGCTTCCCCTGAAGCTACCCCGCCATCTCAGAAGAGAAGCAGCGTGGCTTCCACCGAGCTGCTTCAGTCGAAGCATGTCTTGATGGCTCCTGCCAGCTATCCCGTGGATGCTATCACGGAGGCTCAAAATTGCCACCTTATGATGCGATGGATGAATTTGAAGGTCAAGGCGGCTGTTGGCTCTGTTTATCCTACTGAACACGGCGTAACTTCTCACTGCCGACCGTTTCCAGAAGGATATGCTAGGGTGATGGTGGATGAAATAACAGAGGGATTTGAGGACCTCCAGCTTAAATACCCTACCGGTGAAGGGGAGACTAGGCTGGGTTCTGCTCTGAAGACTCCATGCCTATGGCAGAAGGAGCTCATCAACCTTCCGAACTAGACGCCTCCGCCTCCTCCTCCGCCTCCGGCGAGTCAGGGCACTCCGCTCCTCTACCGCCTCCTCCTCCGGCGACTGACGATCAGGGCACTGGGCCTCCTTCTCCGGCGCGTGGCGGTACTCTGCCTCCTTCTCCGCCTGCGCCCTAGCAGCCAGCAGCCTCCTCCTTCTCTGGTGCGTGGTGGCACTCCGCCTCCTTCTCCGCCCGCGCTGGCACACCCGAGCAGCCAGCAGCCTCCTTCTTCTCCGACGCGTGGTGGTACTCCGCCTGCGCCGGCGCGCCCGAGCAGCCAGCACCTTCCTCCTTCTCCGCCTCGCCAGCAAGGGCGGAAGAGACCCGCCGCCGCCCCGGCTGCTCCGGCCTGTCGTAGTCCCTCTCCTCCACCTTGTAAGCAAGCACGAAAGAAGACAGGCGCCGCAGCCACTCCGTCTGCTCCGGCGTCTAGCAGTACAGCCAGCAGAGGCGGGAGGCAATACAGATACGGTCCACCTCTCAAGCCTCTAGAGAAGTTACCGTATGAGAGGACCGAGGAGGAAAACGCGATGATCGTGCGGACCCACGTGAAGGACTTCTTTGAAGGGGTGAAAGCAAAGAGACATCCACCTCCATAGGAGAAGGTAGATCCGATGAAAGCAAAGCGCACTATCGATGCCCTAAGGAAACCACCAAAGTCTCCGTCGAGAACCAACTATGAGCGCATTACTGAACAGACATATCTCGAAGCAGAGCGGTCGAGAAGTACTGTCTGGGAAAAAAATTGCCCAGCTCGGCGAACAAGCAAAGCAACCGTGCCCCCCGCTCAATGTGTCTAGCGGCGACATCGTCGCTAATGCTCCGGGGACGGTGGCCGGTTATGGCAATCTTGGAGATTACCTGCCTGACGATCAACTTCTTGATTTCTTGGAGGTGGACGAACACAAATACGAGTACGGGAAGCCTCTCGTCAAAGATGAAAAATCTCTAACAACTATGATGCGAAGACTCCATAATTGGTACATGAAAACCTGGAGAGAGTCTGGGGGGGGGACGAATGCTTTGTATCTGAATATTAAAGAGGAGCACGACCTCATTGGAACTGATCTATTGACTGTTCCATTTGATGAGTTCTTCGTGTTCTTCAATCAAAAGGCCCTCGATAAACTAACGGTCTTTTCCTATTGTCTGTAAGTACTATTTCTGTCATTAAGTCTCTATATATAGCTCGGCTCTTTCATTGCATGTATTTATAATTAATTATCCTCACTATATTATGCAAATTGAAGATCGTCGAGTGCAAAAAACAAGAAATGTATGATATTGGGTTCATTAACACAAATATCATAGATGAATTTCTGGTTAAAAAGCACCGCGAAGAGGCCGAGGCCAACTTGCTACAATCGTTGATCAAAAATCATAACAAAGATTTAATACTCTTTCCTTACAACTTCCAGTGAGTGTTACTGTCGTGTGCATATTCGATTTCCCTTATTACTCGAGCGAGGTTATAGTAATGTAATTGATGAGTTATGCATGCGTGCGCAGATTCCACTATGTTCTTCTGGATATTAAGCTTGAGCGGGGAGTAGTAAACGTCTTAGACTCGAGACGAAAAGATCCCCAAACCTATGCGGACATGACTAAAATGATCAACAAGTAAGTTCAATCGATCATTTATCGCACCATATCGGCAACTTTTTGTTCATTTCCTGATATCTCAAGTAATAATAATTATTTTCTTTGTCTTGCAGGGTTTGAAAACAGTTCACCGCAGAAGTTCCAGGACTGCCGAAGGAGCTGCGATATACATACCCGAAAGTAAGTACTACTAGCTAGATAGTTGCACGCACCTCCCGTTGATTCTATAGCTGTACTTTCATCAATGCCATTTATAATGCTTCATTATCAGTTTGATTGACCTCTATTTCTCGTAAAGTTCTTGTGGCAGGAACAAGGGAATGATTTTTGTGGATACTACGTGTGCGAGTTCATCTACAACGCGACTTTGAAAAATAAGCGGGGCTACTCTAAAATACAATATGAAGTGCGTAAGCAATAATATTCACAATTTCATTTTATTACACCATCATTTCTGTTGAGTTTCATTCATATATGTATTAACCCCCTTCTTCAAATTAGATGTGGCAGATGCGGGATGAACTCCTAGAACAAGATCGCATGAAAGCAACTCAAGAGGAATTGGCGGGATTCTTTCTTGACCACGTCATCAATAAAGCCGGAGAATATCATGTGCAAATTGATTTCAATTGCTAGGGGATTGTAAGAGATTTTACATATTGTATATGTATGTAGCCAGTAGCGTCGGATAGATAATACGAAAACTTGTTGTTCGACCAATCTCTCGGAGAAGGAGAGGTCGATCGATCACTTCTCTCGGTATGCATGACGAATTTCTGTACCTAATGGTTCCCTTCATTTTCTTACTAGATAGTGTGTCGAGGGCCTCTCTATGTACAGTACATAGCGTCGACCAAGCACGGACATAAGAGAGGACACTTCTCTCTATTAATTAGCTAGCTAACACAATATATGAAACACCTAAATTAACCCCCCAAAACCCCCAACCCCCCTCCCTTTCAAAAAAAAACCACGGCCACTGAAATGCTGACGCGTGGATGCCTTTTGGTCCCGGTTGGTGCCACCAATCGGGACCAAAGGCCCTCCTGCCTGGGCTCGGCGCACCGGCCACGTGGAGGCACATCTGTCTCGGTTCGTGTTAGAACCGGGACTAAAGGGGGGAGGCATTAGTAACGACCCTTTAGTCCCGGTCCAAGAATCGGGACTAAAGGCCCTTACGAACCGGGACAAATGCCCCCTTTTCTACTAGTGATACAGGGAAATGTATACTGGGTTCGAAAATATATAAGTGCCATGCATGGTTATACTCATGTTATCTTGCAATCAATTCTTCATAGGAAACTACCATGTACCATGTCATGCATGTTATGTAATCATGTTCTATCCTCACAAACAAATTCTTCAAGGTAACTAACAGACCATGCATTGTTATATACTCGTGTTCTATGGGCAAAAAATTTGTGAGCATATTATTCTAGTCATTGATTGCTGAAGGGCGAATATAGGTATGAACACATGGTAAGCATTGCAGGATTTCACTACATCCAAATATAGAGTTCTCCATATGCACATTTACTTCCCTAATGTATGGTTAGATGAAACCAACAGTGTGGTGCATGTTTCTACATCATGAAAATGAGGAAAACTAACATGGCCATTGATACACACTCATATAGTAGTAGCATATAGATTTTTGTAAAATAAGGATAATATCCATATATTCCTAACCGTTTGAATATTCAGGGTACAAATTGGCTGTAATGACATGGTCACAATTGCATGAATTAACTCATTCCAAATATAGCTGATTTACGGCGTCTCTAATACATTGCCATAGTTCTACTCAAATTCTGCTCAAACAGGGATATGCCAATCATCACAAAAAGTTCAAACAGTGTCATGGCGTCATCATTAACATGAGATGGAAACAACTTACACGCGTCGTCCCAGCAATACGTGGTGCCATCTGCTTTGTCGATCCCGTAGATGATGCCATTGTGTTCAATAGCATCACAGAAGTGTGTATCAGCTTTGACAATGATCCACTGCGAGCTGGGTTCTCTCCAGCTAAAGAAGGCACCGGCGCAAAGATAGGTGAGTCCGCGGTCGAACAAGGCAATTAGCTTGAAGTCTGCGTAATTCGCATGTCGTGTGGGCACTTGGCAGATACAATCTTCTGCAAAACAAGGTCCGTCCAACTGACGTTGTAATCTAGATGACTTGCACCGCGATGGTAATACTCTATATAATCCAACGGAGGAAGGATAATCTCATGGGAGGTCTGGAAGTACACGAGCACCAACTTTTTACCATCTTCTCTGAAGGCAGCCGTCCAGTGGGAGTCCCATGCCGACCTAGTACATACCTGCCAAGAAGTTTCGGGCGATGGTGATCGGATCGATGTCGAGGGAAATGATGTATGGCGACCCACTACATACCTGCAAAGAAGTTTCGGCTAATGGAGATCGGATTGAAGTCGAGGGGCATCATGTACGCCTCCGTATCAAGGTGAGCCAATCTCGCAAGACCAGATAGCAGCAAGCAAGGTGTCTTGAAAAGCTTAGGCCTCACTTCGACGATGGCCGTGTGCATGTCCCTTGAGCATGCAGCCAGCCGCAGGGCGCTCAACATATCCATACACGTTCAAACAGAGGTTGAGGATGTCACTGGGGAGATTTATCCAATCATGGCTCTTATGGATGTTGCGCGGTTCGAGTTCGGCCATGGTGGAGTTTGAAAGGTGGGGGTTTTGGGGGGGCTTGATTTACAGGGTAGAAGGTTGTCGGTGCTCGAGCGGCTAGCGAGGGAATAGTGGTACTAGGGGAGGCGAGTGAGGCGATGGTACACGGGGCACAGTGAGATGGAGACGGAGACGGAGACGGAGAAGGAGATGGAGAAGGAGATGGAGATGGAGTGGTGCTATGGGAGCGGAGAGGGAGACGAGGCGAGGCGCCAATGTGCTGTATAGCGGCGGTGACAAACTGCACAGTGCACAGGGTGAGGCATACTTTGGTTAACTGAACACGCCGCCTGGACTAGTGTCAGGCGCAAGGTGTTGTCACTTCACTGTGAGGACCGGATGAATAGTATTTTGACCATCAAGTGTACCACAGTTGTACTACTACTACTACTAGTAGGAACATGAGTACTCCAGTATTGTATAGCGGAAATAGGTCTCCCGTGCTAGCATGCCTGTTCACTTCATCGTTCAGGTAACATCCATATTGCAAGCAGAACCAAATTCTCGTGCATGCCCAATCAACGCCCTGCCGTGATGCATGTAGTGGCCGTTCTGGTGCATCAAGGACGGCATGTAGATCGTTCCACACTTGAGAAGAGGAAAAATGGAAAGGTAGAACGCGGTAGCAGAGGAAGAGAACGCTGGCTAACAAGTCTGGGAGGGGATCGAGCAGGAAGTTAATGCTCCCTCCGTACCTAAATATTTGTCTTTTTTGAGATTTCAAATGGACTATCACATACAGATTATATAGACATATTCTAGTGTTTCTAGCAAGATGCCCGCGCGTTGCACGAAGTTGATGGAAAAGGTAAGCACAACTTATAAATTGACGGATGGAGTACTAGTTACAGTGATGCATATAATTAAGCAAAGGGATCGCACATGTCGGTATTGACTGGAACGAGAATGCAACAACACAATAAGAATTAAGGCCACGATGATGCGATCGCAGTGGTGGTTACAGAAGGCAAGAAGAAATATGGATCCATGAACGTACGACCTACTCCTCCTCAACTTAGTGCGTCGGGCCACCGACCGGCGGCTAAGGAGCGGCGGCTTTTGTGGCAAGGTCGAGGTGCTTCTCAGCAAAGGCATCCAAGGCTTCCAGCCGGTTGAGGAAGGCCAACATCGTAGCGTCCTCACTGGCCTTGTAGATACCTATGTACATGATTTGCTCGTACACGTGGATGTATAGGTCGACGAATTCTTGCAGGGCGAGGCGCCTCGCGGCGAGCGTGCCCTCCAGGTGGACATTCTTCATGGCGTCGGCGGGCAGTCGCAGGGCCACCAGTGCTCGAAAGAGGTTCTGGCCATGGAGGCCAATTAGGGTGGCAGGCAATGAGGAGCCCGGGCGCGCGGGCTGGAGGAGTACGGTGATGTCGTCCACGAGCTTCTTGAGGATAGTGAACTTGTTGCTGGTGGCAACGATCATCTGGTCCAACTGGGAGTCGTAGTTGGCGTCGATGGCGGCCATTCACGTCGTGCAGCCTTTTTTCTCGGACCTCCTCCCATTACTTCCCTCATGCATTAGTTGAAGGAGGATGCATTGGTTGTTCAACATATCGGGAACCGCTACTCCCTCCCTCGTCTGCATTAAAGCCGTATCGGGAACTGTGCCGCCCACTGTCAAATTGAATACTCCCTCCATCTAGGTGAGTATTAAGTCATCTTACGAAAGCCAAATAGTAAACACATAGGCGTGGTGCATTAACTCTCACGTTGTTTCTTATTTTTGTACATAAATAGAGGAATCAGCCAATAAGAGATGTGGGGCTTGTATGCTTTTAATGACTTGAGACTATCAAACATGACATGCAGTGGTTAGTTCGTTGCACAAGAACAAATACAACCCACGTCAGCACACACGCATCTTATAGCATCACATACAATGGCTACAAAAGATGAATGAGACCAAATTATATCTCATCTAGATGAGTTCTAGCAAAACTATATTAATAATACTTAGTACTCCTGCGCCATGTATCATATATTAGTATCATGTAGTACTTTATTTATTGCCATGTATGACACATAGTACTCAACTCTCTCTCTCTTTCTTCATTTAATTCTATGACACCTCATCAAAATTGCTAAGAGGGTGCTTGGATCCAAGGGACTTATTTTAGTCTGACTAAAAATAGTCTCTTTAAGAGGCTAAAGTTCCAAGCACCCCGGACTAAAGAGGGGCTAAAACTAGTCTTGAGACTAAAAATTTTTAGTCAGGGGTACCCCTACTAAAATGTGAATTAGTCCTCTCTCTCCTCATTTAACTCCTCTCCTTTAACACATGCGAGTTCTGGATTGAAGGGTTTGGAGGATTGTCGGTGTCAAAACCGGCGGATCTCGGGTAGGGGGTCCCGAACTGTGCGTCTAGGCGGATGGTAACAGGAGACAAGGGACACGATGTTTTACCCAGGTTCGTGCCCTCTTGATGGAGGTAAAACCCTATGTCCTGCTTGATTGATATTGATGATGTGGGTATTACAAGAGTAGATCTACCACGAGATCAAGGAGGCTAAACCCTAGAAGCTAGCCTATGGTATGATTGTTGTTCGTCCTATGGACTAAAACCATCCGGTTTATATAGACACCGGAGAGGGCTAGGGTTACACAGAGTCGGTTACAATGGTAGGAGATCTACATATCCATATCGCCAAGCTTGCCTTCCACGCCAAGGAAAGTCCCATCCGGACACGGGACGAAGTCTTCAATCTTGTATCTTCATAGTCTTGGAGTCCGGCCGATGATGATAGTTCGGCTATCCGGACACCCCCTAATCCAGGACTCGCTCTGTAGCCCCTGAACCAGGCTTCAATGATGACGAGCCCGGCGCGCATATTGTCTTCGGCATTGCAAGGCGGGTTCCTCCTTCGAATAATTTATAGAAGATTGTGAACATCAGGATAGTGTTCGGCTCTGCAAAATAAATTCCACATACCACCGTAGAGAGAATAATATTTACACAAGTTCAATCTGCTGACGTATTTTGTGGCATGACATCACACCACCACCAAGCCTTTACTCGAATTGTTTTTATTGTACCACCTCAGCGCGTTTAGCGAAGCGGTTTCCTTGGCACGTCTTGTCAAAGCAGAGATCGTGTTCCCCTTATTCCGGGATTCCCATCAATACGGACGTGGGTAACCCAACCGCGCCATTGATTGCGGCGCTTGGGAGATAAGCGAGTTTTATCAGGCCGGTGGGGATGCATGGTTTCGTCCGCCCATATAAGGGGATAAAGATCCACCCTTTTACCTACGCCTTCTTCCTCCTTTGCTTATCCTTCTCCGCGAACTCGAGCTCCAGCGCCCAAGTCCGCACATCTCACCTCAACCTTCTCCAACTATGTTCGGAGCGGGAGGCAAGTGGATGGCCTCCTCCGTTACGGAGGGGCAAATCAAGAAGCTGCGCAGCGCCGGATATCTATCCAGCGACATCGCGCACCGGCTCCCCGACGAGGGGGAGCTCATCCCCACCCCCAGGCCCCATGAGAGGGTAGTATTCCTTTCCCATTTCCTCCGCGGACTGGGCTTCCCACTCCATCCCTTTGTCCGGGGGCTCATGTTGTACTACGGCCTAGATTTCCATGACCTGGCCCCGAATTTCATCCTCAACATCTCGGCGTTTATCGTCGTGTGTGAGGCCTTCCTCTGCATCCAGCCCCACTTCGGCTTGTGGCTCAAGACCTTCAGTGTCAAGCCGAAGGTTGTGAAGGGCAGCCAAGCGGAGTGCGGAGGCGCCATGGTGGGCAAGATGCCCAACGTTACTTGGCTCGAGGGCACCTTCGTGGAAACCATTAAGGGGTGGCAATCGGGGTGGTTCTACATCACCGAGCCGCGTGACCCTGAATGGGCAGCGGCCCCCGAATTCAGATCTGGCATCCCCATACAGCTCACCTCCTGGAAAGAGAGTGGCCGGACATGGGGTGATTCGGAGGAGCTGACCGGACTCCAAGCCTGCATCCAAAAGCTAGTGAACAAGAAGCTCAAGCTTGTCAACGTAATCCAGGTCATGCTCATCCGCCGGATTCTCCCATGCCAACAATGGGACTTCAATATGTGGGAGTTTGATTCGGCGCAGCACCAGACTTTGAGCGGGCTCTTCGACACTACGTACGAAGAGGCCTGGAGGGTGGTGTTTAAGGGCGCCGAGGCTCCCCCATCCGCTACCGAAGATCGCGGATTCAGCTCGCAGCGTCCGGCTAGCGAGGTAAGCGATTCTACCCTTTACGGGACACTTGTTTTCCATAGTTTGACTCTATGTGGGATCTAAACTCCCTCTCCTTTGATAGGACTGGCTGAAGAAGGCCGAGCGGACTAACTGTCTGACCCCTTTGCCAGAACACCCAGCGGACGCCCGCTTAACGGGGCTGCTGGTTCCGGCACCCCACGTGGTGCCGGAGAAGAAGGCTAAGAAGAAGGCCACGGGCACTCGAAAGAGTTCCCGTTTTCAGGTGTCATCGAACTTATCGTCCGGTGACTCCGAGGCGGACTCCTCCCACGAAGGCGAGGAGGAGAAGAAAGAGGCCTCTCCCCCAGCGGGGGGCGGGAAGAAAAGGAAGGCCTCCCCAACGAGGGAGGCCGAAGGGTCCAAGAAGGGAAGGACTCTTCGCCCGGACTGCTCTGCCAACGCCAGCGACGATGATGAGGATTGGCCTTCAAGGGCCAAGCCCCTGGCGAGATCGTAAGTATCCGGACTCCCGAATAACTTCATGATTTTTCTTTTCGCCACATGGTGTCTTTCTAATGCCGCATACAACCCTGCAGTCCGCCCAAGGATGATCTTCCCGCTTCGTCGAGCGGGTCCTTGGGTGCGTCGGATATGTATTCCCTTCCGACCGCCTCCACCTCCCGTGTTGCGGAAGATGCCGAGGTGGGATCCCAGGAAGGGACCCGCCAGGAGGAGGAGGCCCTGGAGGTGCCGCGGGGCAACCTCCCGGACTTTGCACCAGACTCCGCACCGGAACCTGTAGTGGCTCCGGAGTCCGGCGGGCGGCCCCTTCGTAAGAAGGGCAAGACCATGACGCCGGCGGCCTCCGTCCAACCGGAGGCGCCGGATAGCTTGCTGGAGGCACTCAACGGCGCTTCCATCAAAGAGGAACACCGCACCGTCATGAGTGTGGTGATTCAGAAGGTTCAGCTCGCCAAGAGCGGGCTGACCGAAGCCTGTAGGAGCCTTTTAACAGGCTTTGAGGTAAGAATTTTGATATATGTAAAATAGTACCGCATAGACAGTAGCCCCTAATGCTCGGTTCGGTGTTCGGAAAGAAAAGCCGGACTGAGGATCTAAAAAGATATACGCAGGAGTCATAAAAAATATGTCAATATGGGATTGCAGGCTGTGCTGTTGACCTTTGCCACACTGACTGCGGAGGTTAATACTTTGAAGCAAAGCCTCGAGCGTTCCGAGAACGAGCTCGGCCGTGCCAAGAAGCAGCTCGAGGACAAGGAAGGTGAGTAACACCTTATTAAAGTTGTACCTTACAGAAAAGGATTTTGGTTGCATGAAGAATGATAAGGATAACATGGGTATTGTAGGGGCCACGAACGAGGTGGCGACCCTAAAGGAGGCGGTGTCCGCGGCCGAACGTAATGCGGCCGCGGAGCGCACCGAGCGAGAGAAGCAGGAGGCGCGGGTGGCGGAGGTACAGCAAGAGCTCCAGGCTCTCGTGGAAAAACATGAGAGTTTGGAGCGCGACTCGAAGACTCGAGAGTCTGAGTTTGCATCGGCTCTTGAGAGTGCCAAAGCCGCTAAGGCCGAAGCCTGCAAGGCCCTCCAGGAAATCGAGGCGTTGAAGAAAATAGCGGCGGGTAAGGCATTTTTCATGCAAAGCAAGCATGTGAGTGTGAATTACCTATCACTTACCCGAATTCGAAGCTCTCCAGGAGCGTTCGCAGATCTGCCCCGCAGCGTGTCCGATGCTGCCGCTTTCTATAGGGCCGAGGAGGGGAGCTCAACGGAGAAGGTCTTCTGGTCTCAGTATGCTGAGGCCGGACATCCGGTGCCCCTTAGCGACCAGCTGAAGCAGCTGGTCGAGCTCCACAAGGTGGCCGAACAGGCCATGATGGGCCTCATAGTTCGGCTGTGGCCCAAGGAGGCCATGCCTGGGAGCTACTTCGGCCTGGTGCGGCGGCTGGTGGATGCGTGTCCATGGGTTGAAGTCATAAAGCACTCCGCATGTATTGAAGGTGCCCGTCGGGCCCTTGCCCGCGCAAAGGTGCAATGGGGCAAGATGGATGCTGAGAAGCTTGTGATGGACGCACCACCGCCGGGCAAGGAGTATCGCACGCCCGAGATGTATTATAAGAGTGTCCTGAAGGGTGCCCACATTATTGCGGGTGAGTGCTCCAAAGATGTAATATTTGAGTAGACTCGCATTTTGTTATCCTGTGCGCTGAAAACTTTGTTCATATGCGCTAAGCAACGCTTGTTAATTTAAAATATTACCTTCTGTGCTGCGGTTTATCAAATCTGAGAGATGGCAAGTCGTCGGCTTCAGCCCCCATGCCACGAGTGCTGGGGTGTTCGGGATAAATTTGAGCACTCTTGTTCCCATTTTTTGGGTCCATCTAGGGAGGCGCTCAACGCAACGAATGAGGCAACCGGACTTATAATGCTTGAACACTCTCACTTAGCCATAGAATTCTATAATTTTAAATTTCGGCGAAGCCCCTAGTGTTCGGAAGGCCAAATTTGGGGCGCTATCCACGCCTGGGCCGGACAAAGCCGGTTCCTCGCTCTAAGCGGCATAAGTCTTTAGGGACTCGAAAAAAACCTCTCGAACAGCGACCGGCTCTCGCCTCATCATGACGGTCAGTTTTAGCTTTCTCCACTGAGGCGCTCGCCCAGCTCAACTGGGGCGCAATCGCAGTGGTTCTCCCAGTGCTACCTTAGCCGATACAACGGAACGTAAGGTACCAAATCATGGGAGTCGGGCAAACCCAACTATTGACCCAAGACATGATTCGGAGCCGATGCATATGATGCTATAAGTTCGGGGTGCCGCACTTGTGAAAGTGTTCGGACTTATCACACCATGATGCGGGAAACATAAGCCCCTGGTGTATTTGGCCATACCAAAGTGTACGGATGCAACATGTCATAAATGAACATATGTATAAGAAAGAAATGCAATTATAAGCAAAAAGGTGCTGCATTGTTTATTCAAGAATACTGCCGTGAATGCAGAACGATACAAATAGTGCGGTAAGCAAGGGATGGGACTATTAAACATGTCCCCCTACAGGGGTAGGCTGCGGAATGGTGTATAAAACAGATTTAATGCTCGTAATGGAGACCACCTGGATATTCGTCGTAGCCTTTCCTTCCCTGGCTGTTGCATCGCGAGTTCGGCAGGTCTACTGCCGGACAGGGCCTCTGATGAACGGAGTCCTGTGGGTAAAAAAAGAAAAGAAAAAAAAAGAACGGCACACTTGAGAGCCCCTGGTGTGGTTAAGCCGCATTCTGGGCCTATCGTGGTCGTGCCCCTCCCCCTATGCCCATGGTATCTCCAGAGTGTAATGATGTACCCGAAGGACCAGTCTTGCAATTTTGCAGGGGCTGGGGTTGGGGCCGCATTGCTACGCGTGCTCGGAACATGCCAGGTGGTCTTGTTGTAGGTTACTCTGGGCGCGTTTAGCCGTGTCCGGTCGCTTAACGGCCGGACTCGAGAATTGCCTTAAGAGGTTGCACTGTACTTCTGCCGCGAGAGCCGTTGTATGTTCCTCCATTCGGAGAGAGCGTTTGGTGTTTCCATTGACCATTATGACTCCTCGAGGGCCTGGCATCTTGAGCTTGAGGTATGCGTAGTGCGGCACCGCGTTGAACTTTGCAAACGCGGTACGTCCGAGCAGAGCATGATAGCCGCTGCGGAACGGAACTATGTCGAAGATTAACTCCTCGCTTCGGAAGTTATCCGGGGATCTGAAGACCACTTCTAGTGTAACTGAGCCTGTACAATTGGCCTCTACACTTGGTATGACGCCTTTAAAGGTCGTCTTTGTGGGTTTAATCCTTGAGGGGTCTATGCCCATTTTGCACACTGTATCCTGATAAAGCAGGTTCAGGCTGCTGCCGCCGTCCATCAGGACTCTGGTGAGGTGAAATCCATCGACGATTGGGTCTAAAACCAATGCGGCCAATCCGCCATGGCGGATGCTGGTGGGGTGGTCCCTTTGATCAAAAGTGATCGGGCAGGAGGACCATGGGTTGAACTTCGGGGCGACTGGCTCCATCGCATATACATCCCTGAGTGCACGCTTCCGCTCCCTTTTGGGTATGTGGGTTGCGTATATCATGTTCACCATCCACACTTGTGGGGGGAAACCCTTCTGTCCTCTATTGTTTGGCGGTCGGGTCTCTTCCTCGTCATCGCTATGCAGCCCCTTGTCATTGTTTTCGGTAATTAGCTTACCTGCCTGCTTGAATACCCAACAGTCCCTGTTGGTGTGGTTAGCTGGCCTTTCGGGGGTGCCGTGTATCTGGCACGAGTGATCGAGTATTAGGTCCAAATTGGATGGACCCGGAGTAGTTCTTTTGAATGGCTTTTTCCGCTGACCGGGTTTGGAGCCTCTGAATCCGGCATTGACTGTCGTATCCTCATTATTGTTGCCGTTAATGCGGCGTTTGTTCTTGTTGCGACGCGACCTGCCATTGCGGTCCTTGATATCGGGACTGCCAGAATTTTTGCTGAGGTTGTTGCTGCGGGCTAGCCAGCTGTCCTCTCCCGCGCAGAAGCGGGTCATGACTGATGTGAGGGCTGCCATGGATTTCGGCTTTTCCTGTCCCAGGTGCCGGGCAAGCCACTCATCGCGGATGTTATGTTTGAAGGCCGCGAGGGCCTCGGCATCCGGACAATCGATGATTTGATTTTTCTTAGTTAAGAATCATTTCCAGAATTGTCTGGCCGATTCGTCTGGCTGCTGAATTATATGGCTTAGGTCGTCAGCGTCTGGTGGTCGCACATACGTGCCCTGGAAGTTATCAAGGAATGCAGCTTCCAGGTCCTCCCAACACCCAATTGATTCTGCTGGCAAGCTGTTAAGCCAACGCCGAGCTGGTCCTTTAAGCTTGAGTGGGAGGTATTTGATGGCGTGAAGATCATCACCGCGGGCCATGTGGATATGAAGTAGATAGTCTTTGATCCAAACCGCATGGTTTGTTGTGCCATCATAAGATTCAATATTCACGGGTTTAAACCGTTCGGGGATTTGATGATCCATTACTTCATCTGTGAAGCATAGTGGGTGTGCGGTGCCTCTGTATTGGGTTATATCACGACGAAGCTCAAAAGAGCTTTGTCTACTATGTTCGGCCCGGCCGGACTTGCTGTGTCCGGCGCGACGGTTGTCGTCACGTATCATGGGGCGCCCACGCGATCCGTAGATCGATCTTGATTGTCTTGCCTTATCCTCCAATATATCTCGCAAGTCCAGAGCGTTCCCTTGTGGCCTTTTGCTTTTCGAGCGATGCCAGGGTACGGTTCTAGTGGGGGGCCTAGAGGCCTCTCTGTCGCGGCCACGGGGTGGTCGGTCAGCCGTATTGTGTGCTGGTGATGCAGGTTTATATGCCTCCTCCTCTAATCGGGGGAGCAGCTTGCGTTTGGGGTAGCTTTTGGAGGGGCGTTCGAGCTCATTCTCTTCGGCCGCAAGGACTTCAGTCCATTTGTCGGCTAGCAGATCTTGATCAGCTCTAAGCTGTTGCTGCTTTTTCTTGAGGCTGTTTGCCGTGGCCATAAGCCTGCGTTTAAAACGCTCTTGTTCGACGGGATCCTCAGGCACGACAAATTCATCGTCATTGAGGCTTTCCTCGTCTCCGGAGGGAGGCATGTAATTATCATCCTCCACCTCTTTGTCTGCCGCTCTCTCATGAGGGCTGGCTTCTCTGTCCTTCTGTGCTGAATCTTGCTGGAGGGGGTTGTCTTTGGCACTATCTGGGGTATTATTATCTCCGGTGCCGGAATCTCCATTCTTGCTGTGGCGGGATTTAGAGTGGCGCCGCTGACGCCGGCGCTTGGGATGTTTCTTGGAGGGGTCATCCTCCGCTGTTCCTTCGCCATTCCCATCCTTTGGGATATCCACCATGTATATGTCATATGATGAGGTGGCTTTCCAGTGCCCAGTAGGCGCTGGTTCTTGGTCGTCTCCGGCATCGTCGTCCATACCATCGATGTCTTCGGAGTCGAAGTCTAGCATGTCGGTTAGATCATCGACAGTGGCTACTAAGTGGGTGGTGGGTGGGCTTTGAATTTCTTTGTCGTCCGCATCCCAACCGTCTTGACCGCAGTCCGGCCAGGGCTCTCCTGATAACGAGAGATACTTTAGCGAACTCAAGATGTCGCCAAAAGGTGTATGTTGAAAGATGTCCGCAGCGGTGAACTCCATGATCGATGCCCAATCGGATTCGATTGGAGGGGTCGCGGGAGGTTCAGAGTCCGGTGAGGAGTGCGGCACCTCGGAGTCACGAGCTTCACAAGGGACAAGGCTAGTATTCGTCTCCATCACCGTAGAGGTTACAGCCCCCGAGGCGGTGTCTAGCCACCCGTCCTCGATCTGCGCAGCCGGCTCCGAATCGAGGATCGGAGCGGGCTCGTGTGCGGCCTCCAGGGCACTGTCCGGCTGCAGAGCTAAATCATGCCCATCGTGACAGTGGGGCGCGCTCGACTGTGGCTCGAATCCATCGAAGATCAAGTCTCCGCGGATGTCAGCCGTGAAGTTCAAACTTCCAAATCTGACCTGACGGCCAGGGGCGTAGCTTTCGATCTGCTCCAGATGGCCAAGCGAATTGGCCCGTAGTGCAAAGCCGCCGAATACGAAGATCTATCTAGGGAGAAAAGACTCACCCTAGACTGCGTCGTTGTTGATGATCGAAGAAGCCATCGAGCCTATCGGTGACCACACAGAGGAACTCTCAATGAAAGCACCAATGTCGGTGTCAAAACCGGCGGATCTCGGGTAGGGGGTCCCAAACTATGCATCTAGGCGGATGGTAACAGGAGACAAGGGACACGATGTTTTACCCAGGTTCGGGCCCTCTTGATGGAGGTAAAACCCTATGTCCTGCTTGATTGATATTGATGATGTGGGTATTACAAGAGTAGATCTACCACGAGATCAAGGAGGCTAAACCCTAGAAGCTAGCCTATGGTATGATTGTTGTTCGTCCTATGGACTAAAACCATCCGGTTTATATAGACACCGGAGAGGGCTAGGGTGACACAGAGTCGGTTACAATGGTAGGAGATCTACATATCCGTATCGCCAAGCTTTCCTTCCACGCCAAGGAAAGTCCCATCCGGACACGGGACAAAGTCTTCAATCTTGTATCTTCATAGTCTTGGAGTCCGGCCGATGATGATAGTTCGGCTATCCGGACACCCCCTAGTCCAGGACTCCCTCAAGGATAATAAATGCTCATTAAATTCATTTTAGTCGCTTTAGTATTTGGATCCAAGCATGGGTGAGTCTAGCAAGTTTTAGTCTCACTACTTTTAGTCATGTGACTAAAACGTATCCAAGCACCCTCTAAGGCTAGTACCATTACAACTAGCCTTAGCAAATACTCCCTAAACATTAAGTTCTCTCGTTTTCCTCTCCAGCTTAGTCACCTAGACGGAGGGAGTATACTGCGCGGGCTTTTCCTGCGCGGTAGGAGGCGGGGCAGTTCCGCCTAGTCGGTTCGACAGAGACGCGAGAAGATGAGGGAGTAGGCTGCTGCAAACGTAGGGCTGTGTGATTTGACATCGAGTTACTGCTGGACAGGTGGGGCCCCATGATTTTACTTGCCATTATCATTTTAACTGCGGTGCTACGACCAGCGTGAGTCTCCCGATTCCTGACCACCTCCATACAGGTGCCTCTCCCAATGCTCCACCATGTAGTAGAGGCTGGCTCTTGCATGAGAGCCCACTTCTCCACTTTTTTCTTGCCTCTCTTTCCTCCACACATGCAAAAATGCCATGTAAAGCGCACTATTGTACTTAGGTTGGTCGTAATGGAGAGTATCATATACTAGTATCATGCATATGATACTTTGGTATGATACTACATCCGTAATGCATAATATCATGTGTTGGTATCATAGGATAGCTTATTTATTGTCATGCATGACACATAGTAGCACATCATTTAATATGATACTACAGTATCATATTATGCTACTCAACTCTCTCTTTTCTTCATTTAATTCGACGTCACCTCATCAAGATTGCATAGTTGGCATGCATGATACTACTCCCATTACAAGCAGCCTTACTTGCTCCTACAGGTGCTAAGCTTGCCACATAGGCATAAAGTCTGATGTGGCAAGTTAATCAAGAAGAGAGAGACTAGTTTGGTGACCCAAGGAAGAAACGGTGCTAAGCGCGTGTACCTAGGTGAAAAGACAATTTTGAGTCTACAGCTAATTAAATGAAGCAAACTTAGCAACACCATTTCATTGGAAGAGGACACTCCTTGGCAAATGCAATAAATACTAGTACTCCCTGTGTCCTAGTGTCAAAAACGTTATTATATTATGGGACGGAGGGAGTACGAAGAAAGAGATAGAGAGGAGTAAAAAAATACACTTATAGCCAACCTTATAGCTAACCTTGTTCTAGTATGAGTGACCAAGTGATGACTATGTATGACATGCCAACATCAGATAGCCTAATGCACCGTGTTAAATCTCCAAGGGTGCGACCGTGCGAGCGACGCGACGGTCGTGGTTGGCGCGACCATGATACGGGCTGCTGGCAGCCCTTGGATCTGAGATCAAACGGTCGCATGCTAAGTTGCTGAAAATTTGCAGAATAACCCTCCAGGATAGGATATTCACCCATAGGTCTAGAATCACGCCATGCAACCATTCGATCTCAGATCCAAGGGCTCTGGGAAGCCCGTATCCTGGAAGAATGGAAAGCCACTACCCTGCCGTTCGCACACTAGCAGTTCGCTCCTACTCGTCCTCGCACGTCCTTCAATACTACGGCAGTTCGCTCCTAGTCGTCCCGTCCATTCACATTACGGCAGTTCCACTAATCCTAACCCTCCTCCCAAATCCATGGCGTCCCAAATCTCCACGATCGGCGGTGAGTGCAAGGTTAGAACCATCACCGGCGATGAGTTCGACATCATCTACACCCGTTCTTCCGCGATGGTGAAAGGATGCATTTCTCGCTTCAGACGCATGTTCGAAGACTCGGATGATGAGCGGGTCGCTGGGCTAGATGTTGAGTACACCACAGTCCTGGGACGAGAGAAGGATCTAAAGGATGAAGAGAGGAAGAAGCCTGCTGTGATCCAGGTTTGCGTGCATGAGTTATGCTTGGTCTACCACATATTCCATGCCGATGTTGAATGCCTGGATTTTAAGAACTTCCTCGAGAGCAACCTAGTCAAATTCGTTACTGTAGACTTTGGTAATGACAAAGAAGTCCTGCATCGAATAGGCCTCGTTGTAGGCAACCCCATCGACCTCCAGAAGAATCGGTTGCTGCCCTCTGGTGGCCAGCCTTCAATGCTGACCCTGGCAGGAGCCATGGTTCATCCTTCGTACGGTAAACTGGAGAAACCTCCATACACATTTCATCGTTATGCATGGCAGCGGAATGTACTAGATATAGACCACATCCACTACACTGCAATGGATGGCTACCTTTGTTTCAATATCTACAAGGGTTGGATGAAGAGCAAGAGCCAAGTGAGCGGTTCAAGCAAAGAAGTATCGGCCAAGAGGAAGAGGGACAAGGACGAAGTCGAGGATGTGGACGAGGACTCCGAGTAAGGTGGCAGTGTCGTTGCTCATGGTGGTTCTAATGCAGTGTCTCCGGAATAGTTGCAAAGTTTAATTTCAGGTGTGCTTAATTTAATTTGAGGGGTGTGTTGTGCTGAGCCCCCAGCAGAACTATGTTATGTTTCTTCTCGTTACTTTATCTCTTCAGTACGTACATACTAGTATTTCTTACATTTCATCTTTTAGTTGGTATAGTACTACCAGTCATTTCTTCACATTATATACGTACAATATATATGGCCAACATCATATAGCCAGCAGTTTAGTTGTCAAAGAATTTCAGGGTGCTTAGTTTTGTCAAAGAATTCCAGGATGCTTAGTTTTATTTGAGGGGTGGGTTGTGCTGGACACCATTACTGTGACTAGCCTTTTTAATAGTACTATATGCATAATTTGGCGATGAGCGCTCTCTATATGTACCACCTTTTTTTAATTTCAAGTTTTGCTCCATGGCGCAATGCATCGATACTACTGTTGTACAAAAGTATACAGTTTTATAAAAGGCTAGAGGGCAGGGCAGTCTAGCTCGGTCGGTTTCACGAGAGGCGAGGGCCTTTGTGATTTGACGGCTCATTACTGATGTTAAATCGAATAGTACTGCGCTGCCCGCTGCACGCCCGGCGCCTCCATTAAACCCCGCCGTTAAACCCGCATGCAACCGAGAATCCTACTCCGGCCACACGTCCGTTCATGAGCGGGCCGGAATTAAACGAAACACCGGCCGAGCTCCTCCTGTCCGCCCTCAGTTTAAACGATGCCAGACGTTGGCCAAGCTCCTACCGTCCGCCCTCTATTTACACGAGGCTAGACAGACAGCAGGCAAGAATCGCACCCCTCCGCCGCTCCCCCATCTCCTCCTTCACCATTTTCTCCACTCTTTCGATGAGCCGTTCTCCGGCATATTACCCGGCTGGGTGGCCCGCTGAGCCCTCCAGATACGGACGAGGCCGCTCGGTGCTTCACCAACCTCGCTTGGCCCGACGGAGCCAGTTGCCGCCCCAAGCAGGCGCGTGGTTCAGCAACTCGCCACTCCAGTTCAGCTCGATGAGGAGTGGCGAGTTTCTCCACGCCGGCACGGCGGCGAGCACGCCGGTACGGGCGTCGTCGCTGCCGCATCGTACCGCGCCACCAGTGTCTGCAGTGGCCGCGCCTCCCGTGTCTGTGGGCGCGCCTCCCGTGCCTGCGGCAGCACCATGCAGGTAGAGACAGAAGCCTGGTGCGTGGAGAGAGATGAGTCGGTGGCCAGCTTCTCCGTGTCCGCCGCCATCATCGAGGAGAAGTAAAACACGGGAGGCCGCCGCCACTTGGGACCCATGAAGGCCACCGCCGAGGCGACCACCGTGGATTCAGGTGGTTTCTTTGCTGCTTCGTCTCTTCCGAGGACCTTCGTCGACCCCGCAAGTGTCTGACAGACATGAGGAAGACAAAGGGATCCGCGGGCGGCCATTTAGAACTAAAATAAGTCTAGATACATCCATTTCTAGGACAAGTATTTCCAGACGGAGGGAGTATTAATTATACAAGAGAGCCGGATTGACACCTCTTAGCTCATGTAAATTTAAAGAAATCCATCATGTTTATATGAAGATCTGGCTTTTTATACGAAATCCTTCATGCTTATATGAAATCAGTTCGTGTTTGCACGAATTTCATCTGGTTGGTTAGAGTTGTAAAAATGTATGCCGCTGGTGTTTGATGTCGTCCTCCGCGGAAGGAAGCGGGAGGAAATTTGCCGGCTGCCGTTGGAGATGCTCTTTATGCTGGAAATAATAGAGTGACATCCAATTCATTTGAGTTAATTGCCTGTATGATTGTCCCTCTATAAAAACTTAATTGCATGTACAGTGTACACGTGACTTACAGGGTGGCTACAGCTTCGTACAGAAAGTTAACAAGAAACAAGTCCATCCTTAATCTTGTATTCTAAGTACTTTGTGGGTTTCACTGTCAGTACAGTAGCGAAAGAAGTATATATTAAATAAGTAGAGTAATATATAATATAAAAATCTAATTTTAAAAGACAGAATTCAAACTCATGTCATCGCGTTGCGAGCATCCGGCGCTAACCAGCCCAACACATTTTTGTTGTAGACCATGCTGGAGATATATCTCCATGTCTACTCTTATATATACTCCATTCGTTCCTAAATATTTGTCTTTTTCAGATTTTAAATGGACTACCACATACGGATGTGTATGTAGACATATTTTAGAGTGTAGATTCACTCATTTTGCTCCGTATGTCTTTTCAGGAAGGGGTCAGATTTTTCCTTGATTTATTTATGAGGTATCTAGATGGCACTGCACCGCCAAGAAAAGAGGGTAACATCAAAATTATGGACTACTTTTTTGAGTATGTTGGTAAGGTCCGGTCAAGTCACTTTTTGAAATCTCTAAAAAGGTAAATACTCCCTCCGTCCGAAAATACTTGTCATCAAAATGGATAAAAGGAAATGTATCTAGACGTATTTTAGTTTTAGATACATCTCTTTTTATCCATTTTGATGAGAAGTATTTTCGGACAGAGGGAGTAGAAAATAGAGTTGGTGATGATGGTGTGTGTGACATCCTGCAATATAGACCATCGGATTTATATCTAACGGATAGGAAAGAAACTATGGCAATTTTGCAAAAATATACCCACACGTCTCTCCATGTTCACAAATAAGACCTTCCCTCGTTCAGCCTTTTCTCTCACAAGATAAACTACTCATACAAATGCATCTTGATGTTCCGTGCAACGCACGGGAAGCTAGCTAACTTCTTTTAAAATAGTTGCTGCGATAATTGGGTTGAAGTGATATATTTTATGTCTGCCCGAATGATTTCAGATTCACTAGCAGTAACAAAGAAAAGGTTGCCTTGTTAATTAACAAAAAACAGGGTGAAAACTATCACATGTGGCCGGTAAAAACAAGGCACACTTGGTTCAGTGTCATCGTCACTACAGTTGTGCGTGCGCGAGAAGTCTACATATCAAGGGGGCTACCGAGCGAGGCACCGAGACACAATGTTTGAGAGAGAAACCAATTGACATATTATGATCAGATCGAGTTGTCACCCTTCTGCTGTCATTGTTGGGGGGGGGGGAGAAAGACGTATCGAGAGTGTGTGCGGTAGGCACAGAGGCACAACTTGCGAGTGTGTGTGTGTGTGTGTGTGTTTGAAAGAGGAGTAGATAGATTATTATCAAGATCGATGTGCCACCCTACTCCTTCGGTGTCGGGTAGTGTGTGTGTGTATGTTTGAGAGAGAAGCCAGTCGATAGATTAGTATCAAGATCGAAGTGTCACCATACTCCTTCGGTGTTGGGAAGTGTGGGTGTGTGGGGGGGGGGGCAGTGACACTCACATATCTCTACTCTTATAAAAAACAGAGTTGGTGATGATGGTGTTCCAGCCATCCTGCAATATAGGCCATCCGATTTATATCCGACGGATAGGAAGGAAACTATGGTAATTTTGCAAAAAGATATCCACACCCCTCTCCGCATTTGCAAATAAGGCATTCCGTCGTTCATCCTTTTGTCCCACAAGATAAACTTCTCATACAAATGCATCTTGATGTTCCGTGCAACGCATGGGCGGCATCTTGCTAGTAGGGAGAAGGAGTTTGTGTGACACATATGTAGCTATATTAAGGGATAGGTAGATAGCATATGTGTGAGAGACATTATTATACTTTGAGACATTAGTGGTTGTGGGTGGGCGGAATTAAAGGGGTGGGCGTGTTAGACATAGAGAGCGTGTGTGTTTCTGTGTGAGAGACTTGTAGGACGGGGTATAAAGACGAATTTAACCCTGACGGAGGGAGAGAAATACACGAAGTGCGCGTGTGTGATTCCGATGCCCACAAGGAAATCAGATATGTATGCGTGTGAGAGAGATTGCACAATTCATTCATGTATCACTATCTAGCGATCGTGGACGTGCATCACTTGAACATAAGTCAATATCTACTTCGTATCGTGGCCAAAGGTACAATATCGATTTAACGCTATAAAGATTGGACACTCACATATCACATTTTTTCTATTTAAATAAACCTTTTTAGTTGTGCATGCCAAAGTTACAGTGATGTTTCTTCAAACAACCAATGTAGCTATCATGTACATGCACCATTGTTACTATTGCATTCAAATTCATTAGTCTTGGATGATTTAAGTTTCTATTTTGAAGTAATTTATGTAATATTCATATATGAATTCAACGGGTACGCAATTTATGAAATGGAGGCTATGTAATATATGAGGTAACACTTTTAAGTAGCTGACTACAATATCCATTTCTTTTTGTGCGCCTCTACACTAACACGTCAATGCATTATGTTTAAAGTAAATAACCAATGGCACTAAATTATCTATTTACACAAGAAATACATAGGCTGAGCGTTTGATCCCTTTTTTGTGAACGCGCCACTACACCCATACGATTGGCCGCGCCCGTGTGAACGTCCAAGTTATCGGCGCATCATCCAGAGTTATTGTCTTTTTTCTGGTGTGGACTTCACACCAGTTATTAACTGCTGACGTGTGCCCCGTGTACACAGTCTAGCATGACCTTCCCGCTAGCACGGTCCAAAATTAGTTGAAACCGGATATGAACGATCCCGCGGGTGGCAAAATCTCCCGCCTCCTTCTAAAATTTCTGCCACCTTAGTCTTTAGCATGCGAAATCCCCCTTTTTTCCTTGGTGCACGGAGACCAACAGTTACAATACCGCCCTCATCTACATGATAGGTTGGGGCTGCTTTGGTAACTTCCGGTTCCCCCCACTACACGGCACCCCCATTTCCTCTCCCCCTCCCGCAAAAACGACTAACTCCACAACACCAGAGCATCTTACATCACGACGTTCGTACTTCATCGCCATTTCTCCCCTCCCCTCTCGAAACCCTAGACTACTCATCCATCGGCGTACCATAGCCCATTCACTGCCAGCGGCGTCCACCTCGTCGGATCTGCTTCTGCGGCCGCATCTACCCCTCCCACCTCCCCTAGAAACAAGTAGACTGCTCATCCAGCACTGTACCATAGCCCAGTCAGTGCCGGCCTTGTCCACGGCGCCGTATCTGCTTCGCCAGTACTCTCGTCAACCGCCGCGCATCTGCAGCGGCTCATTCGTACTCCCCACCGGAGACGCTTCGTCCACACCCCCCTGAGCTGCCCCACCGACGCCCCCGTCGACGGCCTCTGATCCTCTTCGCCAACACCTTCCTCAACCCTACCGGAGCCGCTTCGCCGACACCTTCCTCAACCCTACCGGAGCCGCTTCGCCGACACCATCGTCAACCCTACCGGAGTAGCTTCGCCTATACCATTCTCAACCCTACTGGGGCCACTTTGCCAACTCACAAGTCCACGGCCTCAGATCCGCTTCCTCGCACCCTCATCCAACCTACCAAAGCAGCTTCTGACGCCACGTCCACGGCTGCAGATCCGCATCGTCGACACCACTCTTAACCCGACCACCGGAGCAGGTTCTGACGCCCCGTCCATGGCCGCAGATCCGCATTGTCGACACCATCCTTAACCCAACCACCGGAGCAGCTTCTGACGCCCCGTCCACGGCCGCAGATCTGCTTCGCCCACACGGTAGTCCACCCTACCGGAGCCGCTCAATAAACACCCTACTCGACGATTCTAGATCTCCTTACCGGACCCCGACAGCCAGCGCAGCGTCATCACCCTTGACGTTTCTAACCTGATTCCCACCGTCTGGAGAGATGCCAAGCACCCGCCACGGCCTAGGTACTTGTCACCTTTAAACCTGTCCAGCATCACCTGCCCGGTGTACTTCAAATATACTAACCGGTCGCTGTTACCTGTTATGCAGGTGGCAAAAACTGTAAGGACGATGTTTCTTCTGGATCTAACAGCTTGGCCAACCAAGATCCTGGACTGAGGCATTGGTTTGATCTTGTAAGCGCGTCTCTCTCTCTTGTATTGTTCTGTGCCTGCCATCGTGCTTTGCTAGGATTTTCGACCAGTAATCCCTTTGTGCAGACAATGATTTCTACTACTGGCTACTAAATTAGATATGTAGATGTCATACATGATACTACCTCGTACCTCCGTTCCTAAATATAAGTCTTTTAGAGATTCCACTATAGGCTACATACGGAGCAAAATGAGTGAATCTACACTCGAAAATGCATCTATATACATCTGTATGTGGTCCATACTGGAATCTCTACAAAGACATATATTTAGGAACAGGGGTAGTACATTACACAAAATCGTAGGTGGCATGTAGGAATTCCAGTGCACTACATTAGGCTCCCTTAGAGTGCCTGCTAGTCCAGCATACAGAGTCATGGCTAGTTTATGGTACGCACACAATCGTTAATTGGTGGTTTAAATATGCGCAAGGGATATGCAATGTAGTATCATGTAGAGATGCCTGAAATTAGCCGTGTCAACTTGCAGATAGGGTTACACAATGAAAAAGTACAACATGTATGTGGCAATTTCATGGAACATCGCAAAAAAAGGAGAGGCAATGGTGAGCCTATACAGTGTGCTATGGTACGTCACTCCTTCATTGCAGTTATTTGTATGCCAGTTCTATTAGCCAAGTTTCTTAGGGAAAGTTATTACGAGTTATCCTGAGAAAATAAGTACCTGTGAATATAAGCTCCATGTAATAAGCCAACCAGTTCTTTTCATTGTGTTTTTAGCTATCTTTGGTATGATCAGTGGAAAGTCTAGATTGCATTATATTTTTTTCATTTTGCTGCCCATATGGAAATTAATTTGGCGTGCAAACATCACAAATTGAACCCAGTGCAGTAATTAATATGATGGGAAAACAGACCATCAGTATTTGCTTAAAATGCAAATACAAAGATACCATCTACTTGGCACAATCTACTTTGGTCAATGTTTTCCATAGAGATCCCATTGCCTAATTTAAACGAAGAACGCATGACCCACATTTAAATGAAGAACAATTATTTATTGAAATTCGATGGTCCAAGTGACTGGTTAGTATCATATAGCAGCACCACCTGAAAGCATCATATAGCAGCAGCAGTAGCTCATAGCAACTCATCATACAGCAGCAGCAGTCTGCAATTCATCATATACCAGCAGCAGCTCATAGCAATTCATCATATAACAGCAGCAGGAGAAGCTCATAGCAATTCATCATATAGCAGCAGCAGGAGCAGCTCATAGCAATTCATCATATAGCAGCAGCAGGAGAAGCTTATAGCAACTCATCATATAGCAGCAGCATCAGCTCATAGCAACTCATCATACAGCAGCAGCAGCTCATAGCAATTCATCATATAGCAGCAGCAGCTCATAGCAATTCATCATATAGCAGCAGCAGGAGCAGCTCATAGCAATGCATCATATAGCAGCAGCAGAAGCAGCTCATAGCAATTCATCGTATAGTGGATCAGAATGAAAATTTGGCCAAAAATCGGAGGATATCCTCACCTTGTTGGACGAGCTCATCCTTCAACAGCACCTCAAGGCCATGGCCTGGGAGGAGGAGAGGGGGAATAAGGTGCCTTCTGCTGCAGTGTGGCATCAGCCGTAGTTGTGCAGCGCCCGCCGGAGTAGTGCGTTGGACGAACCACAGTGGAGCAGCTGCTGGAGACCATGAAAATGAGGGGTGGCACCAGAGGGAGGAGCAGCCAGGGAGATTTTCCCCTACCCGCCGGCCATGTAGCCTAGCTGGACATAGCATCGTCGAGGACCAGGCCAGATAGGACCAGTGGCGACGGCTCGCTGGAGGAACCCTAGTGCTGCAGGTAGGGGATCAAGGTAGAGGGAAAGGGGAGAGGAGATGCAAGCGGGCAGGCAATGAATGCTAGCGTGTTTGTTTCTACTTGAGGGTCAGGTGTGACACGGGCGTCAGCAATTGCATTTTGAGTGTAATATAGGCAGACAACAGAGTCATTTCACTATTCCCCTTCCCTTCAATTTTTAGTGAGGTTCTACCCGAAACACCCCCCCCCCTCCAAAGCGAAATTAGTTAAGCCCAAGCCCATAACTCAAAAATGACTTCTTTACATGTTTTATGGCTTATTTTGACAATATGCCCTGAAAAGGCGGAATCGAACTGGCCCTTAACCTGCAATTCAATTGTGCCTGCAATGATGAATCACTCCTGCCTACTATCTTTACATTTAGGCATCATCATACATGGCATAACCTAATACATGTGCATTCCATTGTAGAATCTGGAATATGCAATGTTTATGTTAGTTCATACATTGCACATGATGTTTAAATGCCCCTTAAATCTGGTCAGGCAAGTGATGGTCTTTAAGACTCCTTCTTTTCTTCTTTTCTTCTTTTCTTGATATGTAAGATTTGCTCACACATCTGTTCAATTGCTTGTTTGCATCAGCCAGCCATACTAGGACTGTTTGCTTTGATTACTTGTTGTTCTTGACCTAACACTCTAACAGAGCTTGTCAACGATTTAAACACTAAGGGTTGCTGTAGTGGGGCCTTGTCTAACTCATAGGTGACATACTAACTCATAGGTGACATAAAGGTTTGGCTGTACACTACAGTAGGCTCTCCAAGAGTACCTGGAGATCCAATTCAAAGGTATGCCTAGTTTTTACATAGTGCAGACATAGTAAATTCTCATTTCATTGTGTTCAAGTGCAAGACATGCGGCATGTTTCATTATGTGGTGTTGTTTTGTTATAATCTCATCCTTTTGTGTTCACAGACTATAAAGTATGCATATTTATCTTCCAAGGAGACGAGT
Source organism: Triticum dicoccoides (assembly GCF_002162155.2). Classification (NCBI taxonomy): domain Eukaryota; kingdom Viridiplantae; phylum Streptophyta; class Magnoliopsida; order Poales; family Poaceae; genus Triticum; species Triticum dicoccoides. The sequence continues at coordinate 697,453,338 of NC_041391.1, read as the reverse complement.
AACTAGTTTGTGTCACCTTGCAGAGGGGGTGCAATGAAGATAAGATTGAGGATTTTCAAGTACAAGATGTTAGGAAGGAGCCTTGCAAGAGAAGTAGGATCTGCGTTGAGTCTCTTCAACCTGCTAAGGTAAGTCACTGTATGCAAGAAATGTGTCTAATGAGTTAGTCACGGGATCTTGTATACAGAATGAGTAAAGAGACTTGCCCGTAACAAAATTGAACTAGGTATGGAGATACCTATGATCGAATCTTTAGAAAGTAAAATATCGCTAGACAAAGGGAATTCCATACGTGATTAACTAAATCCTTGAAATCTTGGTTAAACCGATGAAAATCTTCCTGAAATATGTAGGAACCAATATGGGCATCCAGGTCTCGCTATTGGTTATTATCCGGAGAGGTGTCTTGGTCATGTCTACATGATTCTCCACTAGTAGAAAACAGAGCATACGTTCGGGCCTGATAAGCCCATTAGTCCCGGTTCAGTCAGGAACCGGTACCCATGGGGTCATTGGTTCTGGTTCGTGAGGCCAGGCGGGCTGCCGGGCCTGGTGGGGGCATTGGTCCCGGTTCGTCTGCCACCTTTGGTCCCGGTTTGTGGGATGAACCGGGACCAATGGTCCACGCTCCTGGCCCACCACCATTGGTACCGGTCATTGGCTTGAACCGGTACGAAAGGGTGTCCTTTAGTCCCGGTTCATGCCACGAACTGGGACCAATGAGTTGCCTATAAATACCCCTCGTCCGCGAGCAGAGCACTCCACTGCTCTTTTTTTGGGCCGGCGAGGGGAGAGCTCTGTGGTGCTCTAGCTCACCTTCTATGCACACGAGGTGTTCGATGAAATGCTCGAGCCACACTAGTTAAGCTTTCTCCTCTCGAAACTCAACCTCCAAGCTCCATTTTCCTCGAGATTTGTCTAGGTTTAGCGGTCCGTCACGTCCCGTCCCCGTGTTCATCACCGTCGATCGCCCGCGCCGATCTCATTGCCGGCACCACCATGGTGAGCCTCTTGTTCTTATCTTCTTTCTGAAAGAAAAAAATACTTACTTGTATGATTAGATAGATACTTTTCTAATTTTCTTACTTTTATTATTGCTTCTTATTATATAGTGTGATGGTTTTGGTATCCGCCCTCGTCGGCCCTTGTCCAGTCTATGATTCGGATGTGGTATATATTATCTTTATAACTATTTGGTTCATTTATTGTTTATGACAATTATGCCGACCAACGTGACATAGATTTTATTTATATAGGAGGTATGTGAACCAAAAACTCCAACGGACCCTATTGTCGAGAGGTTAAATTAGTTGAAGAAGAAAAAAATTTATTGAAGGAAAAAATAAAAAAATTGAGGAGGAGAAGATGATATTGGAGTTGCATGTTGCGGATGTCGTCGATGATCACAAGATCAAGATGGATGCAATGTGCTTGAAGATTAGAAAGATTAGAAAATATGCCATTCATAATGAGGCTTGGTACAATTATGCCGTTGGATCAATTGTTACCTTGGTTGCGATTATGATCACATTTATTTTTGCATTGAAATGTTTACATAGTTTCAATGTATGGTTTAATTAATTAGATGCTCTGGAGAGCTTTATTTTGTTCAACGAGAACTATGTATGTGCTTTGGTTTTAATGCGATGATGAACTTCTATTAATTTGGTCACTTAATTATCTATTCATGATGTTCTGTAATGGTTTTTTGCACACTTAATATATATATATATATATATATATATATATATATATATAATGCACGCAGATGAACCTGCAATGGATGTACGGTGACAGACACACCTCCGTAAGGGCGTGCATGGTTTTCTTGAAGTGGCTGAGGCAAACAAGCAGAATGGTTTTATGTGTTGTCCATGTCCTATCTGTGAGAATACGAAGTCTTACTCTAACCGGAAAACCCTTCACATCCACCTTCTTGAGAAGGGTTTCATGCCACACTATAATGTTTGGACCAAGCACGGAGAAATAGGGGTTATGATGGAAGACAGCGAAGAAGAAGAGTACGATGACAACTATGTGCCCCCTGAATACTGTGATGCTGCAACGGGGGAAGCTGTTGAAGATCAAGAGGAACCAGACGATGTGCCCGATGATGATCTCTGTCGGGTCATTATTGATGCAAAGAGTCAGTGCGAAAGTGAAAAGGAGAAGGTGAAGTTCGATCGCATGCTAGAGGATCACAAAAAAGGTTTGTACCCCAATTGCAAAGATGGCAACAGAAAGCTCGGTACCGTACCGGAATTGCTGCAGTGGAAGGCAAAGAATGGTGTGTCTGACAAAGGATTTGAGAAGCTACTAAAAATATTGAAGAAGAAGCTTCCAAAGGATAACGAATTGCCCGACAGACGTATGCAGCAAAGAAGGTTGTTTGCCCTCTAGGATTGGAGGTACAGAAGATACATGCATGACCTAATGACTGCATCCTGTACCGTGGTGCGTACGAGGATTTGAACGCATGCCCGGTATGCGGTGCATTGCAGTATAAGATCGGGCGAGATGACCCTGGTGATGTTAACGACGAGCGCCCCCGGAAGAGGGTTCCTACCAAGGTGATGTGGTATGCTCCTATAATACCATGGTTGAAACGTCTGTTCAGAAACAAAGAGCATGCCAAGTTGATGCGATGGCACAGAGATGACCGTAAGAAAGACGGGAAGTTGAGAGCACTCGCTGACGGGTTGCAGTGGAGAAAAATCGAGAGAAAGTACTGGGATGACTTTGCAGGTGATGCAAGGAACGTATGGTTTGGTTTAAGCGCGGATGGCATTAATCCTTTCGGGGAGCAGAGCAGCAATCACAGCACCTGGCCCATGACTCTATGTATCTACAACCTTCCTCCTTGGTTGTGCATGAAGCAGAAGTTCATTATGATGCCAGTTCTCATCCAAGGCCCTAAGCAACCCGGCAACGACATTTATGTGTACCTAAGGCCATTAGTTGAAGAACTTTTACAGCGTGGGATGAGCACAAACAGGAGGAATTTGACCTGCATGCGTTGTTGTTTGTCAACATCAATGGTTGGCCTGCTCTCAGTAACCTTTCAGGATAGACAAACAAGGGATACCACGCATGCATGCACTGTTTAGATGACACCGAAAGTATATACCTGGACAAAAACAGGAAGAATGTTTACCTGGGGCATCGTCGATTCCTTCCGACCAACCATCAATGTCGACAGAAAGGCAAGCACTTCAAAGGCAAGGCAGAACACCAGAAGAAGCCCGCCATGTGTACCGGTGATCATGTACTTGCTATGGTCAATGATTTAAAAGTAATCTTCGGAAATTGTCCCGGCGGACTATCAGTTCCGAAAAACGTCGAGGGACACGCACCCATGTGGAAGAAGAAATCTATATTTTGAGACCTACCCTACTAGAAAGACCTAGAGGTCCGCTCTTCAATCGACATGATGCACGTGACGAAGAACCTTTGCGTGAACCTGCTAGGATTCTTGGGCGTGTATGGGAAGACAAAAGATACAGCGGAGGCACGGGAGGACCTGCAACATTTGCACGAAAAAGACGGCATGCCTCCAAAGCAGTATGAAGGTCCTGCCAGCTACGCTCTTACCAAAGAAGAGAAGGAAATCTTCTTTGAATGCCTGCTCAGTATGAGGGTCCCGTCTGGCTACTCGTCGAATATAAAGGGAATAATAAATATGGCAAAGAAAAAGTTCCAGAACCTAAAGTCTCATGACTGCCACGTGATTATGACGCAACTGCTTCCGGTTGCATTGAGGGGGCTTCTACCAGAAAAAAATTGATTATCCATTGTGAAGCTATGTTCATTCCTCAATGCAATCTCTCAGAAGGTGATCGATCCAGAAATCCTACCAAAGTTAAGGAGCGATGTGGCGCAATGTCTTGTCAATTTCGAGCTGGTTTTCCCACCATCCTTCTTCAATATCATGACACACGTCCTAGTTCATCTAGTCGATGAGATTGTCGTTCTCGGCCCTGTATTTATACACAATATGTTCCCCTTTGAGAGGTTCATGGGAGTCTTAAAGAAATATGTCCGTAACCGCGCTAGGCCAGAAGGAAGCATCTCCATGGGACATCAAACAAAGGATGCCGTTGGGTTTTGTGTTGACTTCATTCCTGATTTTAAGAAGATAGGTCTCCCTCAATCGCGGTATGAGGGGAGACTGGGTGGAAAAGGCACGCTAGGAGGGGACTCAATAGTATGTAGGGACGGGCATTCTTGGTCTCAAGCACACTACACGGTTCTACAGAATTCTACCTTGGTGACCCCGTATGTCGATGAACACAAGAACATTCTGCGCTCCAAACACCCGGACCAATGTGAGGACTGGATTACATGTGAACACATCAGGAGTTTCGACAGTTGGTTCCAAACACGTCTCAGGTGTGTCAAAACTGGTCTGATGACTTGTACTCGTTGACGGGGGAACCATCTTCGACTGTAATGACCTACAAAGGGTACGAGATAAATGGGAATACATTTTACACGATCACCCAAGATCAAAAGAGCACCAATCAAAACAGCGGTGTCTGCTTTGATGCAGCAACCAAGAGGGGATAGGACACATATTATGGTTACATAGTGGACATATGGGAACTTGACTATGGAAATAATATAAAGGTCCATTTGTTTAAGTGCAAATGGGTCAATATGGCAGGTGGCGGGGTACAGGTAGACCCACAGTACGGAATGACATCAGTGGATCTGAACAATCTGGGGTACACAGACGAGCGATTCGTCCTAGCCAATGATGTGGCGCAGGTTTTCTATGTGAAGGACATGTCTACCTAACCGAGAAAAAGAAAAGATAAGGAAGCGGATACATCATATGATGATCCAAAGCGCCACATAGTTCTTTTAGGAAAAAGAGACATCGTGGGATTGGAGGGCAAGACAGACGTGTCTAAAGATTATGAAAAGTTTCATGAAATTCCTCCCTTCAAAGTCAAGGCTGACCCAAGCACCCTGTTAAACGATGAAGATTATCCATGGTTACGGCGCAATAAGCAAAGAACACAAGCGAAGAAAAAGTGAATACTTTCTATCAACAACTATTATGATGATGCCTTTGATGTAGAATATCACTACAGTCACAAGCAAAGAAAACGAAGTGCATCCAATTTTTATTGTAAGCATCTCAACTTTTTAGCACATGCTATGTGGGTGAAATGATGTAATCAATTAAAATATTCTGTTATGATCAACTAAAACAAAACTATAATATCCTTCAATGGCAAAAAAATCAACTAAAAAGCTTTTGTAAAACTCCAATAGCAAAAGGAATCAACTCAAAAAACTTTTATAAACCTCCAGTATTATTGAAACTAAAGTTATATAAAATTTATGCAACCAAAATTATCTAATTATTTTCTGTTCAAAACATTAAAAGCAAAAAGAATTATCATAAAGAATTTTTGTGTTAGAAACTAAAATAACAAAATCTATTTTTGAATATAATGATAAAACACAGTAATATTAAACCGCAGGAAAAAGAATCACTCAAAAATCTATGTTTATAGTAAAGTTATTCAAAAACTAGTGATTCACACAAATTTCAAAAAATTCAAATTTAAACTATTTAAAATAGAAAAACAAATGGCACTAACAAAAAGTTTATATTTTTTATTACCTAAAAGCAAAAGAAAATAAAAAATAAAGCAAAAAACAAAATAAAATAAATAATGCGAAAAATTGAAAAAAAAACTAGGAAAAATAAAAAATGCCACCTACTAGGCCAATACGGCCTGAATACGACTAGAAACCCTATAATGGGCCAGGATTCAGGCCCACACAAGGCCTAGTAGGCCCAACAGGCATAGCAGTGACAATTAGGCCCATAAGCCTGCGATGGAGAGGAGCTCAAGAGGGGTGCATCAGTGGGGCTTATAAACCACTACGCGCCCCTCTCAACTAGCGAGGTGGGACTAAAATTCTGGCCACGGGCAACACGAGGCATTTGGTCCCAGTTGGTGGCACCAACCGGTACCAAAGGTAGGCATTGGTCCCGGTTCGTGGCACCAACCGGGACCAATGCCCACCTTTGGTACCGGTTGGTGGCACCAACTGGGAATAAAGGTTGCAATTGGTCCCAGTTGGTGCCACGAACCTGGACCAATGCTCGGGATATATAAGCAGGACTTGTGAAATTTTCATCCACTGCCCCGTCGTCCGCGCCGCCCCCGCTGTCGCCCGCACCCATCGCCTCTGTCGCCTTGACTCCGACGCCGTCGTCGCGTCGCCCCCACTGTCACCTGTGCCTCGTCATCGCCCTCTACCCCGTCGCCCGCGCCCGTCGCCGCGCCGCCCCCGCCATCGCCCTGTGCCTCATCGTCGCCGCCATCGCCCTACCTCCGACGCCGTCGCCGCGCCGCCCCTGCCGTCGCCCTGTGCCTCATCGTCGTCGTCGTCGCCCCCACCACCATCGTCGTTGCCTCCCCCACGGTCGTCCTCGCCGGGCACCCCCGTTGTGAGTCGTCGCTGTTTCTATTTAGGTTGTTAGTAGATATCGATTTAGGTTAGTGCATTTTAGGTTGTTAGTAGATACCGATTTAAAAAGAAAAAGAGAAAAAGGAAAATAGTAAGAGGAAAAGGAGAAGAAGAGGAGAAAAAAATAAGAAGAGGAAGTAGAAGAAAAAAATGAGAAGAAGAAGGAAAAGTGGAGAATAAGAAAATATTTCTTATTCTCCTCTTTTCCTTCTTCTTCTCCTCTTTTTTTTCTTCTTCTTCTTCTCTTTTTTTCTTCTTCTACTCTTTTCTTCTTCTTCTTCTTCTTCTTCTTCTTCTTTTTATCAGGAATGACGGTGTCGAGGATCACCGAGGGGTCGTGGGTCATGAACTATTATAGAGGGTCGTGGATCGCCGAGCAGTCGAGGGTCATGAACTAGGGTACAGAGGGTCGAGGATCGCCGAGGGGTCGAGAGTCGAGGGTCGTCGACGATCGCCAAGGGGTCGAGAGGGTCGCCTAGTGTCAAAGTATTGAAGAAATACATGGCTTCATCATTAGCCGGAAGTAACCGGGGCATGATGGTACGAAGTTCTCCAAAATTATTTTGGAACGGAATCCCAGATAGGATAATCCGCTTTTTGTATGAATTTCAGCAAAGGCCTTCAAAATAGCGATATTCGGAAGGCTCTTGCTGTACTTTGTACCAAAAAGCGAATTATCCTATCTGGGACTCCGTTCCAAAACAACTTTGGAGAGCTTCATACCATCATGCGCCTGTTACTTTCGCCTAGTGATGAAGACATGGTTTTGTTAATCCTTTTGACACTAGACAAACGTGACATGAGGGGGTCGAGGGTCGGGAACTAGGGTAGAGGGTCGTGGATCACCGAGGGGTCGAGGATCGTGAACTAGGGTAGAGGGTTGTGGATCACCGAGCGGTCGAGGGTCGTGAACTAGGCTATCAAGGGTCGCCGAGGGGTCGAGAGTCGAGGGTCGTCGAGGGGTCGAGAGAGTGGCCCACTATCAAAGTATTGAAGAAATACATGGCTTCATCATTAGCCGTAAGTAACCAGGGCATGATGGTATGAATTTCTCCAAAGTTGTTTTGGAATGGAGTCCCTGATAGGATAGTCCGCTTTTTGGTACGAATTTCAGCAAAGGCCTTCCAAATAGCGATATTTGGAAGGCTCTTGCTCTACTTTGTACCAAAAAGCGAATTATCCTATTTGGGACTCCGTTCCAAGACAACTTTGGAGAGCTTCATACCATCATGCGCCTGTTACTTTCGCCTATTGATGAAGACATGGTTTTGTTGAATGCTTTGACACTAGACAAACGTGACATGAGGGGGGCGAGGGCCGGGAACTAGGGTAGAGGGTCGTGGATCGCCGAGGGGTCGAGGATCATGAACTAGGGTAGAGGGTCGTGGATCACTGAGGGGTCGAGAGTCGAGGGTCATCAAGGGGTCGAGAGGGTGGCCTATTGTCAAAGTATTGAAGAAATACATGGCTTCATCATTAGCCGGAAGTAACCGGGGCATGATGATACAAATTTCTATGTATATGTCCTCGTTGTCGATATACCCCCTTCCTGATAACTTTGATATATCTATCTCTCATGTTTTGTATATTAATTGCCTTGTTGTAATATTTGCAGAAACTATGGATCATCAAAGAGACTTTGATCAAGAAGATATATTGGGGGACATAATCCGCGACGGAGGTGATGTAGTCTTGTCGTTTCTCAACGACATCGAAGAAGGTCTGCAAGGAGAGGAAGCAGGCAGCGGTGATCCAACAATGGAGGAGGGTCATGATCGTGATGGTGGCTCCTTCGACCGTGATGACGGCTCCGGTGATCGAACGGAGTCGGGATCAACTGTTGCAAAGTACGGCGAGGTATATATTGTCAGGACCCCGATCCTAAGTCACACCGATCTAGCATGTAACACATCATATCACTTTGCGGCCTCACGCATGGTATTCCCATGGGTGCCACCTTACCTGGCCCGGGACCGTTTGCGCCTTTTGGCTCACGTACATGATAGTGCCGCTAGCATCCATATGACAAAGAACCCGGGCTGACATGGGTAGTCGTGAACCCAAAGTGGCACTAACTTACAGGGACAGGCATACATGACCCAGCAACGAACGTGTTGGTCATCAGCGAGTGAATCCAGGCTGTAGCAACTGGGCTAGCAGGACTCCGGTAAACACCGCGTGACATTTCCCCGAAGGGACAGACATAGGAACGAAGAAGGACACACGCCGGCCAGCCTAAGTGTTCCGGAGCAGTAGCAAGCTACCAAGGCTCAGTGGAAGCACTAGGAGACATTTCCCGGTAAGAGAGGCTACCAAGGATAAACAACTAGATAGTCAGATCCCACACATACCAAGCATTTCATAACATACACACAATATGCTCGATATGTGCAAATACAACATGGCATCACAACATGACTCTACAACTCAAGTATTTTATTCAATAGGCTCCGAGGAGCGAGATATTACAAACATGGGTCTCATGACCCAGCATTCAGAACACACAAGTCAAGCACAAGCGGAAGCTTAACATGTCTGAGTACAGACATCTACAAATGAAAAAGGCTGAGGAGCCTGTCTATCTACCAGATCCTGCCGAGGGCACAAGATCATAGCTGAGGTAACAAGCTAAACGTCGAAGTCCACGCGGTACTACTAGCGAGACTGAAGTCTCTCTGCAAAAACATAAATTAAGCAACGTGAGTACAAATGTACCCAGCAAGACTTACATCAGATCTAACTACATATGCATCATTATCAACAAGGGGATGGTGGGGTTTAACTGCAGCATGCCAGCTTTGACTCGGTGGCTATCCTGAACTACGACTGCAAGTAACTCTTTTGAGGTGGCGCACACGAGTCCACATATTCACCATATCAATACACCACTATGGATCCACTCCCGTCTCCCTACGAGAGTGCCATCCATAGCACTCACGCTTATCTTGCGTATTTTAGAGTATCCACTTTCACTTGTCTATGAACTGTATAGGCAACCCAGAAGTCCTTTACCGCGGACACGGCTATTCGAATAGATCATATTAACCCTGCATGAGTGTACTTCTTCACACACGCTCTCGCCACTTACCGCCATGTACACGTCATGTATCTCGGCAACCTTCAAGCGGAAGCCTGGCGAGGGTGTCGGCCACGACCTGAGTAACCACACAAGTCTCTCGTCTAGGTTTATCGCCTATTCGGGTTCCATCCGCAAGGAGATCCGGCCGGGGTGTCGCTCACGGCCCCAAACGATGTGTGCAGGGTTCCCAAGCCCACCTCGATACGTGGATCTACGCTTGGTACACCGTGCCATGGTGCCTAGTCTGTCCCAAGCCCACCTGTACCGGGTGCCACTTGGTAGACTACTAACACTACCCTCAAACACCAGAAACTACTTGCAACTCCTGGACAGAGATCATGTAGATTAATAAGTCGAGAGGGTCGAGTTACCGGAACCCAATGTGTGGTAGTAACTGTTCATGGATCACAAACACAGAACTCAGTTCCTGAGGACGGTTTCAATGAGACAACCCACCATGTACTCCTACGTGGCCTCTCACCGCTACCTTTACCAAATCGTGTTCACACACTTAGCTCACACACAGTAGGACATGTTCACACACCTCTGATTCATCCCCGATGAATCAGACCTGACTCAACTCTAAGCAGTAGCAGGCATGAAAAACAAGCATGAATGAGTAGGCACAACAGGGCTCAAACAACTCCTACTCATGCTAGTGGGTTTCATCTATTTTCTGTGGCAATGACAGGTCATGCAGAGGAAAAGGGGTTCAGCTACCGCAGCAAGTAACAGTTGTATCGTTGTTGTCCTAATGCAATAAAATAGAGCAGGAGCGAGAGAGTGGGATTGTATCAGAATGAACAAGGAGGTTTTGCTTGCCTGGCACTTCTGAAGATAATATAGTTCTTCATCGGTGTCATCGATCACATCGTCGGTACACGTCTACTGAGAGGGGACAAGCACCGACAAACAAAGAAGAAACACAATCAATGCAATGCAACAATATGATGCATGAATGTGACATGGCAATATGCTGTGGTTTGTGCTAATGCAACTAAAACCAGATTAAATGAAGTTGGTTTGAATCCAAGATTCAAATTCAAACTCCACATGTGGTTATTTAAATGCCATTTAATTGAATTGTCCTAAACAGTAGTCATAAGTTGTTCTAACATGCATGAAAATGGTACAGATGGATAGATTGGATTTTTCTGATAATTTTTCATATATAAATTATTTCATTTGGAGTTACGGTTGAATTTATATGATTTTTAGAAGTTTATACTATTTTCTGGAATTTCTGAATTATTTTAAATCCAGCAACCAAATACTGCGTCAGCGTAGCGTCGCTGTGACGTCAGCAGGTCAAAGGCGCCAGCCCAGGTCAAACCTGACGGCTTGGACCCACATGTCAGTGTAACAACTAACTAACAGGGTTAGTTAGTGTTAAGTTAGCACTAACCTAGGTTAGTTAGTGCCTGGCCCACTTGTCAGAGAGACAACTAATTAACTAAGTTAATTAGCGCTAACTAACTAAAACCTAAACTAAACAGGGGCAATTAGCACTAATTAAACCCGACACTAATTAACTCAAAGGCCGGCCCCACATGTCATGGACATAGGGGGGGTCCCGCCGTGGTCAAAGTGGGTCAAACCCACCGGCGTTTAGCCGCCGGCGGCAGCAGATGCGGTAGGGCACTCCGGAACGGGTTGTGGTGCCCCGTTCGCAGCGGGGTTGGGCTCATTCGAGAGCCCAGACCAGCGCGCGTCGGGTGGTGGAACCAGCCGGGCCTGGGGTGGCCGGAGGCGACAGCGAGGAGCTCGGCCGCGGCGGCCGGAGCACGGCCAGGTGCGTGCGGGGTGCTGTAGTGCACGACAGGAACTGCCGGCGGCAGCTTTGGTCTTCTGGGAGGCTCGTGAGCGCGATGACATGCACGGGCGCGAGCTACGGTGGCTCTGGCCACGACGGTGAGGATCCACGGCGGCGCGGCCGCTCGGGTCCGGTGGTTAGCACGGCTACGGCGCGCGAATGAGAAAACGGAGAGAGGGAAACGGAGGCGGGGCTCACAGCGGATTCGGAGGAGGCATCAGCGAGCTCGGGGAAGGTCCAGCGCGGGCAGAACGGCGGCGACGATCTCGAGCGGCCCGAGGTGAAGACGACGACGATGGCGGCTCCATAGGGCTCCTGGCGTCTCTTGGCGCGGTGAGGAGGAAGAGTAGGTCGAGGCGGAGCTTTGGGATGCGTTGGGGAGGTGAGGCGGTGGCTCTGGGCACGGTGGCGGTGAACGGCGGCGGCGGTCGCTCTCGGGTGCGTATGAAAGAGAGAACAGAGGAGGGGGAAAGAGCTCCAGGGGAAGAGAGGAAGGGCTAGACGGCTCCGGGCGGCTCCGTGGCGTCTTCAGGGGAGTCGGGGCACAGGCAGGCAGCCTGGAGGTGGCGCGGCATGCGTCGGGCACGCAGCTGCTTCTCCTCCTGGCGGGAGGAAGAAGACAGTGCTCCCCCTGGTGGGCTGGGCCTATTGGCTGGGCTGTCAGCTGGGCTGCACAGGACCTGGGCCAGCCAGGTAAGGCCAGGTAAGTGGGCTGCCAGGTAAACTGCACAGGTAACCTCTCTCTCTCCTTTTATTCCATTTTCTATTTTCTGTAATTGTGTTTGGCTTTAATAAAAATGCCAGGGCATTTCCAAAAATCATGAAACTGCTCAATGTCACTGTTTGGAATATTTCCAACAGCAAACATTTCAGTTTGTGATTATTTGAGCATTAAAATATTATTTAACAATTAAATGCCCAAATGCAAATACCATATGATTTAATTCAAAAACCCAGAATGGCCTAGAAAAATGTGCACCATTTTTTGGAGAGGTTCTAGACCAATTCAAAAATGATGAACTTTTGTGAAGGGCATTTTGGGTTCATTGAAATGTTTTTTAGTTGAAATGTTTTTCAGTTGAACCTGGTATTTTCAGGGGGGGTGCTGGGGTTTGTTGATCCCCATTTCAGGTTTAAGAGAAATTTAAACATGATGCAACAACCAACTAGTCCAAGTGCATAGCAAGGCTAGGGACGTGACAACTCACCCCCACTAAACCAGAATCTCGTCCCGAGATTCAAGCGTAGGGTAAGATGTAGGGGGAACGCAAACTAACACAATCTTCACGATCCAGGTTGCACTTCAAATGAACGTTGATTCAATCACCATCTTTGTCTTGTCGTCTTGCTATGAGAACTCCAGCCAACATGGCAACGAGAGGAGAAGGAGACTCTAGAAGGATCGATCTTCTCAAAGACCGAACAACTCAGGATCAACTCACGGAATGAGACATAGCAACATCACTCAAGCTGAGATACAAAACACACATCTAGAGGGATGGAGTGAAACACATGACAAAGGTTCACTAGGTAGGCAATAATTCCACACCTAAGAAGGTGATGAACGGTTGTCAACGTAGCGAGGAGTTGAGTTGCCATGATGCCATAGCGGGACATCCTGGAGGAGGGTGATTCGTAGATTATTACCTTAAGTGGCAAAAAGAATTACCTTTGATTCATAGATCATCGAAACTCTTTATACCAGCCTAAGGCAATTCTCGAGCAATCATTTGGAGGGGTTTGGTAGAATGGCATACCCGGATTAGAATGGATGATGTGGATTACCTTGTTGAAAACAACACAAGGGATGATTTTAGTAACTGAGGAGAAGCTCAACAGTAGAGAGTGAGTCCACTTTTTGAGAAGTTATAGCATAACCGAGGAAGCTGAGGGCAATCCCAGTTAGTGTCGATGATAACACCTAGCGCTTGTGCGTGCCCTCAAGAACTTGAGCATTTCCATATTCATCAAGGTTTTACCAATATCCATGTCAAGGATCCTGGCAACACAACTTACTACCATGATGAATGGTGATGGAGGATGCAGATGCAAAGGAAGATAACACCTTCTCAGATTTCACCTTGGCGGGCCAAGGGGACAAAATCTGGATGATCGACCGAGAGACATTTAGCACTCCGCTTCTAATGTTCTCCTTGATGTGCTAGCGTAACCCATTTACATGGTTTGGTATCTAGAACATCAAGTAAAAGGCCGGACTTCGGGAACACAAAATCCCTAAGGGACAACTAGGAAATAAATCCAATGAAATCTTTATGGGGAGGTGGCCAACTTCCTCAATCAAGATACTACAATAATAGGTCTTCCGGTTGGGTGCATTGACCACGACATTCACTTTACCGGTTATGGTGAGACCAATATTATAGTTCTTGGGAAAACGCTCCAACCATCATATCAGCCTGAGATTCAGATCTGGTTGGAGTCAGAATATTCCAAACTCATCAAGTCTAGAAAGAAAAGGATAGTTTGCAACACAAATCGACGAGACGATGTTGCGAGATTCTCGGGAAATGGACTACGGTAGTAAGCTCCAAAACATGAGCTGGTTCTGGTACAAACATGTGAACACATTGTCCCAGACAAGCATGATCACATGGTAGTCTTACAATAAAACACTACCGAGTCCCGGTAGGGAACCATCATCGGGGATATCAAAGTCTTGTGCATTACCATGGATTAGCACTTAACTCCTTTTCCTGAACAAATCAGTCAGTGGCTTGGTGTGCTACGGACACATATAGAATGGAGGTAGCTAATCTCACAATCCAATGTATACTTCGCACATGCATGACTGACTTGGGATGATTCCAAAGGAAGCAAAAACAATCTTTCTCGGATCCATGGCGGCAACTTACACCAAGTGCACGTGAATTAGAGAAAGTCACTTCTTTCATCCGAACATATACTTCATGAGTGGAACACGAAGGTAATGTTTACAAAAGTTTCCAACACTAGATGGATGTTCAACATGATCATGGAGAAGATAAGGATGTTGTCGATGGTCTCAACAACAATTCATCCAGGTTTCCATATAAATGGAATTCCACAATTATGTGAACACGGTGATAGCATTGATCAGACCAAAATATATAATGGAGTATGCTCGAGGAAAAACCACAAGTAAGACAACATTACGAACATCGTTGGTTCTGATTTGATTTGAGAATAGCCCACACTCAAATCAAAGATTGGATAAGATGATAGGTCCATTAACTGATCACAGGGACCAATCGGTGAAGATATCATCTTTCTTCAACTAACACACCAACACCAGGATATCCCTTTGAAATGACTAAGTTAGGTAAGCTTTTATCTTCCAACTCTCCAAGTTGTCGTTTATCTTAACCAACTAGCTCAGGGGTATCCAACACGGATTCTTGGAGAAGGGGTGGTTTATAAGAAAACCAACTTGATCACGAGCTCAACATAACAGTCAGGTGACGACCTGGTGATACTACCGAGAAGATATTCGGAAAATCACGAACCACCGATATGTTACTAACTCGAGAACAATCTTGCTTTTCAGGGCAAGACGATATGATCGAATAAGCAAGGATTGACACTATCCTAACTCATTGATCGAAGAGTACACCGGAAATAAGGACTAGGTAGCACAATCAGTCTTAGAATGATGATTCAAGAACCAACACACTAAGAATGAAATTATTGTCCATTAACTACCAAGCAACAGAGTTGCTAGGAGTATAGATTTCACACATCACGATTCACTTGTCGGCGTTCCGGTTGCAACAACACGGGAGCCGAGAAATGAACAATGAGGGTGAGAAATATCACTGTATCAAGAGTTCATAGAAGGGTGTGCAATTCCCATGATAATATTAATATAAAGATGGTAATACTGCAAGGTAGAGCAGAACAAAAGCTAGATTAGCAATTTGATCTGCGGAGCATAACTACTTTGACCCAATCCCGGAAATGGATGAGATACTAGAGTTTGTTTCTCCTAGTCATTCTGGAATAGAATGGCTTGACGGACCACAAGAGTAATAGGCATCGATAAACGAATGCATAATCACTCCTGACTATCAATTGATAGACAAGGATCGGAATACAACTAAAGGGGGACAACTCAAAGGAACATATGATTTTCTGAGTTGTGGATGCATAGATTAATATGTCGAACCAAGTTCAACAAGTTTCTTCGGGAGAATCC
This sequence comes from Triticum dicoccoides, assembly GCF_002162155.2. Classification (NCBI taxonomy): domain Eukaryota; kingdom Viridiplantae; phylum Streptophyta; class Magnoliopsida; order Poales; family Poaceae; genus Triticum; species Triticum dicoccoides. The sequence continues at coordinate 697,437,762 of NC_041391.1, read as the reverse complement.
ATGCAGATAGGTTGAACTGGCAGAGTCACAATATAGAATGGAGAACCCGTCAAGAGCACTCTAGTGGTGATCCTTTGGTTCTAAGAACTTCTGCCATAAGCGGTTCATAGTGTTTGAAAGAAGGAAATACCACGAACCTCGAGGACTAATGCAAAGGTTACTAATATCCTAGAGGGACTAGCAACACTATCAACATGAAGTAAGTAGGGGAATCTCGGGTTCGGAGACCCAGGAGTAGAATACCTACCAACTAAATGGCATCACGGGATGCTTTCGAGAATGATGGCCAGAATGATCACACTGGGAACACAAAACATGACTAGCTTGCTAGGTGATCCCCTAAGATACCTAGGGTCATAACAATAATTCAAATATAAATGTCGAGGCAATGAAGTACCTCAACACACTAGTTAGTGTGGTTGATCTGGCACAAAGGAACTTCGGAACGGTAGGAAAGAATTTGCAAATGCATCAGATTATTTAGAAACCTGGAATGACTCGGACAGCATAACGGCTGTAAATGCTCAAGATGATTTGAGACATCCTACAAAATGGTGACATAACCACTCGATCATCATAATATCAAGGTTCTGAGATCAACTATGAATACACAGAGATAGTAGAAACTGGACTGAGGCTTAAATCCAACAATCTTATAAGTCTACGGATTAGTAACACGTGATCCTGATAGAAAGAAGAGATAGCCTAGTTTCTTAACCCCGCAGGAAAGACAAGATGACTCAGATCAAAAGGGCATGAGATATAAGGAGTAAAAAGAGCCTTACGTTCCATCCCACAATCAATTCCCCTACATATAACTAAAGCATTTCTAGACTCAACTTCGACCAGTTTGGCTTGGTAATCCTACAGGCAGTCAAGCTCTGATACCAAAGCTGTCAGGACCCCGATCCTAAGTCACACCGATCTAGCATGTAACACATCATATCACTTTGCGGCCTCACGCACGGTATTCCCACGGGTGCCACCTAACCTGGCCCGGGACTGTTTGCGCCTTTTGGCTCACGTATATGATAGTGCCGCTAGCATCCATATGACAAAGAACCCGGGCTGACATGGCTAGTCGTGAACCCAAAGTGGCACTAACTTACAAGGACAGACATACATGACCCAGCATTGAACGTGTCGGTCATCAGCGAGTGAATCCAGGCTGTAGCAACTGGGCTAGCAGGACTCCGGTAAACACCGCATGACATTTCCCCGAAGGGACAGACACAGGAACGAAGAAGGACACATGCCGGCCAGCCTAAGTGTTCCGGAGCAGTAGCAAGCTACCAAGGCTCAGTGGAAGCACTAGGAGACATTTCCCGGTAAGAGAGGCTACTGAGGATAAACAACTAGATAGTCAGATCCCACACATACCAAGTATTTCCATAACATACACACAATATGCTCGATATGTGCAAATACAACAAGGCATCACAACATGACTCTACAACTCAAGTATTTTATTCAATAGGCTCCGAGGAGCGAGATATTACAAACATGGGTCTCATGACCCAGCATTCAGAGCACACAAGTCAACCACAAGCGAAAGCTTAACATGTCTGAGTACAGACATCTACAAATGAAAAAGGCTGAGGAGCCTGTCTATCTACCAGATCCTGTCGAGGGCACAAGATCGTAGCTGAGGTAACAAGCTAGACGTCGAAGTCCACGCGGTACTACTAGCGAGAATGAAGTCTCTCTGCAAAAACATAAATTAAGCAACATGAGTACAAATGTACCCAGCAAGACTTACATCAGATCTAACTACATATGCATCATTATCAACAAGGGGATGGTGGGGTTTAACTGCAGCATGCCAGCTTTGACTCGGTGGCTATCCTGAACTACGACTGCAAGTAACTCTTTTGAGGTGGCGCACACGAGTCCACATATTCACCATATCAATACACCACTATGGATCCACTCCCGTCTCCCTACGAGAGCGCCATCCATAGCACTCATGCTTATCTTGCGTATTTTAGAGTATCCACTTTCACTTGTCAATGAACTGTATAGGCAACCCAGAAGTCCTTTATCGCGGACATGGCTATTCGAATAGATCATATTAACCCTGCAGGGGTGTACTTCTTCACACACGCTCTCACCACTTACCGCCATGTACACGTCATGTATCTCGGCAACCTTCAAGCGGAAGCCTGGCGAGGGTGTTGGCCACGACCTGACTAACCACACAAGTCTCTCGTCCAGGTTTATCGCCTATTCGGGTTCCATCTGTAAGGAGATCCGGCCGGGGTGTCGCTCACGGCCCCAAATGATGTGTGCAGGGTTCCCAAGCCCACCTCGACGGGTGGATCTACGCTTGGTACACCGTGCCATGGTGCCTAGTCTATCCCAAGCCCACCTGTACCGGGTGCCACTTGGTAGACTACTAACACTGCCTACAAACACCAGAAACTAGTTGCAACTCCTGGACAGAGATCATGTAGATTAATAAGTCGAGAGGGTCGAGTTATCGGAACCCAATGTGTGGTAGTAACTGTTCATGGATCACAAACACAAAACTCAGTTCCTGAGGACGGTTTCAATGAGACAACCCACCATGTACTCCTACATGGCCTCTCACCGCTACCTTTACCAAATCGTGTTCACACACTTAGCTCACACACAGCAGGACATGTTCACACACCTCTGATTCATCCCCGATGAATCAGACCTGACTCAACTCTAAGCAGTAGCAGGCATGACAAACAAGCATGAATGAGTAGGCACAACAGGGCTCAAACAACTCCTACTCATGCTAGTGGGTTTCATCTATTTACTGTGGCAATGACAGGTCATGCAGAGGAAAAGGGGTTCAGCTACCGCAGCAAGTAACAGTTGTATCGTTGTTGTCCTAATGCAATAAAATAGAGCAGGAGCGAGAGAGTGGGATTGTATCGGAATGAACAAGGAGGTTTTGCTTGCCTGGCACTTCTGAAGATAATATAGTTCTTCATCGGTGTCATCGATCACATCATCGGTACACGTCTACTGAGAGGGGAAAAGCACCGACAAACAAAGAAGAAACACAATCAATGCAATGCAACAATATGATGCATGAATGTGACATGGCAATATGCTGTGGTTTGTGCTAATGCAACTAAAACCAGATTAAATGAAGTTGGTTTGAATCCAAGATTCAAATTCAAACTCCACATGTGGTTATTTAAATGCCATTTAATTGAATTGTCCTAAACAGTGTCATAAGTTGTTCTAACATGCATGAAAATGGTGCAGATGGATAGATTGGATTTTTCTTATAATTTTTCATATATAAATTATTTCATTTGGAGTTACGGTTGAATTTATATGATTTTTGGAAGTTTATACTATTTTCTGGAATTTCTGAATTATTTTAAATCCAGCAACCAAATACTGCGTTAGCGTAGCGTCGCTGTGACGTCAGCAGGTCAAAGGCGCCAGCCCAGGTCAAACCTGATGGCTTGGACCCACATGTCAGTGTAACAACTAACTAACAGGGTTAGTTTCATATATAAATTATTTCATTTGGAGTTACGGTTGAATTTATATGATTTTTGGAAGTTTATACTATTTTCTGGAATTTCTGAATTATTTTAAATCCAGCAACCAAATACTGCGTTAGCGTAGCGTCGCTGTGACGTCAGCAGGTCAAAGGCGCCAGCCCAGGTCAAACCTGATGGCTTGGACCCACATGTCAGTGTAACAACTAACTAACAGGGTTAGTTAGTGTTAAGTTAGCACTAACCTAGGTTAGTTAGTGCATGGCCCACTTGTCAGAGAGACAACTAATTAACTAAGTTAATTAGCGCTAACTAACTAACACCTAAACTAAACAGGGGCAATTAGCACTAATTAAACCCGACACTAATTCAGTCAAAGGCCGGCTCCACATGTCATGGACATAGGGGGCGGTCCTGTCGTGGTCAAAGTGGGTCAAACCCACCAGCGTTTAGCCGTCGGTGGTAGCAGACACGGCAGGGCACTCGGGAACGGGTTGTGGTGCCGGGTTCGCAGCGGGGTTGGGCTCATTCGAGAGCCTAGACCAGCGCGCGTCGGGTGGTGGAACCAGCCGGGCCTGGGGTGGCCGGAGGCGACAGCGAGGAGCTCGGCCGCGGCGGCCGGAGCATGGCCAGGTGCGCGCGGGGTGCTGCAGTGCACGACAGGAACTGCGGGCGACAGCTTTGGTCTTCTGGAAGGCTCGTGAGCGCGATGACATGCACAGGCGCGAGCTGCGGTGGCTCTGGCCACGACGGTGAGGATCCACGGCGGCGCGGCCGCTCGGGTCCGGTGGTTAGCACGGCTACGGTGCACGAATGAGAAAACGGAGAGAGGGAAACGGAGGCGGGGCTCACAGCGGATCCGGAGGAGGCATCAGCGAGCTCGGGGAAGGTCCAGCGCGGGCAGAACGGCGGCGACGATCTCGGGCGGCCGGAGGTGAAGACAACGGCGATGGCGGCTCCACAGGGCTCCCGGCGTCTCTTGGCGCGGTGAGGAGGAAGAGTAGGTCGAGGCAGAGCTTTGGGATGCGTTGGGGAGGTGAGGCGGTGGCTCTAGGCACGGTGGCGGCGAACGGCGGCGGCGGTCGCTCTCGGGTGCGTACGAAAGAGAGAACAGAGGAGGGGGAAAGAGCACCAGGGGAAGAGAGGAAGGGCTAGACGGCTTCGGGCGGCTGCGTGGCGTCTTCAGGGGAGTCGGAGCACAGGCAGGCAGCCTGGAGGTGGCGCGGCATGCGTCGGGCACGCAGCTGCTTCTCCTCCTAGCAGGAGGAAGAAGACAGCGCTGCCCCCTGGTGGGCTAGGCCTGTTGGCTGGGCTGCCAGCTGGGCTGCACAGGACCTGGGCCAGCCAGGTAAGGCCAGGTAAGTGGGCTGCCAGGTAAACTACACAGGTAACCTCTCTCTCTCTCCTTTTATTCCATTTTCTATTTTCTGTAATTGTGTTTGGCTTTAATAAAAAATGCTAGGGCTTATCCAAAAATCATGAAACTGCTCAATGTCACTGTTTGGAATATTTCCAACAGCAAACATTTTAGTTTGTGATTATTTGAGCATTTAAAATATTATTTAACAATTAAATGCCCAAATGCAAATACCATATGATTTAATTCAAAAATCCAGAATGGCCTAGAAAAATGTGCACCATTTTTTTGGAGAGGTTCTAGACCAATTCAAAAATGATGAACTTTTGTGAAGGGCATTTTGGGTTCATTGAAATGTTTTTCAGTTGAACCTGGTATTTTCAGGGGGGTGCTGGGGTTTGTTGATCCCCATTTCAGGTTTAAGAGAAATTTAAACATGATGCAACAACCAACTAGTCCAAGTGCATAGCAAGGCTAGGGACGTGACATATATATATTAACTATTCTTGGTATGTACATATATTAACTGATGTATTAATTGTTTTGGTATGTACATATATTAACTCTTCTTTCTTCTTTTGTATAGCCCTCCGGATCAAGCAATACTTTAGTAAAGAGACGAGGCCCGAAGAAAAAGGTGCACCTGGATGAAAGGTTCACGATCATAGAAATCGCGCGCGATGGCCAACCGATTAAACCCCTCCGGACCAAGGAAGCATTTTCTGCTCAGTGCGGGGTTCTTGTTAGGGACATGATCCCGATCAGCATCGAGTTGTGGAATGAGCCTAAGAAGGAAGAGCTTCTTCAAGTTTCTCTTGTCGAAGATAGACAGAAAGAAGATCTTTGGAAAGCGCTGAAGGTAAATTTCACCCTACCGGAAGAGGAGGATCCGGAGAATCCAGTTATAGAGCCATTGATCAAGTCCTCTACTCTCAAGAAGATGACAGATCTATTCAGAAGGTGGAAGAATGAGTTGAAAACAACGTATGTCAACCAAGACAAGACTCCAGAATTCACAGGCCGATTTGAAAAGATAAGAGATCACTGGCCCGCCTTTGTGGCCAACAAGACATCGAAGAGGAGTAAGAAGATGTCAGCGACTAACAAGATAAATGCTGCAAAGAAGGAGCATTACCATCGCATGGGGTCAGGTGGCTACCTCAAAGCCCGGCCATTGCGGGACAAGGCTGAGTAGGACCTGATTGCTAAAGGGGTCGAACCAGAGATATTGCACTAGCCAGACCGTTGTAGGACTTGGTTCTTTGGGGCTGGTGGAACATTGGACCCTGAAACAAAGGAGTGCTGCTGGACGGACGAGCAACGTGCAACACCCGTCACGAAGCTTCGGAAAGCAATCAACGAAGTGCGGGAAGGGAAGTTCATTCCCGAGAGAGAGAACGACGAGCTCACAAGGGCCCTCGAGAATCCTGAGAACCCTGGACGAACACGAGGCACGCCAGGCTCTGTTGCGTGGAAGGTTGGGTTTCCTGACGCAGACGGTTACAAAAACCAAGAGAGGAGGAGGAAAGTCGAGCAGAGCGAACTGCAGGAGCTTAAGGCAAGGGTAAGAAAGCTAGAGGAATGAGATGTTGAGAACCAGCAGCTGCGAGATCCTGCCCAAGATGCTACCCCAGAAGCTACCCCGCCATCTCAGTGGAGAAGCAGTGTGGCTTCCACCGAGCTTGTTGATCAGCCTAACTTGACGGGTCCTAGCTGCCATGTGGATTCTATCACGGATTCACACCAGTGCCACCTTATGACACAATGGGATCATCTCAAAGTCAAGGCTGTTGTTGGCTCTGTGTTCCCTCCTTCACCTGGAGCAACTTTTCACTGCCGTCCAATTCCACAAGGCTATGTTGTTGTGATGGTGGAAGAAATAACAGAGGGTTTTGAGGAGCTCCAGCTTGACCACTCTACAGGTGATGGGGAGACTCAGCTGGGTCTTGCTATGCATACTCCGTGTCTATGGCGAAAGGAGCACATCAAGCTTCTAAACTTCACGGCTCCTACTAGTCAGCTGGGCACTCCGCCTCCTCCTCCTCCTCCGGCGAGTCATCAGGGCACTCCGCCTCCTGCTCCGGCGCGTGAGGGCGGCAGTACTCCGCCTCCTTCTCCGCCTGCTCTGGCGCGTCTGAGCAGCCCGCCTCCTTCTTCGTCGCCTCGTAAGCGACGGCGGAACACAGACGCCGCCGCTCCGGCTGCTCATGCGCGTCGTAGCAGTCTGCCTCCGGCTGCTCCACCTCTTTAGCAATGAAAGAAGACAGCCGCAGCCGCTCCGGCTGCTCAGGCGCGTCGTAGCAGTCCGCCTCCGGCTGCTCCGCCTCTTTAGCAATGAAAGAATACATCCGCAGTCGCTCCGGCTGCTCCGGCGTCTAGCAGTACAGCCAGAGGCGGGAGGCTAGCAGAACAAACAAAAGGGAAACAAATGGAGGATGCAATGATTTTTGGAACAATGGAGATGGACACATTAAGATTCGAGCACGGGAAGCCTCTCATTAGACCTGGTACTTCCCTAACAACGATGATGCAAAGATTCCATGATTGGTACATGAACATCTGTAGAAAGTCTGGGAAAAGTACCTTGTCGCTATAGGTTAAAGAGGAGCACGACCTCGTTGGAATTGATGTGTTGTTAGTTGCATATGAGGAGTTCTTCTAGTTTTTCAATCAAAAGGCCCTCAATAAAACAATCATCACTTGCTACTGTCTGTAAGTACTACTTCTCTATAATTAGTTAAGTCTCTATATATAGCTCAGCTCTTTCATTGCATGTATATATAATTATCCTCACTATATTATGCAGATTGAAGATCGCCGAATTGAAGAAAATACAAGTAGGTGATATTGGGTTCATTAACACAAATATCATGGATGAATGGAGTGTTAAACATGATGCCAGAGAAATCGAGGCCAAGGTTCTCGCATCATTACTTCGAAATCAAAACAAAGCTACAATACTCTTTCCTTACAACTTCAAGTGAGTGTTATTGTCTTCTGCATATTCGGTTTCCTTTATTATACACGAGGTTATAGTAATGTAATTGCTGAGTTATGCATGCATGCGCAGCTTCCACTTTATTGTGCTAGAGATTAAGCTTGAGCAGGGACTAGTAACCGTCATAGACTCCAAACGAAAAAAATCTGGAGGAGTATGCGACCATGACTAAAATGCTCGATAAGTAAGTTCAATCGATCATTATCGCACCATATAGGAAACTTTGTTCATTTCCTAATATCAAGTAATTATTTTCTTTGTCTGGCAGGGTTTGGAAAAAGTTCACCGCAAAGCTCTGGGACTGCCGGCGCAACTGCGATTTGACCACCTGAATGTAAGTACTACTACTAGCTAGTTCCGCGCATCTCCCATTGATTCTAGCTAGTTTCATAAATACCATTTACCATGCTTGCTTATCAGTTTGATTGACCTCTATTTCTTGTAAAGTGGTTGTGGCAGGAACGCGGGAATGATTTCTGTGGATACTACATTTACGAGTTCATCCACCACACCACCTGTGAGCGGGGCTACTCTAAACAACAAGATGAAGTGCGTAAGCAATAATATTCACAATTTTTTTGTTACCATCATTTGTCTTCAGTTTCATTCATATATATGTATTGACCCCCCTTCTTGAAATTAGATGTGGCAGACGCCGGATGAACTCCTACCACAAGATCACATATAAGCAATTCAAGAGGAATTGGCGGGATTATTCTTAACCACGTCATCGACAAACACGGAGAATACCATGTGGAAATTGAGTTCAGATGTTAGGGGACGTAAGAGATCTTATACGTTGTAGCGTCGGGTAGATATACGAAAACTTGTTGTTCGACCAATCTATCGAAGAAGGAGAGGTCGATCACTTCTCTCTGTGTATATGTTCATGACGATCTTCTGTACTTAATGGTTTCCTTCATTTGCTTACTAGCTAGCTAGCGTGTCGAGTCTATACGTAGCGTCGACCAAGCACAGAGATATATAAGAGAGGATACTCATCTCTATTAGCGAGCTAACACAATATATAAACCCCTAAATTAACCCTACAACCCCCCCCCCCTCCTAAATTAACCCTACAAA
>NC_041391.1:697415586-697428532 GCF_002162155.2 Triticum dicoccoides | reverse complement strand
GGTTCGTGAACCGGGACAAATGGCCCTCACAAACCGGTTTGAATGACCCTTTTTCTACTAGTGCTCGAACCCGAAAGATCGCACGCTTAACGTTCGATGATGCTAGAGTAGAATTGAGATATTTGTATTGGTGACCGAAAGTTTTTCGGAGTCCCGGATGAGATCCCGGACATCGCGAGGAGCTCTAGAATAGTCCGGGGGTAAAGATTTATATATGAAAAGTCATTTTTATGATTCCGAAAAAAGCAGTTTTTTCTCGATATTGTACCGCGAAGTTTCCGAAGTATTTCGGAGGGGTCCAAAAGTCCACAAGTGGGTCCACCACGTCCCAAGGGCCTGCATGGGCTAGGGGGGGGGGGGGCACTAGCCTCTTTGGGCTGGGCGCACCAGCCTCAAAGATGCATGCGGCCAAGGAGGAAAGAGTCCCAGCTCCGTACGAAGGAAGGGGAAAGGCAGACAAAAGAAATGGTGTAATAGGAAATACGATGTGGGTGGAGAGACAGACAAAAGAAGGGGCCAAACGGGAAACATTACCTTTTTTTAGAGAGGAGAGACGGAAATCCAATTCAGCTCTTGGGAGCATATGCTCCTGTGTGTTAAAAAAATTTGCATGTTATTTTTTTTTAAATATGTTTATTGTCACACTCAAATGCCACCTACAAATTTTTATGGGCAAAGTATAAGCATTTTGAGCTATGCAAAAAGACAAGACGAATGCTAAATGTTACACCTAATTTTGTTTTTTCACCAACGATGAACCGTTATCTTGTTTCACATGAAATTTATGCTTGTTACACTAACATGAACATAAAAAAAATCAGAATTTTGAAAAATTACTTATTATTTTATTTTTCGAATTCGACTCCGAGAGCCAAAACGGCCATCCCGGAAATTAATAATCGGCTTTTTTTTTGAGACAACTAATCGGCTATTTGCTGGTGCAATTAGCAACGGACACGAAGTGCTGGGCCAGGCCCAGTAAACAGTTAGAGCCACGCTCCTTGACCGCCCAGTGGAAATAAGCGAACACGTTCCTCCCCTGTCTCTCTCTCTGGGAAAAAAAAGTTGAAGCAGCCCGGACGGACATGGACTCCCCCTCGTCGCCGGCGGCAGCGACGCCACCGGCCACCGGAGGTAACCTGCTCTGCTCTACTCCCTCTACCCGATGAAACGCCTCAATCGTTGCCTCTCAGATCAAGAGAAAAGTCCATTGACGCGCACGAGAACGAGAGGCAGGGGTTTACTTAGGGTTTGGTCGGAGACAGAGGGGGACAGACTCTAGGACTTCTAAATTCGAACCATACAATACACTTGGGATCGAAGGAGCTTACGCATTCCGTCTGGATTCTGTTCCTCCGATTCCATCGAGAGGAATGCTTTTTCCCCTTGCTGCCATAGAGCTGAGGTGCCAAGAGCACAAATCTGGAGCTTAATTTCGATGCCATAGGTTAAGTTTTTTCCTCTCTCGAACAAATTTGTAGTGCTTCGATTTATGCGTGCTGATGGGATTTTTCATGATGTAGGAGTGGCAACTAATTGGAGCAAATTTATGTCTTCTTTGTGTTTAGCTTAATAAAGGAACAAATCAGAGTATAGAGGGAAATTCCCACCAAGTTAAGTGCTTGCCAATGCTAATACGAACTGGCTGTGGATCGATTTCTGTTTGCAACCCCCAAGATTAGCAATAGGGGATGAAAACCATAACAGGCATCATCCAGCTTTTAGTCTGTAACCAGCAGGAGTTCTGCTTTTCACTGAAGAAAGGGGAATTGTCAGTAAATATCCGTGGAACAATACTGAGACCATATTAATACTAACTTTCAAGATATGGTTCCATCTTCCATGTAGGAGCTTGCAAGCAGTAGAAACTGATGAACCTTTTAGCAAAGTATTTGCTTGGTCTGTTAACGTCCCTGGTTTTGATATATAATGACTATATGTTGAAAACATGTAAAAAAATGTATATAAGATGGAATGTCATCATTTAGTTGTGGTGTGGCGTTAATTTTATCTGTAGTGGCAAGGAGTATTAAATCTATGTAAACATCAGCACCACAAGTGTGAATCCTACCCATTCTTAATGCGGGGAAGACTCTGCCTTTATTATTACATTGAACTGCACATGAACATAGAAAACTGCAGAGTTGTGTACTTACTTCTGGACCATTATCTCTTTCTCTAGATGATTGTTTCACAATGAAAAAGTGGCAATTTAAACTGCGGAAACCTTCCCCGGCCATTCGTCCAGCGCGACGATGGCGTGTCGTTCAATCCACCGAGCCGCAACGGTGCATGCGTGATCGTGATGCTGCGATCATGTCAGCAGCGCATCGGTTGCATGCACATGAACCGCTGCGTGATACTGCGTCGCGCTGTACTGGATCCCTAAACAAGACGATGTGCACGCAAGACGTTGAGCAGACTGTCCAGGTATCATCTTGAACTAGTGCATTACTATCTGCCTTAGTGTAGTCATTTTGACATGTATTTCAAAAATAAATACATGCAAAGTTGTTTCGGCAGAAAGTCTTGCACTCATTTTGACTTGCAAAATTGTTACAATTATATAATTTCTTCTGCTTGAATACAATAGTTAGCTGTATATGCTAGTCCAACAACGCAGTTTGCTTGGAGTTTGAATACTCCAAAAAAAATTTGAAGGGAGGTTGAGCAATATAGAGTTATTTCGGCTCAAGCAGAATGGTTAGAAGATATTTATATTTCCACAAAGGATTATCTCCCAAATATTTGATTTTACTACCTTTTGTACAAGTTTTGAGCTGACAGTAGTGCCAAATTTCGAAATCAAACCTAACCTTGAGGCGTAAACAAGTAGCAGCCTAATTATGCATTATGCATTGGTTGAACAATTCAAGTCTGCAGTGGTGTAATTACATAGTACCAAAAGCTTGTCATTACTTGTAAGAAATCATTAATGTTTTTACACTGTATTTGTTTGATTTGTTGCCTCCACTTGCTGTATTGATCAGAGAGACACTTATGGAATAATAGTATGAATTAATGGGAAGTGGTTTACTCAGAAAAAGGGGCTCTTGTTTATGTCTGTTTACGCTTATCTTTTTGTAAATGTTGTTTAAAATTATCTGTAAGTTCGAACCATAGATTAGCGAGGAAACTAAAATCATGTTGTTAATTTTGCTCAATGGACAGTGTAATCAAGCCCTGGCACCCATGATATTATCGCTTTTCTGTGGTAAAATAAGTTGTAAAATGTCATCTTAACATGGTTTCTAACTTTATACCTAACATGTCATTTCTTCTGCAGAGCTGTGATTGGATCAGTATATTGCCAGATGACATTTTAGTCAAAATTCTTTCCTTACTGACAGTAAGCGATGCTGCAATGACTGACTGTCTTTCCACTAGATGGAGACACCTCTGGAAAAACGTTGACTGTCTCATCCTTGACCTCTATAGTCTCAGGATGCCAGAGTCAGAAATCTGTTATTACCATCAAAAACCATGTCTGCGGAAAGCTCAAGTAAAAAAGTTTGTTCGCAAAACGAATGGCTTTTTGCGCAATCATCATGGCAATAGAATCAAGGAATTCACTGTCAGATTCCCATTAACCTCAGTCAATGCTTCTGATCTGGACCACTGGATTGGGTTTGCAGCTTCAGCCTCTACGGAAAAGCTCTGCCTTGACCTTTATGACATGAATCGCTCAAGTTGCCTTGACATTTCCCCTAATGAGCCGTATAACTTCATATTATCACCATTTTCTGATGGGAGAGGTTGCCGGTTGAGCGAGTTGACTCTATCCAACTGCACTGTACGAACAACACCTGCAAATCTCAGTGGCTTTGCTTGTCTCCATTTCCTTGAACTCAGTCGTGTGGAAATAGCTGATGCAACTGTTTCGAATATTATTTCCAACTGTTGTGCTCTCAAAAGCTTGATTCTAGCGTTCTGCGATCAATTGATTCATTTGACGGTTACTTGTTCACAATTGCTGAATTTGGATGTTGATTTCTGCGATGGCTTAATTAGTGTTTGTATTCATGCTGACAATCTCGAGGCGTTCATGTACAAGGGACACAAGATAAATATTGAGTACAAATATGCACCATTTCTTGATACACTCCGTGTTCATTTCATAAAGAAGAATCAATGTCCTCTAGACTTCATAAGTGCGCTTCCTAAGCTTCCAAAGCTGGAAACGTTGATCTTGCAATTTTCTGGGCCTGTACAAGTACGTAAGATTTCTGCCCTCGGTTTGCATGAGCATATTTAGACAATGTCTACATGCTGAATTCAGCTCCTTTTTTTTGGACTCCCTCCAGGTATCCCGTGCGCTGCGGCACACTTTCAGGTTTGCTAATTTGAAGATGATCGTCTTCTTTCTGGTGAAATCTTGGAAAGAGTGCATTTGCTCGCTTGCGTATCTCCTTAAAGCAGCTCCGTCACTCGAATACTTCCGGGTGCATGTATGCTGTGCACTTGTTATTTCTACAAACTTAGCACTCATAACAAGTCAACAGCTGTTTACCTGTCTGTCCTTTCTCTCATGTTAGTCAACTTATCCATGCAGGGGTTTTCCAAGCTGAAGGAACAACCTAGTGAGCTCAACATGACGTGGCCTGAGGATCTGACTTTCGCGAGGCTCCACATTATCGTGGTCAAAGGGTTTAGCGGGGAGCCGGAACTGATGGAGCTGCTCTACTTTCTGCTGAGAAGGGCGCCCGCACTGAAGAGCTTGCAACTCGAGACGCGTGCATATGAGCCATTTTTATTCAGGAAGGAGAAGCACAAGTCGGAAGACGAAGAAAGGTGCCGTTACGCTACGGAGATGGCCTCGACCCACCTGGCTCCTAAGGTTCCCTCCACCGTGGCGTTCAGCATCACCTGACCCTTCCGTGCTCGCTGAAAAACGCCGCGGCTGCTGCAGGTCATCAGCGAACCATGAAGGTACGTACTACCCTGAGCTTCTCACATGTTATGATGGTCTCTTATATCACAAAATAAAAACTATACATGGTTGATTAGCCTTCTCGGGGTCTTGGCTGTGCAGCTAGAGTCCTTACTTTTTGAAACCAAACTGCTAGCGCTAAAATTCCGATAAACCACAATGTGGATTCAGTTCCCTAATCACTGCAGCCGTGAATTCCAGCGATCCGAACCGTCGCGTCGATCATGATCTTTGCTGTTCCTTTTTTGTTTTGCCGTGTGCATGACGATGCATGGGCCTTGAAGCACCGTGCTGTATGCGGAAACAAAGGGTATTATTATTGGTTGCTGCTGGTATGGTAGCTGCCAATGCAACTTATTATGTGCAGATGCAAGTTGACTCGTGAGCGTTTGGTACAACAGTTCCGTGGTCCTGAGCGTTTGCTGCAGTTCATCCGCGGTCCACGTGTGTCTGCACACTGGACCATCTAGATAGATACGCCATGTTACAAAATCTATATACGCTTGCTAAAACCGCGGCTAGTAATGCATGGTGCCGCTGACAATTCACTGGGCAGCACTTTCTTTTTGGTAGTTGCCTGGGGAAAGGATGGCCGGTGCGGCGGCGGCACGGTGGAGGGGGGCGGGGCACGGCACCGTCCGCCGGTGGCGTTGGCAGGCGGTTTGGTTGAGGTCGAGGTGGGTGTGGGTTCATTGGAGGAGGGGGCGAGGAAGGAGGAAGAAGCTCCAAGATTGACTGAAGCTTTACAAACTTTCAGGCAACTTACGCAGTACATACAGTCGCCTCTTGCTTGCTTGTGCGATATTGCATCTGATCATCATCAGGTGGGAGCCTATGCATATTTTCATGCGTCTCATCATGTCCTGATTAATTCCTGCCGATCGACCTGTTTGTACATACGTGTTGCCTGCACTGCACTCTACCATCAACTCAGTACTCCTGACAATCCTCTTTTTTCCTGGGTAGTTAACCAACTCTTCTCTTTGGTTTGCAGGTGGGTGGGGTGAAGCTACGTGCGTACGTACGTCCTGCGGCCAAGTGGAGATGTGAATCAATTTCCCGGCGTCTGTGCGTGCGTGCGTTAAACACATGCACGATCATACCAGCTGCAGGTCGCCCTCGTTGATTAATCGCGTACATACACGCGTCCATGTGCCTTGTGGGGGGGCGTACGCCTGTGCATGTGTACGTACGCACAGTGGCAGTGGCACACATACATACCACTGAGGCACTGATCACCCCACATGCTGTGTTTTCTCGTGGGCGCATGCACGCACAGCAGCAGCAGCCTAGCTATGAAAATGATTGATGCGTAATCTCTTGCTGTTGATTAGTCTTTTTTTTTGCCACTTAGTTAATCAGTTAGTACTGTACTACTGTAGTAGTTATTATTATTGCATGCACAATGTATGTGTACCCTGGCAGTGGCAGCAGTCTAAAATCTCTCACTGCTTGTGAGTTTGTGCGTTGGTTGCCATTTGCAGGCAGAACCAGCGAGCTAACTAATAGCACTACGTACAATACGTTTTCTTGCCTATACAGTATACACCACACATGCGATGTACGTAGTTGCCGTGTTATTTATGTGCATGGATGGATACGTGGCTGGTCCGACGGATGGACCAGCGGTGTTAGCTCGTCCCATCTGCATGGTGGCCGGCCGGCGAGAGAGGACCACCGGAGCTGGCTGGAGATCTAGACCAGAAAAGGAGATGCAGACACTGTAGGCAATGGTGCGTGGCTGGACGCTTGTTTGTTGGTACTCCCAGTATTTGGCTTGGCAGCTTGGATCACCACTTCACTTTGATAATAATTTGTTGGTCGAGGAGAGGGAAATTGATTGCGCGCGCTAGTTGCATTGCATGCAACTCAACTGATTGCGCTAGGGGACGCTAGCTGCCGTTGCATGCGCCGTACGTAGCGTCCGGCCGGTGGTGCTGGTCCACCCATCTTCTTCTTCCTCCGTGGGTGAGGTGGAAGCAGAACATGTTTACACACATTCGATACATCTCCGGGATTTTTTTTTTGAACCGGGCTTTAACCCCTTTCCATTGCATAGAACGGAAATACAGCAGTTCCGGAAACATGTTCAGGAAGAAAGGAAAGGGAAAAAAGCGAGTTCAAGCACTACCAGGAAACCCACCACACTTGCCCGACATCGTGACAAGTGCCATGGGGCGAAAACCTAGGTAGCACCAATATCTATTAAGTCTAACTAGCTATTACAGAACCGACCAACAGGGGCCAAACTGACACCACCAGACCAAAGACAACAATCTTTTCGAAGCAACAAGAACGAAAGGCTTTCAAACTTCGGCGCGCAGCTCCAGCAAATCACTCTCCGGTAATTGGTTGCCTGGCAGCCTCGCACAGCTTCATCATCTGCATGGTCCTCACCCTGATCTGCTCTGCGCCTGCCCGTAGCTTATTAGCATCATCTCCTTGTTGTAGACCTCTTGATCTGCTCTGCGCATGCCCGTAGCTTATTAGCATCATCTCCTTGTTGTAGACCTGTCCAATAAAGCAAGAAAGAACACCTGGAAAAGACAATCTCAAAAGGAGTTTTGATCATTTTCTTCTCAAAAGTGGCTCGATTTCGAGCCAGCCAGATAGCCCAGCAAGCAGCTGCAAGGCCCACTGTATAAAATTTCTCTCCCCCAGGAAGAAAAGAATGGCACCACGCATAGTACTGCCAATAACTGCTGGGACATCTATCAGTACCCAGCACGACCCAAACGGATCTCCACAGACATTTCGCCACAGGGCAGGTGAAAAACAGGTGTTGTGAACTCTCAACCTCGTTGCAGAAGGAGCAACAAGGATTACCAGGCCATTTTCTTCTACGCATGACCTATCTAGTAAGCACAGCATCCTGCAACATTTGCCAAAGGAAGATTTTAATTTTGAGAGGTAACTTGGCTCTCCAGATCCATCTATAGTGGCATCCACTAATAGGTCTCTCCAGCCATTTATAGACTGACTTAGTCGAGAATTTGCCATTTTGATTAAGCCCCCAAGACACCCAATCACTATCACTGGTCAGTGTTAGACTACCGACCGTGGCTCGGATCGTTCTCCATTGATCAGACAGTTCGACATTAAGCCCCCGTCTGAAGAAAATGTTAGGTTCCACAAGATGCACCTTATCCACTGTGCATCCAGGGTCAGTGCAAATTGAAAAGAGTCGTGGGAATTGTTCCCGAAAAGGGAGCGACCCATTGATGGGATCCATCCACACCCGGGCAATATTCCCAGATTCTATGTTAATTTTCCTCCCCACCAAATACACCTCTTTCACCTTCAATAGAGCTTTCCAGCACGGTGAATCAGAAAACCTGGCACAAACCTCAGTAACAGTTTTGTTTCTAAGGTATCTAGCACGCACAATATCCCGCCACAACCCATTTTGAGTCTCCAACTTCCACCACCATTTAACCATTAAACTACTATTTTGTTTTCTAAAGTTTTTAACCCCCAGGCACTAGTAGAAAAACACCTAATAGTCCCGGTTCGTAAGGGCCTTTAGTCCTGGTTCATGAACCGGGACTAATGGGTCGTTACTAATACCTCCACCCATTAGTCCCGGTTCAAACACGAACCGGGACCAATGTGCCTCCACGTGGCCCTGTGCGCCGAGCCCAGTCAGGGGGCCTTTGGTCCCGGTTGGTGGCTCCAACCGGGACCAAAGGGCATCCACGCGTCAGAGTTCAGTGGTTGGGTTTTTTGTTTTTTTTGAAAGGAGGGGAGGTTGGTGGTTTTGGGGGGTTAATTTAGGTGTTTCATATATTGTGTTAGCTAGCTAATTAATAGAAAGAAGTGTCCTCTCTTATGTCCGTGCTTGATCAACGCTACGTACTATATATACATAAGTGATCGAGAGAACCATTCAGTACAGAAGTTCGTCATGCATACCGAGAGAAGTGATCGATCGAACTCTCCTTCTCCGAGAGATTGGTCGAACAACAAGTTTTCGTATCATGTATCTGACGCTAATGGCTACATACATGTACAATATGTATAAGATCTCTTAATTACAAACCCCTAGCATTTGAAATCAATTTCCACATGGTATTCTCCGGCTTTACTGATGACGTGGTCAAGAAAGAATCCCGCCAATTCCTCTTGAATTGCTTTCATGCGATCTGGTTCTAGGAGTTCATTCCGCATCTGCCACGTCTAATTTGAAGAAGGGGGTTAATTGATACATATATATGAATGAAACTCAACAGAAATGATGGTGTAATAAAATGAAATTGTGAATATTATTGCTTACGCACTTCATATTGTCTTTTAGAGTAGCCCCGCTTGTTTTTCAAAGTCGCGGTGTGGATGAACTCGCACACGTAGTATCCACAGAAATCATTCCCTTCCTCCTGCCACAAGCACTTTACGAGAAATAGAGGTCAATCAAACTGATAATGAAGCATTATAAATGGCATTGACGAAAGTATAGCTATAGAATCAACGGGAGATGCGCGCAACTAGCTAGCCAGTAGTACTTACTTTCGGGTATGTATATCGCAGCTCCTTCGGTAGTCCCGGAGCTTCTGCGGTGAACTGTTTCCAAACCCTGCAAGACAAAGAAAATAATTATTATTACTTGAGATATCAGGAAATGAACAAAAAGTTGCCGATATGGTGCGATAATGATCGATTGAACTTACTTGCTGAGCATTTCAGTCATGTCCGCATAGCTTTCGGGATCTTTCCGTCTCGAGTCTAAGACGGTTACTAGTCCCCGCTCAAGCTTAATCTCCAGAAGAATATAGTGGTACCTGCACACACATGCATAACTCATCGATTACATTACTATAATCTCGCTCGAGTAATAAGGGAAACCGAATATGCACACGACAGTAACACTCACTTGCCGTTGTAAGGAAAGAGTATGGTATCTTTGTTTTGATTTTTGATCAACGACCGTAGAAAGTTGTCCTCGGCCTCTTTGACGTTCTTTTCAACCAGAAATACATCTATGATATTTGTGTTAATGAACCCAATATCATAAATTTCTTGTTTTTTGCACTCGACGATCTTCAATCTGCATAATATATTGAGGATAATTAATTATAAATACATGCAATGAAAGAGCCGAGCTATATATAGACTTAATGACAGAAATAGTACTTACAGGCAGTAGCAAAAGACCATTAATTTATCGAGGGCCTTTTGATTGAAGAACGCAAAGAACTCATCAAATGGAATACACAACAGATCACTTGAAACGAGGTTGTGGTCCTCTTTAATATTCAGATACAAACTGTTCGTCCCCTCAGACTCTCTGCAGGTTTTCATGTACCAACTATGGAATCTTCGCATCATTGTTGTCAGAGATTTTTCATCTTTGATGAGAGGCTTCCCGTACTCGTATCTGTGTTCGTCCACCGCCATGAAATCAGGAAGTGCATCGTCAGGAAGGTAATCTTCAAGATTGCCATAACCGGCCACCATCCCCGGAGCATTAGACACATTGAGCGGGGGGCACGATTGCTGTGCTTGTTCGCCGAGCTGGGCAATTTTTCCCCTTTGCTCGTTCTTTTAACCTTTTATCACTGACAGTAGTTCCCGACCGCTAGGCTTGGAGATATGTCTGTTCAGTAATGCGCTCATAGTTGGTTCTCGGCGGAGACTTTGGTGGTTTCCTTAGGGCATCGATAGTGCGCTTTGCTTTCACCGGATCTACCTTCTCCTCCGAAGGTGGATGTCTCTTTGATTTCATCCCTTCAAAGAAGTCCTTCACGTGGGTCCGCACAATCGTATCATTTTCCTCCTCGGACCTCTCGTACGGTAACTTCTCTAGAGGCTTGAGAGATGGACCGTATTTGTATTGCCTCCCGCCTCTGGTTGTGCTGCTAGACGCCGGAGCAAACGGAGCGGCTGCGGCGTCTGTCTTCTTTCGTGCTTGCTTACGAGGCGGAGGAGAAGGAGTACGACGCGCCGGAGCAGCCGGGGCGGCGGCGGGTCTCTTCCGCCCTTGCTAGCGAGGCAGAGAAGGAGGAGGCTGCTGGCTGCTCGGGAGCGCCGGCGCAGGCGGAGAAGGAGGCGGAGTGCCGCCATGCGCCGGAGAAGGAGGCGGAGTGCCGCCACGCGTGCCCTGATCGTCACTCGCCGGAGGAGGAGGCGGTGGAGGAGGCGGAGTGCCCTAACTCGCCGGAGGAGGAGGAGGAGGCGGAGGCGTCCAGTTCGGAAGGTTGATGAGCTCCTTCCGCCATAGGCATGGAGTCTTCAGAGCAGAACCCAGCCTAGTCTCCCCTTCATCGGTAGCGTGGTCAAGCGGGAGGTCCTCAAATCCCTCCGTTATTTCATCCACCATCACCTTAGCATATCCTTCTGGAATCGGCTGGTAGTGATAAGTTGTGCCGGGTCCACTAGGATAAACTTGGCCAACAGCCGCCTTGACCTTTAAAGTCATCCATCGCGCCATAATGTGGCAACTTTGAGACTCCGTGATACCATCCACGGGATAGCTGGCAGGAGCCGTCAAGACATGCTCCGGTTGAAGCAGCTCGGTGGAAGCCACGCTGCTTCTCCGCTGAGATGGCGGGGTAGCTTCAAGGGAAGCTTCGGCAGGTCGTTTGTTGCAATCTGCTGCTTCTCGTTCCTCTTCTCGATGCTCTAGCCCCATTACCCTTCCAAGCAGCGCCTGTAGTTGGTCCTGCTCCAGTTTCTTCCTCCTCTCATGGGTTTTGTAACCCCCTGCGTCTGGAAAACCAACCTTTCACGGAATGGAGCCTGGCGTGCCTCGTGTCCGTCCAGGATGCTCAGGATTCCCAAGCGCCATTGTGAGCTCATCCTTCTCCCTGTTTGGATGGAACGTCCCTCGCTGCGCTGCAGCGATATAGTGTCGAAGGTTCTTGACTGGTATTTCCAGTTGCTCGTCCGTCCACTGGCACTTCCCTGTTACAAGGTCCAAGGTTCCGCCAGCCCCGAAGAACCAAGTCCGGCAACGGTCTGGCCAGTACATTGTCTCTGGTTCGATCCCTTTTTCAAGCAGATCATGCTCAGCCTTGGTCCACTTAGGTCGGGCTTTGAGGTAGCCACCTGACCCCGTGCGATGGTGAAGCTTCTTCTTCGCAGCATTTTGCTTGTTTGTCGCCGACATCTTCTTACTCTTTTTCGATGTCTTGTGGGCCACAAATGCGGGCCAGTGATCTTTGATCTTCTCATATTTGCCGATGAATTCTGGTGTCTTTTTTTTCGACAAACTGGTTCAGCTCTTTCCTCCACCTCCTCATTAGGGTTTCCATCTTCTTAAGAGCACAAGACTTGATTAATTGCTCTTTAACTGGATTCTCCGGATCCTCCTCTGGCGGTAGGGTGAAATTTGCCTTCAGCTCAGTCCAAAGATCTTCTTTCTGCATATCATTGACATAAGACACCTCAGGGTCTTCCTCCTTAGGCTTATACCATTGTTGGATGCTGATCGGGATCTTGTCCCTAACAAGAACCCCGCACTGAGCAGAAAATGTCTTCCTTGTCCGGATGGGTTCAATCAGTTCGCCGTCGGGCACGATTTCTATGATCTCAAACTTTTCATCCGAGCTCAACTTTTTCTTCGGGCCTCGTCTCCTTAACGAAGTTGTGCTCGATCCGGAGGGCTAGAAATTATAAGGAAGAAAGACGAGAGTAATTAAAATTTGTACATATACCAAAACAATGGAAGCATCAATTAACTAGTTAGCACGGGCTTAACTAATATATATATACCTGGCCGGACTCGGTTCGGTTACCGGAGCAGTCAGCACGGTCTCCTTCTTGTACCTTCATTGTGTCACCGGGGCCATCATGAACATAGTCCTCTTCTTGTACCGGCATTAATGGGCCGAAGCCATCATGAACATAGCCCTCTTCTTCATCCAGCTAACCATCGGTGTCGAGGAGAAATGACGCAACATCATCACTTCCATTTGCGATTATCTCCCCTAACATCGCTTCTGTTTCTTCGTCTCGGGAGTGCTCCATAGTTTCTGCAAATATTTACAACATGTCAATTATTATTCAAATATGGTACAGATG
>NC_041391.1:697397184-697414014 GCF_002162155.2 Triticum dicoccoides | reverse complement strand
CGGGGACGGGGTCCGGGAAGGGCCGGTGGCGCGCGCGGCGACGACGATGGTGTCGGGGCCGGCAGGGGCGGCGGGCGCGGCGACGGTGTCGGGGCAGTGGCTTGGCGGTGGCGACGGCGAGCTGGACTAGGCTGACGGCGTCGGGGCAGGGCTCGGCGGCAACGGCGACGAGGAGCAGAGGCGTCGGGGCGAGAAGAAGAAAGGGATGGATTTTGGAGAAACTGCTAAGTGCTAGTTATATATGAAGAGAATTGGTCCCGGTTCGTGAAACCAACCGGGACTAATGCCACCTTTAGTCCCGGTTGGTGCCACCAACCGGTACCAAAGGCCTCTTTTCAGCAGCCCAAAGGGCGGGAAGCGGCGGCCTTTGGTCCCAGTTGGAGGCACCAACTGGGACTAAAGGGTGGGCATTGGTACCAGTTGGTGCCACGAACCGGTACCAATGCACCCCCTTTAGTCCCGGTTGGAGCCACCAACCGGGACCAAAGGCCCCTGTGCTGCCCGCGTCGCGGCCAAAGTTTAGTCCCACCTTGCTAGTTGAGAGGGGCGCGTAGTGGTTTATAAGCCCCACTGTCGCACCCCTCTCGAGCTCCTCTCCACTGCAGGCTTACGGGCCTACTTGCTACTGCTTTGCCTGATGGGCCTTCTGGGCCTACTACGGGCCTGAATCCTGGCCCATAGTAGGGTTTCATGTCGTATTCAAACCGTGGGGGCCGAGTAGGAGGCATTTTTTTTTGTTTTCCTTACTTATTGTTGCTATTTTTATTTTTTTGTTTTGTTTTCTGCATTATTTATTTTCTTTTGCTTTTTGCTTTATTTTTTAATTCTTTTTGCTTTTAGTTTTAGGAAAATTATAAAATTTCTGTTAGTGCCATTACTTTTCAAATTTGAAAACATTTTTTTGTTTTTTTTTGTTTTCTTTCTTGCTTTATTTATTTTATTTTCTTTCTACTTACAACAAAATACTTATTGTTGTTTTTTCGTTTCGTTTTCTGCATTATTTATTTTCTTTTGTTTTTTGCTTAATTTTTTAGTTCTTTTTGCTTTTAGTTTTAGGAAAATTATAAACTTTCTGTTACTGCCATTACTTTTCAAATTTGAAAACACTTTTTTTGTTTTTTTGTTTTCTTTCTTGCTTTATTTATTTTATTTTGTTTCTACTTACAACAAAATACTTATTGTTGCTATTTTTAATTATTACGAGGGCCGAACCATAAGACATTAAAGCATTTCAAATGAACTCTGAAAAAGTTAAAAGTTGGCATGGTATCATAAATTGACCCACACATAGCATGTGCATATACAAAACGGACAATGGTATCATACTCGTCAGTTACAAAGTTGGCATGGTATCATCATAATAGTTGCGGGAGAAAGTCTTCACTTTTTCTTCGCTTGTGTCATTTGCTTATTGCGCCGTAACCATGGATAATCTTCATCGTTTATCAGGATGCTGGGGTCAGCCTTGACTTTGAAGGGAGGAATTTCATGAAACTTTTCATAATCTTCAGACATGTCTGTCTTGTCCTCCACTCCCATGATGTCCCTTTTTCCTGAAAGAACTATGTGGCGCTTTGGCTCATCGTATGATGTATTCGCTTCCTTATCTTTTCTCTTTCTCGGTCTGGTAGACATGTCCTTCACATAGATAACCTGTGCCACATCATTGGCTAGGACGAACAGTTCGTCAGTGTATCCAAGATTTTTCAGACCCACTGTTGTCATTCCGTACTGTGGGTCTACCTGTACCCCGCCTCCTGACAGATTGACCCATTTGCACTTAAACAAAGGGACCTTAAAATCATGTCCGTAGTCAAGTTCCCATATGTCCACTATGTAACCATAATATGTGTCCTTTCCCCTCTCGGTTGTTGCATCAAAGCGGACACTGCTGTTTTGGTTGGTGCTCTTTTGATCTTGGTCAATCGTGTAAAATGTATTCCGATTTATCTCGTATCCTTTCCAAATCATAACAGTCGAAGATGGTCCCCTGGACAACAAGTACAGCTCATCACAAACAGTGTTGTCACCTCTGAGACGTGCTTCCAACCAACTGCTGAAAGTCCTGATGTGTTCACATGTAATCCAGTCGTCGCACTGCTTCGGGTGTTTGGAGCGCAGACTGTTCTTGTGTTCATCGACATACGGGGTCACCAAGGTAGAGTTCTGTAGAACTGTGTAGCGTGCTTGAGACAAAGAATATCCGTCCCTGCATATTATTGAGTCCCTTCCAAGCGTGCCCTTTCCAGTCAGTCTCCCCACATACCGCGATTGAGGGAGACCTATCTTCTTAAGGCCAGGAATGAAGTCAACACAAAACCCGATGACATCCTCTGTTTGATGGCCCATGGAGATGCTTCCTTCTGGCCTAGCGCAGTTACGGACATATTTCTTTAGGACTCCCATGAACCTCTCAAAGGGGTACATATTGTGTAGAAATACGGGGCCCAGAATGACAATCTCGTCAACTAGATGAACTAGGATGTGTGTCATGATATTGAAGAAGGATGGTGGGAACACCAGCTCAAAACTGACAAGACATTGCACCACATCACTCCTTAGCCTTGGTATGATTTCTGGATCGATCACCTTCTGAGAGATTGCATTGAGGAATGCACATAGCTTCACAATGTCTAATCGGACGTTTTCCGGTAGAAGCCCCCTCAATGCAACCGAAAGCAGTTGCGTCATAATCACGTGGCAGTCATGAGACTTTAGGTTCTGAAAATTTTTCTCTGCCATATTTATTATTCCTTTTATATCCGACGAGAAGCCACTCGGGACCTTCATACTAAGCAGGCATTCAAAGAAGATTTCCTTCTCTTCTTTGGTAAGAGCATAGCTGGCAGGACCTTCATACTGCTTTGGAGGCATGCCGTCTTTTTCGTGCAAACGTTGCAGGTCCTCCCGTGCCTCAGCTGTATCTTTTGTCTTCCCATACACGCCCAAGAAGCCTAGCAGGTTCACGCAAAGGTTCTTCATCACGTGCATCACGTCGATCGAAGAGCGGACCTCTAGGTCTTTCCAGTAGGATAGGTCCCAAAATATAGATTTCTTCTTCCACATGGGTGCGTGTCCCCCAGCATCACTCGGAACAGCTAGTCCGCCGGGACCCTTTCCAAAGATTACGTGTAAATCATTGACCATAGCAAGTACATGATCACCGGTACGCATGGCGGGCTTCTTCCCGTGATCTGCCTCGCCTTTGAAATGATTGCCTTTCTTTCGACATTGATGGTTGGTCGGAAGAAATTGATGATGGCCCAGGTACACATTCTTCCTGCAGCTTGCTAGGTATATACTATCGGTGTCAAGTAAACAGTGCGTGCATGCGTGGTATCCCTTGTTTGTCTGTCCTGAAAGGTTACTGAGAGCGGGCCAATCGTTGATGGTCATGAACAGCAACGCCTTTAGGTAAAATTCCTCCTGTTTGTGCTCATCCCACGTACGTACACCGTTTCCATTCCATAGCTGTAAAAGTTCTTCAACTAATGGCCTTAGGTACACATCAATGTCGTTGCCGGGTTGCTTAGGGCCTTGGATGAGAACTGGCATCATAATGAACTTCCGCTTCATGCACATCCAAGGAGGAAGGTTATACATACATAGAGTCACGGGCCAGGTGCTGTGCTTGCTGCTCTGCTCCCCGAAAGGATTAATGCGATCCACGCTTAAAGCAAACCATACGTTCCTTGGCTCACTTGCAAACTCATCCCAGTACTTTCTCTCGATTTTTCTCCACTGCGACCCGTCAGCGGGTGCTCTCAACTTCTCGTCTTTTGTGATACTCCAAAATTTTAATTTGGTTTTCATCAAAAACTTTGTTGGATTTTAAAAGAGGGCATTTAAAATTTCTTTTCCAGAAATCCTTCCTCTTAAAAACTTCCCTTCTTTTGGCAAGGATTTTCTTTTCCCTTTCAAATTTGGTGTTGAATTTTTGGAAGCTTTTCCTTCTGGTTGTTACCCTCTCAAACTTATTTATTTTCATTTTAAAAAAAGAAACCCTACGAGTTTTGGGACTTCTTTCTTTTTGAAACCACCCATGGTTTTACCATGTCTCCTATAGTAAATCTTCTCAAAACCCCTCCCTCCACCTTTGAGCAATTTAAATCCTCTGTCTCAACAAGTCCAAACAAGTTTTGGATTTTATTTCAATTATTTTATCTCCCAAAACATTTCTGCCAATTATTTTGAGCCTACGTGATTTTCAAAGCAAGTACCACTTTGCCTTTGAGTTTTTATCCCAAACCAACTTCCCTGGATTGTCCTTAGTACCCACAACCTAGAACCATCTTGATCCACTCTTCTTCTTTTCAAATATTTAAAATTTCACTCACTGCAAGTTTGGACCAGATTTGACAAATTTTATGAAATTCATATCTACACTCGTCCAAAAATTCCACCAAAAATCATGAAGCCTACTAGAGCAATGAGAAGCCACTCCACCAAATTTCAGCTCAAGGAAAAATCCCTAGATGCCAAAAGCATTCTGTCGAACACCTGAGCTGCACTGTTCTTTGCATTTTCAGTAAAGTTCAGTAAAATTCAGTTTTACAGTGTCGTTTTCTTCAGAGTTCAGTCACAAGCTCACATTGCGCTTGGCTCGATGCTCGCAGCCCCTCCCTCTTGTCCGGAGCTTCACACGCGCGCGTGGAGCCTTCCTGGCGTCGGTGGCGCGCTGGCCCGCCCTCGCCGGCGTCTTCTGCGGCGTCGGGACCTCCCGTGGCGGCCGACAGAAGGCACACCACGACAGAACGCCGTTCAGCGCCGCCCAAAGCCCCCTGGCTCTCCGCGTGGCCTCATGCATGCCAGCGCACGCCCGTGGCACCATCACCGTGGCCCGGCAAGCACGGAACGTGCTCCCTGCCGCCGACGGGCCGCGCCACCCCCCGTTCCGTCGAGCTCGACCCAAACACCCAAACCCCGGCCAGTTTAGCACCTAAACGGACCCATTGAACCCCCACGACGGCGCTCGACCCCTAATCCTCCCCGACCAATGCCCTGCGCCGCCGTAAGCTTCGCCGGAGAACCCCGTTCTCGGCCACCGCCTCGAATCGCCTATAAAAAGGAACCCGAGCTCGCCCTCGAGCACGCACCTTCACTGCACCTCCCCAGGACCCTGCCGAGCCACCAGGAGGACCTCGAGGAGGTCTCCTTCCCCAACTCCGGCCGCCTTGCTCCGCCTCGGCCTCCAGCTTGATTCACTCCGGTGAGGCCATCTCCGGCGCCCAAACCTCGTCCGTAGCCCTCTCTCACACCCAGTACTCTAACCCCCTCATCAATTTGGCCTTTGCAGTCCTCTCCGACGAGCTCCATCCACGCCCGAACCACCGTCCGCCGGAGTTGAGACCGCCGTCGACATGGTGCTCCCCGGCGACCAACACAACCACCCACCGTTGCGGAAGGACACGGTGAGCACGTTGGTAACCTCCGATCCCCTTACCTTGCCGTGGATCGCCGCTGGCGACCACCGCAGCCCTCGGGCGCCGACGAGCCTCGTCCCTCCCATTTGAAAGTTTAAACATGACAAGTGGGACCCGCTGTCAGCCTCTCTGTCCTTTCTAAACGAAGCATTTTCTGAAAACGCCTTCTGCCAAATGTGCTTTCCCTTTGGGCTGGCGTAGTTTCTGCTGAAGCGTTTTCTGTTTTTATAAACTAGCCCCTGGAAACTTTCTGTTTCATTACAGATGAGTCCCTGGATTAAAACCCTTATAACTTTTAAACAGAAAGGTATTTTTGATTGATTCTTTTTCTGTTCTCTTTAGAATTTTGTCTAGTTTTTTATCAGATTTATTTGAAAAATATTTGGAATGCTTTTTGTGCACCCCTTGGTATTTACAATAGCGCATATATTTTCTTTATACCGTAGATACCGAAGGAGGTGACGGAGCCGCGAACTTCACCGAGCTAGGCTCCGACTACTCTGAACCAGGCAAGCATGTTTGAACTTTTGATATGATGAGTGTCTTGGCATGTTTTGCATTTAGTTAGTTTCATGGCATGTTGATGAGCATACCGATGAACGTTATTTTATGCAATGTTGAGGTAAGTGAGTTCGATGATCCATAAGTGGATGGATGTGAGTATGAATGGCCATGTGTTGGCATGAGGATGGGTAAGATGGCAGTGTCGTAGCACGCCAGTCTTATGCCAGACTATATGACTTCAGTGTCAAACCGTATCGGTCCAGTTCCTCTCATTTCTTTCCCTGTACTACCACATGTTTTCCGCAAGGAATATGGTTTAGTAAGTTGCAAACCGCTTTCCTGGTACACACCAAAAGGAGAGGCCGTGATGATGGTTCCATGGCCCTGGATTAAAGCCAGTCATCCGGTCAGGGGCATGGGTGTTTCCGGTTGGGACCGAGAGGGGGGCACCCCTTAGAGCGCGCGTATATAAATTTGATCCCATGCTATTCGAGATTGTGATATCCCCGTCTCAAAAGTTTTTCTTGGACAATGTCTAGGGTGATTCCTAGCATCGAGAGGTTGGATGGGTGTGTACTGGTTAGCTGTGTTTTCTTCCGAAAAACTGTAAACGGAACTAGTCCTTCCTGACTACGGAAATCCGTTGGCTGTGGGAAAAAATTTCTACAAACTCTGCAGAGTCATACATTCCTTGAATCATCTATTCCATGTCCAAATTCGTATTATCTTGTCCTAACAGTATCAGTTTGATGACAGAGACTCCGGTGAATCCCATGAGTGCTAAGTCCGGTTAAATGTTATTCCTGTGGGTGGACTAACCTGTTTATTATCATGAATTGAATATTTATTATGAGTATTATTTACTTGTGAATAAAGCCCTTTCTGTGATGTCGCCCCGACGTCCGACTATGGCAATTCTTTTAAAGCCCTTTCTGTGATGTCGCCCCGACGTCCGACTGTGGCATTTCTTTTAAAGCCCTTTCTGTGATGTCGCCCCGACGTCCGACTGTGGCATTTCTTTTAAAGCCTTTCTGTGATGTCGCCCCGACGTCCGACTGTGGCATTTCTTTTAAAGCCCTTTCTGTGATGTCGCCTCGACGTCCGACTGTGGCATTTCTTTTAAAGCCCTTTCTGTGATGTCGCCCCGACGTCCGACTGTGGCATTTCTTTTAAAGCCCTTTATGTGGTGTCGCTAAGACGCCCGACTGTGGCATGCTTTTCTCCTTTATTTATTTGTTCACCTTTCGAGGCGTCGCTTCAGACACCCGATCGGTTTCCATTTATATTTCTGTCAGGATTTCAGGTGGACTACCGCCGATTCCCTCTTTGCTTACCTTGCCTGCTAATACTTTAAATGTACATTGGTGAATTAATCATGGCGCATTCATGCATGCATTTGTTATATCTTATGTCTGAACTGTCTTGCGAGTACTTTCAAAGTACTCACTGGCTTGTTGATTTGGCCAGATGCTGACGAAGGCGATCTCATGGATGAAGAGTTCGATAGCGAGTCCGACGCCTAGAGGAATCCCAGTCAGTCTCGTGCGACCCTGGATTTGGTCACTGTATTATATCTGCTTCCGCAACCCGAATAAATTGATCGAGCCTCACCTCTACGCTCGATGAGATGCCAGTTTGAGAGTCGTGTTATCACACTCCCCACTGTGTTATTCCACCATCACTTTATCCTCGAGTCAGTAGTATGCCACCACACCATTGTGTTATATCCGCCATTATGTATAATTATTGGCGCGCTTGTAATAATTTGTTGAGCAGCCCTAGCTCAACCCTGTAATATATCCTATGCTACTGGCTTATTGTATCAAGAATTTGTCTACCAGTGAGGAGGATTTCTCTCATACTGGACTCAAAAGATTGGTTTCTCAATAAATATTTTTATTGGAAAACCGGTCGTGACAAGCTTGGTATCAGAGCCAGGCTGACTGTAGGAAGCCACTAGGTGCGATCGCTAATTGGTTATTAGCATGATTGAGCCTTTTCATATTTTCTTGATTATAGTCATTTTCTGTCAGTCAGCATAAATTTATGATCTCACCATGCAGAATTTTTGCCTACTTTTGTAGATGGCTGACAACAGCTGCAAGTCTCAGACCTTCGCCAACGTGCCCGATGGGTTCGTCAAGCTTCTTTCCTTCATCGTTCAGGTCGCGATGGGGCCATCTGTGCGCCTAGTCTTCACACTTTGCCAGCACCGAGTCAACAACAGTCTGACCATGCACCAGGCCGCGGTGCAGTTCAAGGGAGGGCCTGGTGAGTTACGCCGCTTCCGGTTCGTGGGAAGAGCCATGCCTACGGAGAGGCATGCTATGTAGATGGCAGCCCGTGAGGCGATAGCTCGCCTCAGGGATGTCCTTCCCGCGATGAAGACTCGTCGCTACCGCTATCTTCCATGCCATGTGCCTTACACCTGTCACTACGCATTCTCCTGCCCCAGAGGAGAATGAGATGAGGCTTTTGAGATGCTTATTGAGTATCTCCGGGCCCTGGAGGCAGCCTTCGACAACCTGGTGGACGACTTCGTAGCTACCCGCATGGACTCAGTTCATGGCTGTGCTGCCAACAGGAGGGAGCTCCTACCCACCGCACCGCCACTGACTTTGGTCTCGTCCTCAGCATCTTATACGCCTACTCGTCGCCTGCCTTCTACCGAAGAATTCAACCAAGTCATTGCGCCCACTCCAGCACGCACTGCACCACCCTTCGCGCCCACTCCTGTACGTGTTGTTCCGCCCCTGGCAACCGCTCTGTCCACCCTGCGCAACACTACACGTATGGAGCCTATTAGCGAGGAGGAAGTCGAGTCCCCAACCTCGCTACGCCTCGCCCTCGGCAGGGCAAAGGAGGTCGTCAACATCTCCGCCTGAGTACGCTTAGCCGCCATGTAATGTACCGCTTTGTATGATATGTTTATATGTACATAGGTTGTGAGAAGTAGCCTGTTTGCGCATCATGTAGGATCTGGAGAAGTGCACTAGCCTAAATAACATGTCAGGATTATGTACGCATATCCTGAGTGATGTATTGTATAATTACCGCCCGCGTGTAAGATATGTAATGAGCGGTCCTTCTCCGTGCGCAAGTCGATTTGTTTTTCTTAAGTAAGCTTGGTTGTTTAATTTTATTTGCCAGCTTTATGCATTTATGGAATTGTTTTTGCGACTCTTTCCGCTTTTCTTATGGGTTTTACAAAATATATCCCAGAGTGAAAAATGTCTCGTCCTTGGACTCGCTCCATGCCAACTCCACCAGAGGAAAATTATGATACACAACCCAGCAACGAGTTCACTCAGGGACAGTCAAGCCAACAGGGCAGTGAATCGGCACTTTCACAAATGTGCCTCCTTTATGAGCAGAGTCAGCAACAACATCGGGAAATGATGAACCAAGTCATCAACATGGGAAATCACCATGGACAGTATCAGCAACATTCCAAGTTAACTGAGCTACAGAAGACACGTCCCCAAACATTTTCTCATACTGACAAGCCTCTTGAAGCCGAGGATTGGCTTCGAGATATGGAGAGAAAATTAATTATTGCAAAATGTTCAGATCTCGAGAAAGTACTATATGCTCCGCACTATCTCACAGGAGCAGCCGCATCATGGTGGGAGAATTTTAAGCACATGCACCCCAACGAAAATGATATAACCTGGGATGATTTCAAGGAAGGTTTCCGTGGTGCACACATTCCCAAGAGTATTATGAAAATTAAGAAGAGAGAGTTCGATGACCTCAAAATAAGGAACATGACAGTGTCAGAATACAACGGTCAATTTACTCTATTGTCCCGCTATGCCAATGAAGAACGTATGACTGAAAGCAAGAAGATGGAGAAATTCCTTGACGGTCTGGCGCCCGCGCTTAAATGCCAACTGGTCGTTCACACTTTTCCAGATTTTAAGACACTGGTGGACAAAGCTATTACTCTGGAAAATGAGAGACGTAGCTTGGAGGATTTACGTAAGCGAAAAAGGGACCAGACTAACCATGCTCGCAATCACCGAAACAAGACAGATTTTCAAAAGAGTGGGACACACAAATCCTCATCCAATGTCTCACGCCCAATCAAGAATTTTCATGCAAGGGACAAAGAGTTCACATATCGCCCAGGCGTTACTTGCTACGCTTGTGGAGAAGAAGGGCACTACGCCAAACAGTGTCCCAAGCCTAGGAACTCAACCCCAAAGCCGAACAACGGCGGCAATAATTCAGCGCCCAAGCGAAACAATTTCAATCCCAACAATAACCACAGGAAGGGTCATCTGAACCACGTAACCAAAGAGGAGGCACAAAATGCTCCGGATATCGTACTTGGTACGTTTCCTGTCAACACAATACCTGCAATGGTTTTGTTTCATTCTGGAGCTTCTCACTCTTTCATTTCGAAAAGTTTTGCTTTGCAAAATAATTTTTCGATGCTTCCTTTGGAGAAATCCACAATCATCAAGTCCCCTGGGATTCAGCAAGTTACTCAGAATTACTGTCAGAACGTGGTCATTGAGTTCGAAAGTTTGGAGTTTCACGCAAATCTTATTGTATTGGAAAATAAAGGACTGGATGTCATCCTAGGGATGGATTGGCTAACCACCAACAAGGGGTTTATCGACTGTTTCAACAGGACCGTAATTCTCACACACCACCAAGGGAAGACAATAAGAGTAACATCCAAGGAAGGAAAAATACCCCGGCAGCCGAGATTGAATAAGGTGGACGTTTCTGAGTTAAGCAAGGTTCCAGTGGTATGTGAATTTCCAGATGTATTCCCTGAAGAGCTACCAAGCATGCCACCAGACCGAGAGATAGAATTCAGCATTGAGCTCGCACCAGGAACCACCCCCATATACAAGAAACCGTACCGAATGGCACCATCCGAATTAGTTGAGTTGAAGAAACAAATAAAGGAATTGCTAGACAAAGGATACATTCGAGCCAGCTCCTCACCTTGGTGATCACCAATTTTATTTGCCAAAAAGAAGGATGGAACACTAAGATTGTGCATAGACAACCGAGCACTTAACATGGTCACAGTCAAGAACAAATACCCGATGCCACGAATAAATGATTTATTTGATCAGCTCGCTCAGGCCAAGGTATTCTCAAAGATTGACTTAAGGTCAGGATACCATCAATTAAAAGTGCGAACAGAAGATATCCCCAAAACAGCCTTCACCTCCAGGTATGGACTATATGAGTTCACAGTTATGCCTTTTGGATTAACAAACGCCCCCGCATATTATGTTCACCTCATGAACAAAGTATTTATGAAGTTTATGGATAAGTTTGTTGTGGTATTTATCAATGATATTCTGATATACTCCAAAACACCAGAAGAGCACGCGGAACATCTCAGGATTGTGCTAGGAGAACTCAGGAAACATCAATTGCATGCCAAGTTCAGCAAGTGCGAATTTTGGCTAAGACAAGTAGGCTTTCTAGGTCACGTGCTGACGCAAGACGGTATCGCAGTGGACCCGGAGAAAGTTAGGGCCATACTTGACTGGAAGGCCCCAGCCAGCGTAACGGACATACGAAGTTTCTTGGGAATGGCAGGATATTACCGTAGATTTATTGAAGGATTCTCCACTCTAGCCAAGCCAATGACGCAGTTGCTCAAGAAGGACAAGAAGTTTGAATGGACAGAAGCCTGCGAAAAAAGTTTCCAAGAGTTAAAACGGAAATTAACCAAAGCACCGGTATTAATTGTGCCAGACATACACAAAAACTTTGAGGTCTATTGTGACGCATCCCGAAAAGGTCTCGGGTGCGTGTTGATGCAAGAAGGCAAGGTTGTCGCATACGCTTCACGACAACTCCGCAAGCATGAGGAAAATTATCCCACTCATGACTTAGAAATGGCAGCAGTCATTCATGCACTTAAGGAATGGAGGCATTTCTTACTTGGGAATCGATGTGAAATATACACGGACCATAAAAGTCTCAAATATATTTTCACACAGCCAGAACTAAACTTACGGCAACGACGCTGGTTGGAATTGGTAAAGGATTATGATGTCGGTATCCACTATCATCCAGGGAAAGCAAATGTAGTGGCCGATGCTCTTAGTCGAAACCCCAGCTCCGACAAAAACAGTCTGCAAAGTTTGAGACCTGAATTCCAGCAAGAATTTGCCAAACTCAACTTGTTAATGATCGCGGGAGGCACCATATGAAACTTGGAAATAAAGCCCGACCTTGTGGAGAAAATTAAAGAAGCTCAGCCTGGTCACCCCAGCATTGAAGGAATTAAAAGAAAGGTGAGTATGGGCAAGGCCTCGGAATTTGTCATAGGCGATGATGGAATATTATGGTACAGGGACAGACTCTGCGTGCCAAACATAGAGGACCTCAGACAGCAAATCCTAGCTGAAGCACACACCACTCCATACTCGATCCACCCTGGAGGAACCAAAATGTATAAAGATATTCAGGAAAGATTTTGGTGGCACGGTATGAAGAGGGACATAGCCACCTTCATTGCATGTTGCGACTCATGTCAACGCATAAAAGCTGAGCATCAGAGACCAGCCGGACTGCTGCAACCGAACAAAATACCTGAGTGGAAATGGGATGAAATAGGGATGGATTTCATTGTCGGACTACCTCGGTCGCGACACGGGAATGATGCCATATGGGTCATCACTGACAGGTTAACCAAAGTGGCACACTTTATTCCAATAAAGACGACCCACACCACTCAGAGGCTTGCCAGGATTTATCTTTCCCGCATAGTTTGTCTGCACGGTGTCCCAAAGACTATAATATCCGACAGAGGCACTCAGTTCGTCTCAAGATTTTGGGAGCATTTACAACAGGCTCTGGGAACCCAACTAGCCTTCAGTACCGCATACCACCCACAGACTGATGGACAAACAGAATGCATAAACCAGGTTTAAGAAGACAAGCTGAGAGCATGTTTCCTCACATATGGACCCAGTTGGGAAGAAAGCCTGCCATACGCCGAGTTCGCGTACAACAATAGCTACCAGGCCAGCCTACAAATGGCACCATTTGAGGCTTTATACGGACGAAGATGTCGTACCCCGTTAAATTGGTCAGAGACCGGAGACAGCCGCATCTTCGGACTAGACATCCTCAGAGAAGCCGAGGAAAAGGTCAAGCTAATCAGAGACCGACTTAAGACCGCTCAAAGTCGACAGAAGAGTTATTATGATCAGAAACATCGTAGGGTCAGCTTCGAACCCGGTGAGTTCGTATACCTGAGAGTATCCCCAGTGAGAGGATTGCAACGATTCAAGATTAAAGGGAAGCTAGCACCAAGATTCATCGGACCTTTCTGTATAAGGGCACGAAGAGGCACGGTAGCCTACCAGCTAGACTTACCCGAGGAATTATCCGATGTCCACGACGTGTTCCATGTCTCGCAATTGAGGAAGTGCGTAAGCAACCCAGAGAAACAAGTATCCCATGAAAACATTGACGTGCAGCCAGACCTCACTTATCGGGAACGACCCGTAAGAATATTAGAGGAGTCTGAAAGGAGAACCCGACAGAAGACCATCAAGTTTTTCAGAGTTCAGTGGAGCAACCACACCGAAAGCGAAGCAACTTGGGAAAGAGAGGATTTTCTTCGGACAAAACATCCATACTTATTTAAGGATCAGCTGAAATCTCGGGGAAGAGATTTTTCCTAAGGGGGTAGGTGTTGTGACACTCCAAAATTTTAATTTGATTTTCATCAAAAACTTTGTTGGATTTTAAAAGAGGGCATTTAAAATTTCTTTTCCAGAAATCCTTCCTCTTAAAAACTTCCTTTCTTTTGGCAAGGATTTTCTTTTCCCTTTCAAATTTGGTGTTGAATTTTTGGAAGCTTTTCCTTCTGGTTGTTACCCTCTCAAACTTATTTATTTTCATTTAAAAAAAAAGAAACCCTAGGAGTTTTGGGACTTCTTTCTTTTTGAAACCACCCATGGTTTTACCATGTCTCCTATAGTAAATCTTCTCAAAACCCCTCCCTCCACCTTTGAGCAATTTAAATCCTCTGTCTCAACAAGTCCAAACAAGTTTTGGATTTTATTTCAATTATTTTATCTCCCAAAACATTTCTGCCAATTATTTTGAGCCTAAGTGATTTTCAAAGCAAGTACCACTTTGCCTTTGAGTTTTTATCCCAAACCAACTTCCCTAGATTGTCCTTAGTACCCACAACCTAGAACCATCTTGATCCACTCTTCTTCTTTTCAAATATTTAAAATTTCACTCACTGCAAGTTTGGACCAGATTTGACAAATTTGATGAAATTCATATCTACACTCCTCCAAAAATTCCACCAAAAATCATGAAGCCTACTAGAGCAATGAGAAGCCACTCCACCAAATTTCAGCTCAAGGAAAAATCCCTAGATGCCAAAAGCATTCTGTCGAACACCTGAGCTGCACTGTTCTTTGCATTTTCAGTAAAGTTCAGTAAAATTCAGTTTTACAGTGTCGTTTTCTTCAGAGTTCAGTCACAAGCTCACAGTGCGCTTGGCTCGATGCTCGCAGCCCCTCCCTCTTGTCCGGAGCTTCACACGCGTGCGTGGAGCCTTCCTGGCGTCGGTGGCGCGCTGGCCCGCCCTCGCCGGCGTCTTCTGCGGCGTCGGGACCTCCCGTGGCGGCCGACAGAAGGCACACCACGACAGAACGCCGTTCAGCGCCGCCCAAAGCCCCCTGGCTCTCTGCGTGGCCTCATGCATGCCAGCGCACGCCCGTGGCACCATCACCGTGGCCCGGCAAGCACGGAACGTGCTCCCTGCCGCCGACGGGCCGCGCCACCCCCCGTTCCGTCGAGCTCGACCCAAACACCCAAACCCCGGCCAGTTTAGCACCTAAACGGACCCATTGAACCCCCACGACGGCGCTCGACCCCTAATCCTCCCCGACCAATGCCCTGCGCCGCCGTAAGCTTCGCCGGAGAACCCCGTTCTCGGCCACCACCTCGAATCGCCTATAAAAAGGAACCCGAGCTCGCCCTCGAGCACGCACCTTCACTGCACCTCCCCAGGACCCTGCCGAGCCACCAGGAGGACCTCGAGGAGGTCTCCTTCCCCAACTCCGGCCGCCTTGCTCCGCCTCGGCCTCCAGCTTGATTCACTCCGGTGAGGCCATCTCCGGCGCCCAAACCTCGTCCGTAGCCCTCTCTCACACCCAGTACTCTAACCCCCTCATCAATTTGGCCTTTGCAGTCCTCTCCGACGAGCTCCATCCACGCCCGAACCACCGTCCGCCGGAGTTGAGACCGCCGTCGACGTGGTGCTCCCCGGCGACCAACACCACCACCCACCATTGCGGAAGGACACGGTGAGCACGTTGGTAACCTCCGATCCCCTTACCTTGCCGTGGATCGCCGCCGGCGACCACCGCAGCCCTCGGGCGCCGACGAGCCTCGTCCCTCCCATTTGAAAGTTTAAACATGACAAGTGGGACCCGCTGTCAGCCTCTCTGTCCTTTCTAAACGAAGCGTTTTCTGAAAATGCCTTCTGCCAAATGCGCTTTCCCTTTGGGCTGGCGTAGTTTCTGCCGAAGCGTTTTCTGTTTTTATAAACTAGCCCCTGGAAACTTTCTGTTTCATTACAGATGAGTCCCTGGATTAAAACCCTTATAACTTTTAAATAGAAAGGTATTTTTGATTGATTCTTTTTCTGTTCTCTTTAAAATTTTGTCTAGTTTTTTATCAGATTTATTTGAAAAATATTTGGAATGCTTTTTGTGCACCCCTAGGTATTTATGATAGCGCATATATTTTCTTTATACCGTAGATACCGAAGGAGGTGACGGAGCCGCGAGCTTCACCGAACTAGGCTCCGACTACTCTGAACCAGGCAAGCATGTTTGAACTTTTGATATGATGAGTGTCTTGGCATGTTTTGCATTTAGTTAGTTTCATGGCATGTTGATGAGCATACCGATGAACGTTATTTTATGCAATGTTGAGGTAAGTGAGTTCGATGATCCATAAGTGGATGGATGTGAGTATGAATGGCCATGTGTTGGCATGAGGATGGGTAAGATGGCAGTGTCGTAGCATGCCAGTCTTATGCCAGACTATATGACTTCAGTGTCAAACCGTATCGGTCCAGTTCCTCTCATTTCCTTCCCTGTACTACCACATGTTTTCCGCAATGAATATGGTTTAGTAAGTTGCAAACCGCTTTCCTAGTACACACCAAAAGGAGAGGCCGTGATGATGGTTCCATGGCCCTGGATTAAAGCCAGTCATCCGGTCAGGGGGCATGGGTGTTTCCGGTTGGGACCGAGAGGGGGGCACCCCTTAGAGCGCGCGTATATAAATTTGATCCCATGCTATTCAAGATTGTGATCTCCCCGTCTCAAAAGTTTTTCTTGGACGATGTCTAGGGTGATTCCTAGCATCGAGAGGTTGGATGGGTGTGTACTGGTTAGCTGTGGTTTCTTCCGAAAAACCGTAAACGGAACTAGTCCTTCGTGACTACGGAAATCCGTTGGCTGTGGGAAAAATTTTCTACAAACTCTGCAGAGTCATACATTCCTTGAATCATCTATTCCATGTCCAAATTCGTATTATCTTGTCCTAACAGTATCAGTTTGATGACAGAGACTCCGCTGAATCCCATGAGTGCTAAGTCCGGTTAAATGTTATTCCTGTGGGTGGACTAACCTGTTTATTATCATGAATTGAATATTTATTATGAGTATTATTTACTTGTGAATAAAGCCCTTTCTGTGATGTCGCCCCGACGTCCGACTGTGGCAATTCTTTTAAAGCCCTTTCTGTGATGTCGCCCCGACGTCCGACTGTGGCATTTCTTTTAAAGCCCTTTCTATGATGTCGCCCCGACGTCCGACTGTGGCATTTCTTTTAAAGCCCTTTCTGTGATGTCGCCCCGACGTCCGACTGTGGCATTTCT
>NC_041391.1:697363118-697396927 GCF_002162155.2 Triticum dicoccoides | reverse complement strand
GCCCTTTCTGTGATGTCACCCCGACGTCCGACTGTGGCATTTCTTTTAAAGCCCTTTCTGTGATGTCGCCCCGACGTCCGACTGTGGCATTTCTTTTAAAGCCCTTTCTGTGATGTCGCCCCGACGTCCGACTGTGGCATTTCTTTTAAAGGCCTTTCTGTGATGTTGCCCCGACGTCCGACTGTGGCATTTCTTTTAAAGCCCTTTCTGTGGTGTCGCTAAGACGCCCGACTGTGGCATGATTTTCTACTTTATTTATTTGTTCACCTTTCGAGGCGTCGCTT
This sequence comes from Triticum dicoccoides, assembly GCF_002162155.2. Taxonomy (NCBI): domain Eukaryota; kingdom Viridiplantae; phylum Streptophyta; class Magnoliopsida; order Poales; family Poaceae; genus Triticum; species Triticum dicoccoides. The sequence continues at coordinate 697,396,643 of NC_041391.1, read as the reverse complement.
CAGACACCCGATCGGTTTCCATTTATATTTCTGTCAGGATTTCAGGTGGACTACCGCCGATTCCCTCTTTGCTTACCTTGCCTGCTAATACTTTAAATGTACATTGGTGAATTAATCATGGCGCATTCATGCATGCATTTGTTATATCTTACGTCTGAACTGTCTTGCGAGTACTTTCAAAGTACTCACTGGCTTGTTGATTTGGCCAGATGCTGACGAAGGCGATCTCATGGATGAAGAGTTCGATAGCGAGTCCGACGCCTAGAGGAATCCCAGTCAGTCTCGTGCGACCCTGGATTTGGTCACTGTATTATATCTGCTTCCGCAACCCGAATAAATTGATCGAGCCTCACCTCGACGCTCGATGAGATGCCAATTTGAGAGTCGTGTTATCACACTCCCCACTGTGTTATTCCACCATCACTTTATCCTCGAGTCAGTAGTATGCCACCACACCATTGTGTTATATCCGCCATTATGTATAATTATTGGCGCGCTTGTAATAATTTGTTGAGCAGCCCTAGCTCAACCCTGTAATATATCCTATGCTACTGGCTTATTGTATCAAGAATTTGTCTACTAGTGAGGAGGATTTCTCTCATACTGGACTGAAAAGATTGGTTTCTCAATAAATATTTTTATTGGAAAACCGGTCGTGACATCTTTCTTACAGTCCTCACTGTGCCATCGCATCAACTTGGCATGCTCTCCGTTTCTGAACAGACGTTTCAACCGTGGTATTATAGGAGCATACCACATCACCTTCACAGGAACCCTCTTCCTGGGGGGCTCGCCGTCAACATCACCAGGGTCATCTCGTCTAATCTTATACCGTAATGCACCGCATACCGGGCATGCGTTCAGATCCTTGTATGCACCGTGGTAGAGGATGCAGTCATTAGGGCATGCATGTATCTTCTGCACCTCCAATCCTAGAGGGCATACGACCTTCTTTGCTGCGTATGTACTGTCGGGCAATTCGTTATCCTTTGGAAGCTTCTTCTTCAATATTTTCAGTAGCTTCTCAAATCCTTTGTCAGGCACAGCATTCTCTGCCTTCCACTGCAACAATTCCAGTATGGTACCGAGCTTTGTGTTGCCATCTTCGCAATTGGGGTACAACCCTTTTTTGTGGTCCTCTAACATGCGATCGAACTTCAGCTTCTCCTTTTGACTTTTGCATTGCGTCCTTGCATTGACAATGACCCGGCGGAGATCATCATCATCGGGCACATCGTCTGGTTCCTCTTGATCTTCAGCAGCTTCGCCCGTTGGAGCATCATCGTGCACATCGTCTGGTTCCTCTTGATGTTTAGTAGCATCACCGTATTCAGGGGGCACATAGTTGTCATCTTACTCTTCTTCTTCGCCGTCTTCCATCATAACCCCTATTTCTCCGTGCCTCGTCCAAACATTATAGTGTGGCATGAAACCCTTGTAAAGCAGGTGGGTGTGGAGGATTTTCCGGTCAGAGTAAGACTTCGTATTTCCACATATAGGGCATGGACAACACATAAAACCATTCTCCTTGTTTGCCCCAGCCACTTCAAGAAAATCATGCACGCCCTTAATGTACTCGAAGGTGTGTCTTGAACCGTACATCCATTGCCGGTTCATCTGCGTGCATTATATATAATTAAGTGTGTCAAAAATCATTACATAACACTAAAACCAAATTAATAGAAGTTCATCATCACACTAAAACCAAAGTACATACATAGTTCTCATCTAACAACATAAAGCTCTGCAGAGAATCTAAATTAATTAAACCATACACTGAAACTATGTAAAACATTTCAATCCGAAAACAAATGCGATCATAATCACAACCAATGTAACAACTGATCCAACGGCATAATGATACCAAGCCTCGGTATGAATGGCATATTTTCTAATCTTTCTAATCTTCAAGCGCATTGCATCCATCTTGATCTTGTGATCATCGACAACATCCGCAACATGCAACTCCAATATCATCTTCTCCTCCTCAATTTTTCTAATTTTTTCCTTCAACAAATTGTTTTCTTCTTCAACTAAATTTAACCTCTCGACAATAGGGTCGGTTGGAATTTCCGGTTCAACAACCTCCTAGATAAATAAAATCTATGTCACGTTGGTCGGCATAATTGTCATAAACAATAAATGAACCAATAGTTATGAAAAGATAATATATACCACATCCGAATCATAGACAGGACGAGGGCCGACGGGGGAGGATACCAAAACCATTGCACTATATAAGATGCAATAATAGAAGTAAGAAAATTATACAAGTATCTATATAAACATACAAGTAAGAGGCTCACCACGGTGGTGCCGGTGACGAGATCGGCGCGGGCGATCGACAGCGGTGAAGACGGGGACGGGACGTGACGGACCGCTAAACCTAGACAAATATTGAGGAAAATGGAGCTTGGTGGTGGAGCTTGGAGAGGAGAAAGCTTAAGTAGTGTGGCTCGGGCATTCCATCGAACACCTCGTGTGCATAGGAGGTGAGCTAGAGCACCACAAAGCTCCCTCCTCGCATGCCACGAAAAACAGAGCAGTGAGAATGCTCTGCTCGCGGGGTATATATAGGCAACTAATTGGTCCCGGTTCGTGGCTTGAACCGGGACTAAAGGGAAGCCTTTGGTCCCGGTTCAGGCGACCAACCGGGACCAAAAGGTCCAGACGAACCGGGACCAATGGCCCACGTGGCCCGGCCGGCCCCCGGGGCTCACGAACCGGGTCCAATGCCACCATTGGTCCCGGTTCTGGATTGAACCGGGACTAATGGGCTGACCCGGCCTAGACCATTGCCCCCTTTTCTACTAGTGAGGCCTCCTTTGTCTCTGGATCTACAGATCATGTCCCACTTGACAAGATGATATCTCTTCTTCTTATTACAACCTTGCCAGAAAAATCTGCGTCTATGTTTATCCAGCTTTTCAATGGATGTTTTATTCATCAGCCACATAGACATGTGGAAGATGGATAGTTGAGTAAGCACTGAGTCAAGCAGAGTAAGCCTGCCCCCCATGGATGCGGCATTGCCAATCCAGGCTTTGAATCTCTTAAGATACTTGACCACCATGAATTCCCAATCAGAATTACGAAGATTGGTGTAGCTCACAGGCATCCCTAAGTACTTAATAGGGAAACTCCCAATATCACAGTTGAATAATTCAGCGTATTCTCTAACAACACCGTCATCTCCACCCACCGTGAGGATCTCGCTTTTTTGAAAATTCACCTTGAATCCGGACATCATTTCAAAGGTATAAAGCAGCAACTTCAGGTTAACTGCTTTATCTATATCATGTTCTAAACAGATGATAGTATCATCTGCATATTGTAACACCGTGACCCCATCCTGAATCAGGTCGGAAGCTAATCCCGTGCTCAGCTTATTTTTCTGGGCATTTTGGATCATTTTATTCAGACACTCAACAACAAGATTAAACAGGAATGGAGAGTGTGGGTCACCCTGCCGCACCCCTTTAGCACTCTGGAAGTAGGGGCCCACACTATTATTGAGCTTAATGTTGATGGTGCCCTTATAAAGAATTTGTTTGACCCAACCGCACCAGGTTTCGTTAAGGCCATGCAACTTATGACATTCCAGAAGAAAATCCCAGTTAACTTTGTCATACGCTTTCTCGAAATCAAGCTTAAGCACTATGCCAACTCTTTTTTTAACATGAGTGTAATTCAAAATTTCATGCAAAGAGAGTACCCCATCCATAATGTTCCTCCCTTTAATAAACGCATTCTGGGTAGGACTAATCAACTTATCAACATACACCTCCACCCTACGGTCCATTACTTTTGGAATGAGCTTATATGGGCACCTCAGGAGACAGATTAGCCTGAACTGCTGGATTTTGTCAGCTCCCGACACTTTGGGTAGTAAAGTGATCACCCCATAATTAAGACGTTGAACATCAAGCGTCCCATTATGGAAATGCCTAAAAAGGGACATGATATCATCCTTTACTATATCCCAACAAACTTGATAAAATTCAATAGGTATATTGTCCGGACCAGGAGCCCTATTGGTGGCCATAGAGAAAAGAGCATCTTTAACTTCAGTCTCCGTGAATTCGCGGCAGAGATCTCTATTATCATCCTCACTCAGCCTTTCATCCTGGGACCAAGCATTAGGGTCCAGATGAAATTGGTTGCCCTGAGCTGGGCCGAAGAGGTCTTTATAGAACTCAGTAGCATGGGTGATCAGGTTATCTATGCCCTCTATTTCCACCTCACCAGCTTTAAGAGCATGTATCGTATTTTTACGCTTACGCCCATTGGCAATCTTGTGGAAATAGTCAGTGTTCAGATCACCCTTAAGCAACCATCGCTCGTGCGATTGCTGAAGCCAGTAAATATCTTCGTTAACCAAAATCTCATGGAGTTCAAAGCACACATCAATTTTCCTACTATACAACTTTGGGGTAAGGGGCCCATCCTCCTCCAGTTCTTCCAGCGTGGCTAACTCCAGCTTAAGATCCTCCTTCAGCCTCCTATTGTGACCAAATTTGTCCGAGCGCCACCCTTTAAAAAAGGTTTTGAATCTCTTCAGCTTAATATTCAGGATATCGATGGGGTATTTAGAGAAGACCCCTCGACCCAGATTTTACTGGCCACAGGCAGGAAGCATTCGTCCTTGATCCAGGAAAGATCGAAATGAAACTCGCGCGGTTTGGGAGCCTCTTGTACCTCTTCCCCAGAGTTAATCAGCAAATGGTTATGATCCGAAATCTCTCGGACTAGCTTCCTGACAGAAACCAGGGGAAACAAGTCCTCCCACTCCTCAGACATCAGGACGCGATCCAACTTCTCCAAAGTAGGGTGAGCTTGATTGTTCGTCCAAGTGTATTTACCCGCACTGATATGAATCTCTCTAAGAGCCAAGGTGTTGATAATAGAACTAAACAGGTCTGTGGACTTATGGTTTGTCATTTTTTTATTTTTCTCCCCAGGGTGCCTGAGAATATTAAAGTCCCCACCCACTATATAAGGGACTTGCATGTTATTACACATAGTAGCAAGCTCAAGCAGGAACTCATCCTTATGTTCTTCATGAGCCGAGCCATATACCACCAACAACCCCCAATTGAATTTCTTCTTCTTATCCAAGACCACCAACTGCAAGATATACTTGCCCTTGACGCAAGAGACCACCTCCAAAGTGTCTTGTCTAACTCCACATAGGATACCTCCAGATTTGCCTTCAGAAGGGATCCAGTTCCAAATGAACAAGTTAAAGGGGTCAATTCTCCTCAAGCATTTGGGAGAGAGATTTTTTTTCATGGTCTCTTGCAGACCCAGGAAATCTAGGGCATGGTCACTAATAAGATCAGAGAGGCAGGTGGCCATCCCTTTCTTGCCCACCCCCTGCAGTTCCAGATGATTCCTCTCATCTGGAACGTTTTTTATGGAACTTGGACTTAGTAGCCCCACCAGGAGGCGTGGCAGGGCTACAACTCACCCCTATATCTGAAACCTTTCTCTGGCTTCTAGTCACAGGCCTAGAAAGCTTGACAAACATGGCAGCAGACGCTTGTTTGGACCAGAACCTTGTCGCGCTGCTCGTGACGCAACGCATGCACGTGATGTCTTCTCTCTCAAAAAAAACTCATGCAAGTGTGTTGCCGTTGACTTGGTCTAAGAAATGCTGCAGGGCTCCTTTGTGTGACCTTGACGGATGAAACCTGGGATACGATCATATAGGGCGTGTTTGGTTGCCCGCATCGAGCCCAATCAGGCTACCTTCTGGTCTGCGCTATAGGGCGGCGGCGGCGGCTGCGATTTCAGATCTGCGCTATAGGCGGCGGAGGCGGTGGCGGAAGAGGCGGCGACATTTGCGGCGGATCTAGTGCTCCCCTTGCTGTTGGCCACCGTCTGGTCGACCTAGTCTGTGCCATGGCTCCCCCTATGTCGTCCTCGTCTCCAATGCCGGTAAGCAGCACCCCCTCCCCCCTTTGTTAGCTCGGTGGTTAGGCCGTTAAGCTAGGTGTAGGATCGATTTCCCACTGAACGAACTGTCGATGTCGACTAGGTTATGGACGCACGGATGAGGCTGATAATCCAGGCAGCAATACTGATTAGCGTGATTCAGGCATGGGTCATGTTCATGCATCAGAGAGTTGTTCGTCGTGCTGGGAGAACTTTGATTCGCTGTGGTCCATTGTTTCCCCGGGAACAGGAGAGGATCCAAAATCTGAACTACCACTAGTGCAGAACCGGCCTTTAGTGCTGGTTCATGACGGCCTTTAGTTACGGTTCGCCAACTGGCACTAAAGAGTGGGGACTAAAGGTCCCCCCCCTTTAGTACCGGTTCGTCACGAACCAGCGCTAAAGTGCAAACATGTGGCACGAGCCAGGCCCGGGTGCGTGTAGGACATTAGTACCGGTTGGTAACACCAACCAGTACTAAATGTTTGGGTGTTTTTTTTATTTTTTCTTTAATTTTGTGTTTTCAATTTGGCTTTATTTTCCATTTAATTCTATTTTGTTTGCTGGTATTTCACGATACTACAAATTGTACATGTTATGCATATATATAAATAGATTTTCTCATACGTAGAACCGCATATATATATATATAATATATCATCGAATGTCTCACAGCCAACACCATTAACTATTCACACATACACATGTATATACATATACAATTTCTCCTACATGTTGCCTTGGTGCCTTCGGAGCACGATGACAAGTGGTTCATGGGGGCGGTAGCAGGTAATAGTATTCTCCTTTGGGATCTATGACCTGGTCGAGCAAAAATCCGGCTATTTCCTCTTGAAGTGCTAGTATGCGGTCTGCTGGTAGGAGCTTATCCCGCACCTCTCTGAACTGTTAAGAAGGAGATCAATATGCATGTGTATTAGTGGTGTTACAAGATATCGATAATGGTGTGAATAGTGTTCTGACAACGTACCTAGTCCTGTTTTTGAGATCTGCTCCTTTCGGACGTCATCATGCGAATGTTCTTGCAAACATAGAATGCACACAGATCATTCCCCGACGCCTGCTTCAGGGCCTTTACGAGAATGGAATTGAATCAGATAATGATTAATCAAGCATGATAATTAATTAATGGTATTGAAACAAAAATTAAAGAGATGGCTAGCTAGTTGTACTTAATTACTTACCTTTGGTCGATGCCAAAATAACTTTTTTGGCCATTTGCCTGGAGTCACCTCGATGAACTTTGCCCAAGCCCTGCCCGCCGGCAAAGAAAATTAATAAAGGGGTTATTAAATAGTTCATATCAGGAAATGACGAACTAATAATAGGCCAAGATATAGTTAATAATGATTGAAATTACCTGTTGACTATCCCCTTCATGATGGTGTAGTCTTTATCTTCTTTAAGTAGCGAGTCCAGTACTTTAACTGTTGCTTTGTCAACTTTAATGACTAACAAGATCCAGTGGAAACCGCATGCGCACACGTTTGCATGTCTTAATTAAGCGGGCATGTGCATAAAATTAATCAACTATCGTAAACCGTATACACTTAATTATTAACATCTAGCTAGCTAGTAAGCAAAAACAGAATTTGTATTAACTCACAGAAAGTTGTAAGGAAGTAGTATATCTTCATTGGTATTGAGGTGCTTCAAGAACTCTAGCATGCTTTCCTCTACACTTGCTTGAGAAGTCGCAACATTTCATGTACTCATTAATGGTATTTGGGTCAATGAACCCAATGCCATAGCGTCCAGATTTTTTCATTTCATACATCTTCATCCTGCATATAATACCACAGAAAAGAATATATAGTGAGGATAATTACATGTAATGATTGATCAAAAATTACAGAAAGAAATCACTTACAGACAATAGCAACTGACGAGAGATTTTTCGAGTGCGTCCTGATTGTATAACTGAAATAGTTCTGAATACTCAACGCACAGAGCTTTCTCATGGTAGTAATGCTCCTTCTTGACATTCACCATGAGGGACTCTCAATTGAAAATCTTGGTAATGTTCATGTACCATTGATGCAATTCATACATTCTTGTTGGGAGGTTCTTGACCTTGTCTGGCTCGACCAAAGATTGGCCCCGGACATATTTCTGTTTTATTTCCTCCTCTCTAACGGAGACATGGGCTCAATTTCGAGAAGTTGTCCAACAGAGATCTTGAGCATTTCAGCCTGCATTATATGTGCCTCCGTTATTACCACATCGCCTAGCTGAGGAACTTTAACGGTTTGCCCACAATAATATTGGGCGCGCGGCCTCCTCTCATGTGTTGTTGGCACAACAAGCGGGGGGATCGATTGCGCCGCCTGTTCTCCCAGCTGGGGGACGGTATTCCCGCATTTTTTGCCCGCTGCTTGTTCGCTCGAGCTCGAGCTCGCTTCCTTCTTTAGCCGTTCTCGATGTAGCTTCCTGATTTGGCACTCATAGTCAGAGTCAACAGGCTTGGGAGCTGGTTCTCTAGCCATACGAATGAAGTGGTCAATCATTTTCTCAGGCACTTTCTCCTTTGGCGGCGGTGCCGGTTTCGGTCCAAAATGGGCGTCCACTTGGGCCTGCACTATGGCTGCGTTTTGCTCCGCGGTCATGTCGTAAGGCCTCTGAGGAAGAGGAGCGAGGCTTGGACCATATTTATATCGCTTGTCTCCGCCTGTAATTCCTGTACTACCTCGACTCGTACCGCTACGCACCATAGCTGCGGCGTGTCTCTTCTGCGATTGCTGAGATGGCGGAGATGGCGGAGACGGCTGACATGGCTGACACTGTGCCGGACTTGAAGCAGGAGGAGTGGCCTGACGCTGTGCCGGACATGAAGGACGAGGATTCTGCTCACGCGTTCGGGGACTTGGAGGAGGTGGCGGACTTCGAGGAGGAGTTGGCTCACACGTTCGTGGACTTGGAGGAGCGGGAGTCTGCTGACTCGGTGCGGACTTTGAGGAGGAGTCGGCTCACGCGTTTGTGGACTTGGAGGAGCGGGAGTCTGCTGACTTGGTGGCAGACTTCAAGGAGGAGTCGGCAGACGATGCGGTGTCGGTGGACTTGGAAAGATGATGCAATCCTTTCTCCATAGGATGATACGATGTACGGCCTCTCCTAGTGTGCGCTCGCCGTCACCTCCAGCAATGTCAAGTGCTAGCATCGAGTATGGATCCACCACTTCATCAACCATGACACAAGCATAGCCCTCTAGAATCGGGATGCAATGGAAGGTTGCTTCAGGGGTAATTGTGAAAGCAACGCCGTCCGCCACCTTCATGGATATGTTCTTCATTTTGGAGTGTAGCTCACAGTTAGTGTTCTCTATGATGTCATCCACAGGGTGGTATGTATCCAGTAGTGTGTCGCCCGGGGCAGAACCAACGCTGCTTCTCGGCATGGATGGGACGGTGCTATCCAATGATGGACGATCATACGCTTGCTGATGCCGCTCTTGAGACCCCCTTTCCTGGCTAAGTGAGTCGATCTGTTGCTGCTGCTACTGGAATTTGAGTGCCAAGTCCGCGTGCCTTGCTTCTAGGCCTTGAAGGCGTTCTGCATCTTGTGTCCTGCTTCCTCTGCTCCTCCTCCAGCTTCCTCTTCTTCTCCTCCTCCATCTTCTTTCTTGCACGGGACCTGTAGTCGTTGTTCCAGTCTAAAAAGCCCTCATACCAAGGAATAACACCCTTGCCTCGTGTTCTTCCCGGGTGTTCAGGATTTCCCAGGGCGCGCATAAGCTCATCGTTCTCTCTGTTGGGCATGAACACCCCCGTTCGAGCTTCTTCTATTGCGTCAAGTATCTTTTGTTCGGCTCCTTTTAGACTTGCCTTCTGCGAAACCAGGCATGTCTTCGGGTCCAACACCCCCCATGTGCATAGAACTTAGGTCGGGCTTTGAGGTAGCCACCTGACCCCGTGTGATGGTGAAGCTTCTTCTTCGCAGCATTTTGCTTGTTTGTCACCGACATCTTCTTACTCTTTTTCGATGTCTTGTGGGCCACAAATGCGGGCCAGTGATCTTTGATCTTCTCATATTTGCCGATGAATTCTGGTGTCTTTTTTTTCGACAAACTGGTTCAGCTCTTTCCTCCACCTCCTCATTAGGGTTGCCATCTTCTTTAGAGAACAACACTTGATTAATTGCTCTTTAACTAGATTCTCTGGATCCTCCTCTGACGGTAGGGTGAAATTTGCCTTCAGCTCAGTCCAAAGATCTTCTTTCTGCATATCATTGACATAAGACACCTCAGGGTCTTCCTCCTTAGGCTTATACCATTGCTGGATGCTGATCGGGATCTTGTCCCTAACAAGAACCCCGCACTGAGCAGAAAATGCCTTCCTTGTCCGGATGGGTTCAATCGGTTCACCGTCGGGCACGATTTCTATGATCTCAAACTTTTCATCCGAGCTCAACTTTTTCTTCGAGCCTCGTCTCCTTACCGAAGTTGTGCTCGATATGGAGGGCTAGAAATTTTAAGGAAGAAAGACGAGAGTAATTAATATGTGTACATATACCAAAACAATGGAAGCATCAATTAACTAGTCAGCACGGGCTTAACTAATATATATATACTTGGCCGGACTCGGTTCGGTCACCGGAGCAGTCAGCACGGTCTCCTTCTTGTACCTCCATTGTGTCACCGGAGCAATCATGAACACAGTCCTCTTCTTGTACCGGTATTAATGGGCCGAAGCCATCATGAATATAGCCCTCTTCTTCACCCAGTCCTTCCAGCTGACCATCGGTGTCGAGGAGAAATGACGCAACTTCATCACTTCCATTTGCGATTATGTCCCCCAACATCGCTTATGTTTCTTCGTCTTGGGAGTGCTCCATAGTTTCTGCAAATATTTACAACATGTCAATTATTATTCAAACATGGTACAGATGGATATATATATATATATATATATATATATATATATATATATATATATATATATATATTAGTGGCAAACGTAGAACTAGCTAGCTAATCACAATAAGGAATCATGTTAGTGGCCTCGATGCTGCTTCTCTAGGGTTTGGGGTCGCCTCGACACAATGCTTCAAGGGTTTGGGGTGGCCTCGACGACAACGCTCTTTTAACTTGGTAAATTTGGGTGGCCTCGAGAGAGTTAATTTGTCGGGTAGGGGCGCGGCGGGAGGGGGTAGGAGACCAACATCGTTTTCTCTCTAGGGTTTGGGTGTCCTCGAGAGTTTTGGTCGAGCGAGAGGGCCGAGGGCTGGGGGGTGCTGCCATTGTATAACTTATCACGGTCGAGAGGGGGTATATATATCGACCGCCCCTCATGTCGAAGTTATCTAGAGGGGGTTATATCGACAACGACGCGACATACATATACATGGGAAAATAATGTTATCGGGGAGGGGGTATCTGTTGGGGAACGTAGTAATTTCAAAAAAATTCCTACGCACACGCAAAATCATGGTGATTGCATAGCAATGAGAGGGGAGAGTATTGCCTACGTACCCTCGTAGACCGTAAGCGGAAGCGTTATAACAACGCAGTTGATGTAGTAGTACGTCTTCACGATCCGACCGATCCAAGTACCGAACGTACGGCACCTCCGAGTTCAGCACACGTTCAGCTCGATGACGATCCCCGGACTCCGATCCAGCAAAGTGTCGGGGATGAGTTCCGTCAGCACGACAGCGTGGTGACGATGATGATGCTCTACCGGCGCAGGGTTTCGCCTAAACTCCGCGACGATATGACCGAGGTGGAATATGGTGGAGGGGGGCACCGCACACGGCTAAGGAACGATCCGTAGATCAACTTGTGTTGTTGTGGGGTGCCCCCCTGCCCTCGTATATAAAGGAGCAAGGGGGGAGGAGGCCGGCCCTAGGAGGGGGCGCGCCAAGTGTGGAGTCCTACTAGGACTCCCTAGTCCTAGTAGGATTCCACCTCCCTTGTTGGAGTAGGAGAAGGGGGAAAGAGGGGGAGAGGAGGAAGGAAAAGGGGGCCGCACCCCTTGTCCAATTCGGACCAGAGGGGGGCTGCACGCCTCCTTCCTTTCGGCCTCTCTCCTCTATTCCCGTATGGCCCAATAAGGCCCATATACTCCCCGACGAATTCCCGTAACTCTCCGGTACTCCGAAAAATACCCGAATCACTCGGAACCTTTCCGAACTCTGAATATAGTCGTCCAATATATCGATCTTTATGTCTCGACCATTTTGAGACTCCTCGTCATGTCCCCGATCTCATCCGGGACTCCGAACTCCTTCGGTACATCAAAACTCATAAAGTCATAATATAACTGTCATCAAAACCTTAAGCGTGCGGACCCTACGGGTTCGAGAACTATGTAGACATGAACTAGAACTATTCTTGGTCAATAACCAATAGCGGAACCTGGGTGCCCATATTGGCTCCTACATATTCTACGAAGATCTTTATCGGTCAAACCGCATAACAACATACGTTGTTCCCTTTGTCATCGGTATGTTACTTGCCCGAGATTCGATCGTCGATATCCAATACCTAGTTCAATCTCGTTACCAGCAAGTCTCTTTACTCGTTACGTAATGCTTCATTCCCTAACTAACTCATTAGCTACATTGCTTGCAAGGCTTATAGTGATGTGCATTACCGAGAGGGCCCAGAGATACCTCTCCGACAATCGGAGTGACAAAACCTAATCTCGAAATACACCAACCCAACATGTACCTTTGGAGACACCTGTAGTACTCCTTTATAATCACCTAGTTACGTTGTGACGTTTGGTAGCACCCAAAGTGTTCCTCCGGCAAACGGGAGTTGCATAATCTCATAGTTACAGGAACATGTATAAGTCATGAAGAAAGCAATAGCAACATAATAAACGATCAAGTGCTAGGCTAACGGAATGGGTCAAGTCAATCACATCTCCTAATGATGTGATCCCGTTAATCAAATGACAACTCATGTCTATGGTTAGGAAACTTAACCATCTTTGATTAACGAGCTAGTCAAGTAGAGGCATACTAGTGACACTATGTTTGTCTATGTATTCACACATGTATTATGTTTCCAGTTAATACAATTCTAGCATGAATAATAAACATTTATCATGAGATAAGGAAATAAATACTAACTTTATTATTGCCTCTAGGGCATATTTCCTTCAGTCTCCCACTTGCACTAGAGTCAATAATCTAGTTCACATCGCCATGTGATTTAACACTAATATTCACATCTGTATGTGATTAATACCCATAGTTCACATCGTCATGTGATCAACACCCAAAGGGTTTACTAGAGTCAATAATCTAGTTCACATCGCTATGTGGTTAACACCCAAAGAGTACTAAGGTATGATCATGTTTTGCTTGTGAGAGAAGCTTAATCAACGGGTCTGTCACATTCAGAGCCGTATGTATTTTGCAAATATTCTATGTCTTCAATGCTCTGCATGGATCTACTCTAGCTTAATTGCTCCCACTTTCCATATGTATCCAGATTGAGACTTAGAGTATCTAGATCAGTGTAAAAGTTTGCACCGATGTAACTTCTACAACAAACTCTTTTTATCACCTCCATAATCGAGAAACATCTCCTTAGTCCTTACTAAGGATATTCTTGACCGCTGTCCAGTGATCTACTATTAGATCAAAATTGTATTCCTTTGTCAAACTCAGAGCAAGGTATACAATAGGTCTGGTTCACAGCATAGCGTACTTTATAGAACCTATGACCGAGGCATAGGGAATGACTTTTCATTCTCTTTCTATTTTCTGCCATGGTCGGGTCTTGAGTCTTACTCAACCTCATACCTTTGCATCACAGGCAAGAACTCCTTCTTTGACTGTTCCATTTTGAACTATTTCAAAAATTTATCAAGGTAAGTACTCATTGAAAAATCTTATCAAGCGTCTTGATCTATCTATATAGATCTTGATGCTCAATGTGTAAGCAGCTTCACCGAGGTCTTTCTTTGAAAGAACTCCTTTCAAACACTCCTTTATGCTTTGCAGAATAATTCTACATTATTTCCGATCAACAATATGTCATTCACATATACTTATCAGAAATGCTGTAGTGCTCCCACTCACTTTCTTGTAAATACAGGCTTCACCGTAAGTCTGTACAAAACTATATGCTTTGATCAACTTATCAAAGCGTATATTCCAACTCTGAGATGCTTGCACCAGTCCATTGATGGATCGCTGGAGCTTGTACATTTTTGTTAGCACCTTTCAGGTCGACAAAAACTTCTGGTTGTATCATATACAACTCTCCTTTAAGAAAACCATTAAGGAATGCAGTTTTGACATCCATTTGCCAGATTTCATAAAATGTGGCAATTGCTAACATGATTCAGACAGACTTAAGCATCGATACGAGTGAGAAAATCTCATCGTATTCAACACCTTGAACTTGTTGAAAACCTTTCGCAACAAGTCGAGCTTAGTAGATAGTAACACTACTATCAGTGTCCGTCTTCCTCTTGAAGATCCATTTATTTAACATGGCTTGCTGATCATCGAGCAAGTCAATCAAAGTCCATACTTTGTTCTCATACATGGATCATATCTCAGATTTTATGGCATCTAGCCATTTTGCGGAATCTGGGCTCATCATCGCTTCCTCATAGTTCGTAGGTTCATCATGGTCAAGTAACATGACTTCCAAAATAAGATTACCGTACCACTCTGGTGCGGACCGTACACTGGAAGACCTACGAGGTTCTGTAGTAACTTGATCTGAAGTTTCATGATCATCATCATTAGCTTCCTCATTAATTGGTGTAGGAATCACTGGAACTGATTTCAGTGATGAATTATTTCCAATTCAGGAGAAGGTACTATTACCTTGTCAAGTTCTATTTTTCTCCCACTCACTTCTTTCGAGAGAAACTCCTTCTCTAGAAAGGATCCATTTTGAGCAATGAATATCTTGCCTTCGGATCTGTGATAGAAGGTGTACCCAACAGTTTCCTTTGGGTATTCTATGAAGACGCACTTCTCCGATTTGAGTTCGAGCTTATCAAGTTGAAAACCTTTTTCATATAAGCATCGCAACTCCAAACTTTAAGAAACGACAGCTTAGGTTTACTGCTAAACCATAGTTCATATGGTGTCGTCTCAACGGATTTAGATGGTGCCCTTTTTAAACGTGAATGCAGCTGTCTCTAATGCACAACCCCAAAACGATAGTGGAAAAACCGATAAGAGACATCATAGATTGCACCATATCCAATAAGGTGCGGTTACGACGTTCAGACACACCATAACGTTGTGGTGTTCCAGGTGGCGTGAGCTGTGAAACTATTCCACATTGTTTTAATTGAAGACCAAACTCGTAACTCAAATATTCGTCTCCGCGATCAGATCGTAGAAACTTTATTTTCTTGTTATGATGATTTTTCCACTTCACTCTGAAATTCTTTGAACCTTTCAATTATTTCAGACTTATGTTTCATCAAGTAGATATATCCATATCTGCTCAAATCATTTTGTGAAGGTCAGAAAATAACGATACTTGCCACGAGCATCAACACTCATTGGATCGCATACATCGGTATGTATTATTTCCAATAAGCCAGTAGCTTGTTCCATTGTTCCGGAGAACGGAGTTTTTAGTCATCTTGCCCAAAAGGCACGGTTCGCAAGCATCAAATGATTCATAACCAGGTGATTCCAAAAATCCATCTTAATGGAGTTTCTTCATGCGATTTACACCGATATGACCCAAACGGCAGTGCCACAAACAAGTTGCACTATCATTATTAACTTTTCATCTTTTGGCATCAATATTATGAATATGTGTATCACTACGATCGAGATCCAACAGACTATGTTCATTGGGTGTATGACCATCGAAGGTCTTATTCATGTAAACAGAACAACAATTATTCTCTGACTTTAAATGAATAACCGTATTGCAATAAACATGATCAAATCATATTCATGCTCGACGCAAACGCTAAATAACATTTATTTAGGTTTAACACTAATCCCGAAAGTATAGGGAGTGTGCGATGATGATCATATCAATCTTGGAACTACTTCCAACACTCATTGTCACTTCCCCTTCAACTAGTCTCTGTTTATTCTGTAACTCCTGTTTCGAGTTACTAATCTTAGCAATCGAACAAGTATCAAATACTCAGGGGCTACTATAAACACTAGTAAGGCACACATCAATAACCTGTATATCAAATATACCCTTGTTCACTTTGCCATCCTTCTTATCCACCAAATATTCAGGGTATTTCCATTTCCAGTGACCATTTCCTTTGTAGTGTAAGCACTCAGTTTCAGGCTTTGGTCCAGCTTTGGTTTTCTTCACGGGAGTGACAACTTGTTTGCCATTCTACTTGAAGTTTCCCTTTCTTTCCCTTTGCCCTTTTCTTGAAACTAGTGGTCTTGTCAATCATCAACACTTGATGCTCTTTCTTGATTTCTACCTTCGTTGATTTCAACATCACGAAGAGCTCGGGAATTGTTTTCGTCATCCCTTGCATACTATAGTTCATCACGAAGTTCTAGTAACTTAGTGATGGTGACTAGAGAATTCTGTCAATCACTATCTTATCTGGAAGATTAACTCCCACTTGATTCAAGTGATTGAAGTACCCAGACAATCTGAGCACATGCTTACTAGTTGAGCGATTCTCCTCTATATTTTATCTATAGAACTTGTTGGAGACTTCATATCTCTCAACTCGGGTATTTGCTTGAAATATTAATTTCAATTCCTGGAACATCCCATATGGTCCATGACGTTGAAAACTTTTTTGAAGTCCTGATTCTAAGCCATAAAGCATGGTGCACAAAACTATCAAGTAGTCATCATATTGAGCTAGCCAAACGTTCATAACGTCTGCATCTACTCCTGCAATAGGTCTGTCACCTAGCGGTGCATTAAGGGCATAATTCTTCTGTGCAGCAATGAGGATAAACCTCAGATCACGGATCCAATCCGCATCATTGCTACTAACATCTTTCAACACAATTTTCTCTAGGAACATATCAAAATAAACATATGAAAGCAACAACGCAAGCTATTGATCTACAACATAATTTGCAAAATACTACCAGGACTAAGTACATGATAAATTTAAGTTCAATTAATCATACTACTTAAGAACTCCCACTTAGATAGACATCCCTCTAATCCTCTAAGTGATTACGTGATCCATATCAACTACACCATGTCGGATCGTCACGTGAGATGGAGTAGTTTCAACGGTGAACATCAATATGTTGATCATATCTACTATATGACTCACGCTCGACCTTTCGGTCTCCGTGTTCCGAGGCCATATCTGTATATGCTAGGCTCGTCAAGTTTAACCTGAGTATTCCACGTGTGCAACTGTTTTGCACCCGTTGTATTTGAACGTAGAGCCTATCACACCCGATCATCACGTGGTGTCTCGGCACGAAGAACTTTCGCAACGGTGCATATTCAGGGCGAACACTTCTTGATAATTAGTGAGAGATCATCTTAAAATGCTACCGTCAAACAAAACAGAATAAGTTGTATAACAGATAAACATCATATGCAATCAAAATATGTGACATGATATGGCCATGATCATTTTGCACCTTTGATCTCCATCTCCAAAGTACTGTCATGATCTCTATCGTTACCGGCATGACACCATGATCTTCATCATCTTGATCTATATCAATGTGTCGTCACATGGTCGTCTCGCCAACTATTGCTCTTGCAACTATTGCTATCGCATAGCGATAAAGTAAAGCAATTATTTGGTACTTGCATCTTATGCAACAAAGAGACAACCATAGGGCTTCTGCTAGTTGCCGATAACTCCAACAAAACATGATCATCTCATACAACAACTTATATCTCATCACGTCTTGACCATATCACATCACAACATGCCCTGCAAAAACAAGTTAGACGTCCTCTACTTTTTTGTTGCAAATTTTACGTGGCTGCTACGGGCTGAGAAAGAACCGTTCTTACCTACGCATCAAAACCACAACGATAGTTCGTCAAGTTGGTGCTGTTTTAACCTTCGCAAGGACCGGGCGTAGCCACACTCGGTTCAACTAAAGTTGGAGAAACAGACACCCGCTAGTCACCTGTGTGCAAAGCACGGCGGTTAAACCAGTCTCGCATAAGCGTACGCGTAATGTCGGTCCGGGCCGCTTCATCCCACAATACCGCTGAACCAAAGTATGACATGCTGGTAAGCAGTATGACTTGTATCGCCCACAACTCACTTGTGTTCTACTCGTGCATATAACATCAACGCATAAAACCTAGGCTCGGATGCCACTGTTGGGGAACGTAGTAATTTCAAAAAAACTCCTACGCACACGCAAGATCATGGTGATGGCATAGCAATGAGAGGGGAGAGTATTATCTATGTACCCTCGTAGACCGTAAGCGGAAGCGTTATAACAACGCGGTTGATGTAGTCGTACGTCTTCACGATCCGACTGATCCAAGTACCGAACGTACGGCACCTCCGAGTTCAGCACACGTTCAGCTCGATGACGATCCCCGGACTCCGATCCAGCAAAGTGTCGGGGATGAGTTTCGTCAGCATGACAGCGTGGTGACGATGATGATGCTCTACCGGCGCAGGGCTTCACCTAAACTCCGCGACGATATGACTGAGGTGGAATATGGTGGAGGGGGGGCACCGCACACGGCTAAGGAACGATCCGTAGATCAACTTGTGTTGTTGTGGGGTGCCCCCTGCCCCCGTATATAAAGGAGCAAGGGGGGAGGAGACCGGCCCTAGGAGGGGCGCGCCAAGTGTGGAGTCCTACTAGGACTCCCTAGTCCTAGTAGGATTCCACCTCCCTTGTTGGAGTAGGAGAAGGGGGAAAGAGGGGGAGAGGAGGAAGGAAAAGGGGGCCGCACCCCTTGTCCAATTCGGACCAGAGGGGGGCTGCGCGCCTCCTTCCTTTCGGCCTCTCTCCTCTATTCCCGTATGGCCCAATAAGGCCCATATACTCCCCGTCGAATTCCCGTAACTCTCCGGTACTTCGAAAAATATCCGAATCACTCGAAACCTTTTCAAACTCCGAATATAGTCGTCCAATATATCGATCTTTACGTCTCGACCATTTTGAGACCCCTCGTCATGTCCCCGATCTCATCCGGGACTCCGAACTCCTTAGGTACATCAAAACTCATAAACTCATAATATAACTGTCATCAAAACCTTAAGCGTGCGGACCCTACGGGTTCGAGAACTATGTAGACATGACCTAGAACTATTCTTGGTCAATAACCAATAGCGGAACCTGGATGCCCATATTGGCTCCGACATATTCTACGAAGATCTTTATCGGTCAAACCGCATAACAACATACGTTGTTCCCTTTGTCATCGGTATGTTACTTGCCCGAGATTCGATCGTCGGTATCCAATACCTAGTTCAATCTCGTTACCGACAAGTCTCTTTACTCATTACGTAATGCATCATTCCGTAACTAACTCATTAGCTACATTGCTTACAAGGCTTATAGTGATGTGCATTACCGAGAGGGCCCAGAGATACCTCTCCGACAATCGGAGTGACAAAACCTAATCTCGAAATACGCCAACCCAACATGTACCTTTGGAGACACCTGTAGTACTCCTTTATAATCACCCAGTTACGTTGTGACGTTTGGTAGCACCCAAAGTGTTCCTCCGGCACACGCGAGTTGCATAATCTCATAGTTACAGGAACATGTATAAGTCATGAAGAAAGCAATAGCAACATACTAAACGATCAAGTGCTAGGCTAACGGAATGGGTCAAGTCAATCACATCATTCTCCTAATGATGTGATCCCGTTAATCAAATGACAACTCATGTCTATGGTTAGGAAACTTAACCATCTTTGATTAACGAGCTAGTCAAGTAGAGGCATACTAGTGACACTATGTTTGTCTATGTATTCACACATGTATTATGTTTCCAGTTAATAAAATTCTAGCATGAATAATAAACATTTATCATGATATAAGAAAATAAATAATAACTTTATTATTGCCTCTAGGGCATATTTCCTTCAGTATCGTTACGTACCACCCCCTCGTGTTGAAGTTTCTTCTTTCTCCTCTATTCCTTTCTTTCTTCTTCTACTCTTCTTTTTCTTCTTCTCCCTCGAGAAAGGAAAATAATTAAGGAAAAGGAAGAAAAGAGGAAGAAGGAAGAAGGAAGAAGAAGAAGAAAAAAAAGAAGAAGAAAAAGAGGAGAAGAAGAAAGGAATAGAGGAGAAGAAGAAAAAATAGAATTTTTTTTCTTCTATTTTTTCTTCTTCTCCTCTATTCCTTTATTCTTCTCCTCTTCTTTTTCTTCTTTTTTCCTCTTCTTATTTATTTCTCCTCTTCTTCCTCTCTTCTTTTTCTCCTTTCTTCCTCTTCTTATTTTCCTTTTTCCTCTCATTCTTTTTCTTCTTCTTCTTCCTTCTTCCTTCTTCCTTCCTTCTTCCTCTTTTCTTCCTTTTCCTTATTTTACTTTCTCCTCTACACTAACCTAAAATGCACTAACCTAAAATCGATATCTACTAACAACCTAAATATAAAATTAATACATATATGAAAAAACATATATAAACAAAAAAAATGCTATGAACATTATATTCATACATACATATATAGCCACATCCATTCATCATATATATAGCTACCACATACTATATGAAAAAATGCAATGAACAAAAAAAATACACTTATGGAAAAAAATACTATGAACATGTACACATATATACACATAAAAACACATATACACAAAAAATGCAAAAAAATACATATATACTTGCATATATGTATAACTTTTTGCATATATAAACTTCTGCATATATAAAAAAAAGAGGAAAGGGCGCCGGCGGCCGGACCGAAGGCGGCGGCGTGTGGTCGGGGCGACGGCGACGGGGTTTGGAAAGGGGCGGCGCGCGCGGCGACGGCGACGGGGTCGGGGAAGGGGCGGCGCGCGCGGCGACGACGACGGGGTCGGGGAACGGCCGGTGGCGCGCGCGGCGACGACGATGGTGTCGGGGCCGGCAGGGGCGGCTGGCGCAACGACGGTGTCGGGGCAGTGGCTCGGCAGCGGCGACGGCGAGCTGGACCAGGCTAACAGCGTCGGGGCAGGGCTCGGCGACGAGGAGCAGAGGCGTCGGGGCGAGAAGAAGAAAGGGATGGATTTTGGAGAAACTGCTAAGTGCTAGTTATATATGAAGAGAATTGGTCCCGGTTCGTGAAACCAACCGGGACTAATGCCACCTTTAGTCCCGGTTGATGCCACCAACCGGTACCGAAGGCCTCTTTTCAGCAGCCCAAAGGGCGGGAAGCGGCGGCCTTTGGTCCCGGTTGGAGGCACCAACCGGGACTAAAGGGTGGGCATTGGTACCGGTTGGTGCCATGAACCGGTACCAATGCACCCTCTTTAGTCCCGGTTGGAGCCACCAACCGGGACCAAAGGCCCCTGTGCTGCCCGCATCGCAGCCAAAGTTTATTCCCACCTTGCTAGTTGAGAGGGGCGCGCAGTGGTTTATAAGCCCCACTGCCGCACCCCTCTCGAGCTCCTCTCCACTGCAGGCTTACGGGCCTACTTTCTACTGCATTGCCTGATGGGCCTTCTGGGCCTACTGCGGGCCTGAATCCTGGCCCATAGTAGGGTTTCATGTCGTATTCAGGCCATGGGGGCCGAGTAGGAGGCATTTTTTTGTTTTTTTGTTTTCCTTACTTATTGTTACTATTTTTATTTTTTTTGTTTTGTTTTCTGCATTATTTATTTTCTTTTGTTTTTTGCTTTTTTTAATTCTTTTTGCTTTTAGTTTTAGGAAAATTATAAACTTTCTGTTAGTGCCATTACTTTTCAAATTTGAAAACATTTTTTTTGTTTTTTTGTTTTCTTTCTTGCTTAATTTATTTTATTTTATTTCTACTTACAATAAAATACTTATTGTTGTTTTTTTTGTTTTCTGCATTATTTATTTTCTTTTGTTTTTTGCTTAATTTTTTAGTTCTTTTTGCTTTTAGTTTTAGTAAAATTATAAACTTTCTGTTACTGCCATTACTTTTCAAATTTGAAAACACTTTTTTTGTTTTTTTGTTTTCTTTCTTGCTTTATTTATTTTATTTTGTTTCTACTTACAACAAAATACTTATTGTTGCTATTTTTAATTATTACGAGAGTCGAACCATAAGACATTAAAGCATTTCAAATGAACTCTGAAAAAGTTGAAAGTTGGCATGGTATCATAAATTGACCCACACATAGCATGTGCATATACAAAACGGACAATGGTATCATACTCGTCAGTTAGAAAGTTGGCATGGTATCATCATAATAGTTGCGGGAGAAAGTCTTCACTTTTTCTTCGCTTGTGTCATTTGCTTATTGCGCCGTAACCATGGATAATCTTCATCATTTATCAAGATGCTGGGGTCAGCCTTGACTTTGAAGGGAGGAATTTCATGAAACTTTTCATAATCTTCAGACATGTCTGTCTTGTCCTCCACTCCCACGATGTCCCTTTTTCCTGAAAGAACTATGTGGCGCTTTGGCTCATCGTATGATGTATTCGCTTCCTTATCTTTTCTCTTTCTCGGTCTGGTAGACATGTCCTTCACATAGATAACCTGTGCCACATCATTGGCTAGGACGAACGGTTCGTCAGTGTATCCAAGATTTTTCAGATCCACTGTTGTCATTCCGTACTGTGGGTCTACCTGTACCCCGCCTCCTGATAGATTGACCCATTTGCACTTAAACAAAGGGACCTTAAAATCATGTCCGTAGTCAAGTTCCCATATGTCCACTATGTAACCATAATATGTGTCCTTTCCCCTCTCGGTTGTTGCATCAAAGCGAACACCGCTGTTTTGGTTGGTGCTCTTTTGATCTTGGTCAATCGTGTAAAATGTATTCCCATTTATCTCGTATCCTTTCCAAATCGTAATAGTCGAAGATGGTCCCCTGGACAACAAGTACAGCTCATCACAAACAGTGTTGTCACCTCTGAGACGTGCTTCCAACCAACTGCTGAAAGTCCTGATGTGTTCACATGTAATCCAGTCGTCGCACTGCTCCGGGTGTTTGGAGCGCAGACTGTTCTTGTGTTCATCGACATATGGGGTCACCAAGGTAGAGTTCTGTAGAACTGTGAAGCGTGCTTGAGACAAAGAATATCCGTCCCTGCATATTATTGAGTCCCTTCCAAGCGTGCCTTTTCCAGTCAGTCTCCCCTCATACCGCGATTGAGGGAGACCTATCTTCTTAAGGCCAGGAATGAAGTCAGCACAAAACCCGATGACATCCTCTGTTTGATGGCCCATGGAGATGCTTCCTTCTGGCCTAGCGCGGTTACGGACATATTTATTTAGGACTCCCATGAACCTCTCAAAGGGGTACATATTGTGTAGAAATACGGGGCCCAGAATGACAATCTCGTCAACTAGATGAACTAGGACGTGCGTCATGATATTGAAGAAGGATGGTGGGAACACCAGCTCGAAACTGACAAGACATTGCACCACATCACTCCTTAGCCTTGGTATGATTTCTGGATCGATCACCTTCTGAGAGATTGCATTGAGGAATGCACAGAGCTTCACAATGGCTAATCAGACGTTTTCCGGTAGAAGCCCCCTCAATGCAACCGGAAGCAGTTGCGTCATAATCACGTGGCAGTCATGAGACTTTAGGTTCTGAAACTTCTTCTCTGCCATATTTATTATTCCTTTTATATTCGACGAGAAGCCAGTCGGGACCTTCATACTAAGCAGGCATTCAAAGAAGATTTCCTTCTCTTCTTTGGTAACAACATAGCTGGCAGGACCTTCATACTGCTTTGGAGGCATGCCGTCTTTTTCGTGCAAACGTTGCAGGTCCTCCCGTGTCTTAGCTGTATCTTTTGTCTTCCCATACACGCCCAAGAAGCCTAGCAGGTTCACGCAAAGGTTCTTCGTCACGTGCATCACGTCGATCGAAGAGTGGACCTCTAGGTCTTTCCAGTAGGGTAGGTCCCAAAATATAGATTTCTTCTTCCACATGGGTGCGTGTCCCCCAGCGTCACTCGGAACAGCTAGTCCGCCGGGACCCTTTCCAAAGATTACGTGTAAATCATTGACCATAGCAAGTACGTGATCACCGGTACGCATGGCGGGCTTCTTCCGGTGATCTGCCTCGCCTTTGAAATGATTGCCTTTCTTTCGACATTGATGGTTGGTCGGAAGAAATTGATGATGGCCCAGGTACACATTCTTCCTGCAGCTTGCCAGGTATATACTATCGGTGTCAAGTAAACAGTGCGTGCATGCGTGGTATCCCTTGTTTGTCTGTCCTGAAAGGTTACTGAGAGCGGGCCAATCGTTGATGGTCATGAACAGCAACACCTTTAGGTAAAATTCCTCCTGTTTGTGCTCATCCCACGTACGTACACCGTTTCCATTCCACAGCTGTAAAAGTTCTTCAACTAATGGCCTTAGGTACACATCAATGTCGTTGCTGGGTTGCTTAGGGCCTTGGATGAGAACTGGCATCATAATGAACTTCCGCTTCATGCACATCCAAGGACGAAGGTTATACATACATAGAGTCACGGGCCAGGTGCTGTGATTGCTGCTCTGCTCCCCGAAAGGATTAATGCCATCCGCGCTTAAAGCAAACCATACGTTCCTTGGCTCACTTGCAAACTCATCCCAGTACTTTCTCTCAATTTTTCTCCACTGCGACCCGTCAGCGGGTGCTCTCAACTTCTCGTCTTTCTTACGGTCCTCACTGTGCCATCGCATCAACTTGGCATGCTCTCCGTTTCTGAACAGACGTTTCAACCGTGGTATTATAGGAGCATACCACATCACCTTCGGAGGAACCCTCTTCCTGGGGGGCTCGCTGTCAACATCACCAGGGTCATCTCGTCTGAACTTATACTGTAATGCACCGCATACCGGGCATGCGTTCAGATCCTTGTATGCACCGCGGTAGAGGATGTAGTCATTAGGGCATGCATGTATCTTCTGCACCTCCAATCCTAGAGGGCATACGACCTTCTTTGCTGCGTATGTACTGTCGGGCAATTTGTTATCCTTTGGAAGCTTCTTCTTCAATATTTTCAGTAGCTTCTCAAATCCTTTGTCAGGCACAGCATTCTCTGCCTTCCACTGCAACAATTCCAGTACGGTACCGAGCTTTGTGTTGCCATCTTCGCAATTGGGGTACAACACTTTTTTGTGGTCCTCTAACATGCGATCGAACTTCAGCTTCTCCTTTTGACTTTCGCATTGCGTCCTTGCATCTACAATGACCCAGCGGAGATCATCATCATCGGGCACATCGTCTGGTTCCTCTTGATCTTCAGCAGCTTTGCCCATTGCAGCATCATCGTGCACATCGTCTGGTTCCTCTTGATGTTCAGTAGCATCACCGTATTCAGGGGGCACATAGTTGTCATCGTACTCTTCTTCTTCGCCGTCTTCCATCATAACCCCTATTTCCGTGCCTCGTCCAAACATTATAGTGTGGCATGAAACCCTTGTAAAGCAGGTGGGTGTGGAGGATTTTCCGGTCAGACTAAGACTTCGTATTCCCACATATAGGGCATGGACAACACATAAAACCATTCTGCTTGTTTGCCTCAGCCACTTCGAGAAAATCATGCACGCCCTTAATGTACTCGAAGGTGTGTCTTGAACCGTACATCCATTGCCGGTTCATCTGCGTGCATTATATATAATTAAGTGTGTCAAAAATCATTACAGAACACTAAAACCAAATTAATAGAAGTTCATCATCACACTAAAACCAAAGTACATACATAGTTCTCATCTAACAACATAAAGCTCTGCAGAGCATCTAAATTAATTAAACCATACACTGAAACTATGTAAAACATTTCAATGCGAAAACAAATGCGATCATAATCGCAACCAATGTAACAACTGATCCAACAGCATAATGATACCAAGCCTCAGTATGAATGGCATATTTTCTAATCTTTCTAATCTTCAAGCGCATTGCATCCATCTTGATCTTGTGATCATCGACGACATCCGCAACATGCAACTCCAATATCATCTTCTCCTCCTCAATTTTTCTAATCTTTTTCTTCAACAAATTGTTTTCTTCTTCAACTAAATTTAACCTCTCGACAATAGGGTCGGTTGGAATTTCCGGTTCAACAACCTCCTGGATAAATAAAATCTATGTCACGTTGGTCGGCATAATTGTCATAAACAATAAATGAACCAATAGTTATGAAAAGATAATATATACCACATCCGAATCATAGACAGGACGAGGGCCGACGGGGGCGGATACCAAAACCATCGCACTATATAAGATGCAATAATAAAAGTAAGAAAATTATACAAGTGTCTATATAAACATACAAGTAAGAGGCTCACCACGGTGGTGCCGGCGACGAGATCGGCGCGGGCGATCGACGGCGGTGAAGACGGGGACGGGACGTGATGGACCGCTAAACCTAGACAAATATTGAGGAAAATGGAGCTTGGAGGTGGAGCTTGGAGAGGAGAAAGCTTAAGTAGTGTGGCTCGGGCATTCCATCGAACACCTCGTGTGCATAGGAGGTGAGCTAGAGCACCACAAAGCTCCCTCCTCGCATGCCACGAGAAACAGAGCAGTGAGAGTGCTCTGCTCGCGGGGTATATATAGGCAACTAATTGGTCCCGGTTCGTGGCTTGAACCGGGACTAAATGGAAGCCTTTGGTCCCGGTTCAGGCGACCAACCGGGTCCAATGGTGGTGGGCCAGGAGCAAGGCACATTGGTCCCGATTCGTCCCACCAACCGGGACCAAAAGGTCCAGACGAACCGGGACCAATGGCCCACGTGGCCCGGCCGGCCCCCGGGGCTCACGAACCGAGTCCAATGCCACCATTGGTCCCAGTTCTGGATTGAACCGGGACTAATGGGCTGACCCAGCCTAGACCATTGCCCCCTTTTCTACTAGTGAGGCCTCCTTTGTCTCTGGATCTATAGATCATGTCCCACTTGACAAGATGATATCTCTTCTTCTTATTACAACCTTGCCAGAAAAATCTGCGTCTATGTTTATCCAGCTTTTCAATGAATGTTTTATTCATCAGCCACATAGACATGTGGAAGATGGATAGTTGAGTAAGCACTGAGTCAAGCAGAGTAAGCCTGCCCCCCATGGATGCGGCATTGCCAATCCAGGCTTCGAATCTCTTAAGATACTTGACCACAATGAATTCCCAATCAGAATTACGAAGATTGGTGTAGCTCACAGGCATCCCTAAGTACTTAATAGGGAAACTCCCAATATCATAGTTGAATAATTCAGCGTATTCTCTAACAACACCATCATCTCCACCCACCGTGAGGATCTCGCTTTTTTGAAAATTCAGCTTGAGTCCGGACATCATTTCAAAGGTATAAAGCAGCAACTTTAGGTTAACTGTTTTATCTATATCATGTTCTAAATAGATGATAGTATCATCTGCATATTGTAACACCGCGACCCCATCCTGAATCAGGTCGGAAGCTAATCCCGTGATCAGCTTATTTTTCTGGGCATTTTTGATCATTTTAGTCAGACACTCAACAGCAAGATTAAACAGGAATGGAGAGTGTGGGTCACCCTGCCGCACCCCTTTAGCACTCTGGAAGTAGGGGCCCACACTATTATTGAGCTTAATGTTGACGGTGCCCTTATAAAGAATTTGTTTGACCCAACCGCACCAGGTTTCGTTAAAGCCATGCAACTTATGACATTCCAAAAGAAAATCCCAGTTAACTTTGTCATACGCTTTCTCGAAATCAAGCTTAAGCACTATGCCAACTCTTTTTTTTTAACATGAGTTTAATTCAAAATTTCATGCAAAGAGAGTACCCCATCCATAATGTTCCTCCCTTTAATAAATGCATTCTGGGTAGGACTAATCAACTTATCAACATACACCTCCACCCTGCGGTCCATTACTTTTGTAATGAGCTTATATGGGCACCTCAGGAGACAGATTGGCCTGAACTACTGGATTTTGTCAGCTCCCGACACTTTGGGTAGTAAAGTGATCACCCCATAATTAAGACGTTGAACATCAAGCGTCCCATTATGGAAATGCCTAAAAAGGGACATGATATCATCCTTTACTATATCCCAACAAACTTGATAAAATTCAATAGGTATATTGTCCGGACCAGGAGCCCTATTGGTGGCCATAGAGAAAAGAGCATCTTTAACTTCAGTCTCTGTGAATTCGCGGCAGAGATCTCTATTATCATCCTCACTCAGCCTTTCATCCTCGGACCAAGCATCAGGGTCCAGATGGAATTGGTTGCCCTGAGCTGGGCCGAAGAGATCTTTATAGAACTCAGTAGCATGGGTGATCAGGTTATCTGTGCCCTCTATTTCCACCTCAGCAGCTTTAAGAGCATGTATCGTATATTTACGCTTATGCCCATTGGCAATCTTGTGGAAATAGTAAGTGTTCTGATCACCCTTAAGCAACCATCGCTCGTGCGATTGCTGAAGCCAGTAAATCTCTTCGTTAACCAAAATCTCATGGAGTTCAAATCACACATCAATTTTCCTACTATACAGCTTTGGGGTAAGGGGCCCATCCTCCTCCAGTTCTTCCAGCGTGGCTAACTCCAGCCTAAGATCCTCCTTCAGCCTCCTATTGTGACCAAATTTGTCCGAGCCCCACCCTTTAAAAAAGGTTTTGAATCTCTTCAGCTTAATATTCAGGATATCGATGGGGTATTTAGAGAAGACCCCTCGAGCCCAGATTTTACTGGCCACAGGCAGGAAGCGTTCGTCCTTGATCCAGGAAAGATCGAAATGAAACTCGCGCGGTTTGGGAGCCTCTCGTCCCTCTTCCCCAAAGTTAATCAGCAAAGGGTTATGATCCAAAATCTCACGGACTAGCTTCCTGACAGAAACCAGGGGAAACAAGTCCTCCCACTCCTCAGACATCAGGACGCAATCCAACTTCTCCAAAGTAGGGTGAGCTTGGTTGTTCATCCAAGTGTATTTACCCGCACTGATATGAATCTCTCTAAGAGCCAAGGTGTTGATAATAGAACTAAACAGGTCTGTGGACTTATGGTTTGCCATTTTTTTTATTTTTCTCCCCAGGGTGCCTGAGAATATTAAAGTCCCCACCCACTATATAAGGGACTTGCATGTTATTACACATAGTAGCAAGCTCAAGCAGGAACTCCTCCTTATGTTCTTCATGAGCCGAGCCATATACCACCAACAACCCCCAATTGATTTTCTTCTTCTTATCCAAAACCACCAACTGCAAGATATACTTGCCCTTGACGCAAGAGACCACCTCCAAAGTGTCTTGTCTAACTCCACATAGGATACCTCCAGATTTGCCTTCAGAAGGGATCCAGTTCCAAATGAACAAGTTAAAGGGGTCAATTCTCCTCAAGCATTTGGGAGAGAGATTTTTTTCCATGGTCTCTTGCAGACCCAGGAAATCTAGGGCATGGTCACTAATAAGATCAGAGAGGCAGGTGGCCATCCCTTTCTTGCCCACCCCCTGCAGTTCCAGATGATTCCTCTCATCTGGAACGTTTTTTATGGAACTTGGACTTAGTAGCCCCACCAGGAGGCGCGGCAGGGCTACAACTCACCCCTATATCTGAAACCTTTCTCTGGCTTCTAGTCACAGGCCTAGAAAGGTTGACAAACATGGCAGCAGACGCTTGTTTGGACCAGAACCTTGTCGAGCTGCTCGTGACGCAACTCATGCACGTGATGTCTTCTCTCTCAAAAAAAACTCATGCAAGTGTGTTGCCGTTGAGTTGGTCTAAGAAATGCTGCAGGGCTCCTTTGTGTGACCTCGATGGATGAAACCTGGGATACGATCATATAGGGCGTGTTTGGTCGCCCGCATCGAGCCCAATCAGGCTACCTGTCACGCCCAATATGCGACCGTATCCAAAAGGAACTCGAAGGTCCCACCAAGGATAGACCCGCATATTGAAACGCTTTTGCAAGGTGGATATCATTGCATCAACATTACATAATAGATGGGGATACATACATAAGGCATACAATGCCACTCGAATACAACATCATCTCATACATAAGATCAACATCCGACTACGGATGAAACACAAACAGAAGCTCAAACGACATCCACCCTGCTAGCCCACGCTGCCGACCTAGAACATATCCCTGATCAAAGAAGAAGCAGAAGAAGAACTCAACGCAAGCAAGCATCGCTCTCGCGTCAACATCATCGCATAACCTGTACCTGCAACTGTTGTTGTAGTAATCTGTGAGCCACGAGGACTCAGCAATCCCATTAACATGGGTATCAAGACTGGCAAAGCTTAATGGGAAAGGAAGGGGGTAAAGTGGTGAGGTTGCAGCAGCGACTAAGCATATATGGTGGCTAACATACGCAAATAAGAGCGAGAAGAGAAGCAAAGGAACGGTCGTCAACTAGCAATGATCAATAGGTGATCCTGAACTCCTACTTACGTCAAACATAACCCAAAAACCGTGTTCACTTCCCGGACTCCGCCGAGAAGAGACCATCATGGCTACACACGCGGTTGATGCGTTTTAATTCGGATCTGGTGTCAAGTTATCTACAACCGGACATTAACAAATTCCCATCTGCCTATAACCGCAGGCACAGCTTTCGAAAGATTATACCCTGCAGGGGTGTCCCAACTTAGCCCATGATAAGCTCTCGCGATCAACGAAGGATATACCTTCTCCCAGGAAGACCCGATCAGACTTGGAATCCCGGTTTACAAGACATTTCGACAATGGTAAAACAAGACCAGCAAAGCCGCCCGATGCACCGACAATCCCGATAGGAGCTGCACATATCTCGTTCTCAGGGCAACACCGGATAGGTCAGCCTACGAGTAAAACCAACCCTCGAGTTGCCCCAAGGTGGCCCCGCAGTCTGCCTAGTTCGGACCAACACTTAGACAAGCACTGGCCCGGGGGGCTAAAATAAAGATGACCCTCGTGTTGGCCGACCCAAGGGAAAGGGATAGCTGGTGGTGAGGCAAATGGTAAAACCAAGGTTGGGCCTTGCTGGAGGAGTTTTATTCAAAGCGAACTGTCAAGGGGGTCCCATAAATCACCCAACCGCATAAGGAACGCAAAATCCGGGAACATAACACCGGTATGACGGAAACTAGGGCGGCAAGAGTGGAACAAAACACCAAGCAAAAGGCCGAGTCTTCCACCCTTTACCAAGTATATAGATGCATTAATAAAATAAGAGATATTGTGATATCCCAACCAAACTCCTGTCCACCATGGAGAAATCTTCAACTTCACCTGCAACTAGCAACGCTATAAGAGGGGCTGAGCAAAAGCGGTAACATAGCCAACCAACGTTTTGCATAGGAAAGGTGTCAAAGGTTAGAGGTTCATGGCAATATGGGAGGCTTGATAAACCGGTGATAGGTAACGCATCAAAGCGATAGAACGAAGCAACTAGCATAGCAATGATAGTAGTGAGATACAGGGTAGCGGTCATCTTGCCTGAAATCCCGCAAGGAAGAAGAACGAGTCCATGAAGAAGACGAACGGATGAAGCCGAACCAAGCGTAGACGAACGAATCCTCACGATTGCAACGAAACGGGAACTATCGAGAAGAAGCACACAACATAGTAAACACACCACACATAGACAAGACATGATGCACAACAAGCGTGATGCAAGACAAAACTACATGAAGCTACTCATGGCAAGAGATGATGCAAACAAGAGCAACACATCAAGGCAAGTTTAAATGAGGCCGGAAACAACATATAACAATTTCGGTAAGTTCTCATATGCATATTTCGAAATTGGTCCAGATCTTAATACACCTTATGTTCAAGTTGTTAAACTGTAAGTTAAGATGCAACAAGATGATCTACACGAGATTCTAGTCAAGTTACATATAAAGTTCATTTAGTTTGGAGCTACGGCCTAGAAGATACGAGCAACACAAGTTAAACATGGCATTGATGCAAGATGCACCCAAACATCAAGAAAACACACCAAAACAAGGATGCAACATGATAATATGAAACTACATGCAAAATCAAGCAAGTTTCATATAGAGCACACTCACAACGGAGCAACGGTTCAACACACACACATGAAACAAGTTATAGCAACAATCTGTCCAAAACAGCAACTAGGCATATTGCAAGCATCAAAACAATATGCTACAGCACCCCAACATGAGAACAAAAGGCATGGACATGATGTACAGGTAAAGCATAATAAAATATGAACACTAATCTATCTCCAGAAATCACTAGAACATGCTCAAACACACATGGAAAGATTGCAAATAATAACAGTTCAGACTTTGCAGAAAATAACATCAGGTTGCAATGTTTAGAGCTATCAAACAACATCTTACAGGAACTTATCATGGCAAAAAAAGGCATAGCATGATACTACTAAATGCATAGAACAAGAGTCCCTTACTGACCAAGAGCCAAAAAGGATCAGAAAATATGATGGCACACATGTAAACATAGCAAGTTATATTACAGATTCAAACATGGCAGAAACAGAATTATGAAGGCATGTTGGTGAGCTTGTACCACTCACCACAGAGCATTACATGGCATGGCAAGGCAACCAACAGTAAGAAGACATGTTTGTGAAGCTAAGCATGGCAAGAGCAGGTTCATAGCATGCAAGGATCAACTACAACAACCTCGGCAAAATTGAATAACATATAAACAATCTGCCAGGAAACATTTTGAAGCAAAAGTAGAGAACGAAAATGTCATGCTACACTACTCCATAATTGCAAACAGGGGCATGAATGGATAGAGAACAACCATATGTTCAAAACATCCTTACTGAAGTATCTCAAAATATGCATGGATCTCTCTGTAGCATCATGTTTACATGGCATAGAAATAACAGCAGAACAGGGACTAAAATCAGCAACATCACGAGGCCTAGTTTACATGCTTGTGCTAGACACCACATTGATCACAAAAATACATGGTAAGCACCTCTGTAAAGAAGACATGGCATAGTTCAAAATACATGTAGACATCAACCTGATAGGATGCACACATCAATCATGGCAAAAATGACAAATGAGCATGTTATAACAGTTTCAGCAGATTAACAGCAACATGCACTCTTGCAACGATGATTCAGGCATCAAGATGACCTCAGATGAATATGATGCAATGGAATGTAATGAAGTACTCATCGAGATGAACAATTTGACATATTACACGCACAAAAGAGAGCTACAGATGCAGAGATACGATGCGATGAACATGGCATGATAATGACAAAAATATTCGGGACTTAGTGAAATTTCACCTCCGGAAAAGTCAACGGGACCACGCGGTACCGGGACGGAGTGGATCGGGGGAGGCGTTTGGTTCGTGATGGTGGTGGATCCGATCCACCCTGCGGTGCCGGGCCGGATCTCGCCGGATCCGGCCGGAGACGGCGACGGCGAGCGGTGGGACGACGATGAGAGACGCGGAGGCCGGGCACGGGCCGGTGCCGGAGATGGCCGGTGGCGGGGAAACTCCGGCAGGGTCCCACGGCGGCCGGCGGTGGAGCCGTGGGATGGCGGCGGCTGCGGGGGCCGGCGGCGCGTCGCCGGGACGGCGGCGGCGGGGCTTGGCCGGGACGCCAGCGCGGGAGGCGCGGGATCCGGC
>NC_041391.1:697353743-697362682 GCF_002162155.2 Triticum dicoccoides | reverse complement strand
CCGGCGGAGGTCCGAGGCGAGGCGCTCGGCGGCAGAGCGTACTCGGGCGGGAGCCGGGCGGCGGGAGGATGGGCCCCGCGGGCCCGATCCGGGCCGCGCGGGCCGGCGGCGGGGCTGGAGGAGAGAGAGGACGGCAACGGAGACGTGGCGGCACGGGAGTGGCTGAGGTGGCGGAGGAGGTGACGTGGCAGGCCACGATTGGCCGGAGCGAGGTGGAGGCTGGACATGTCCGGCGGGGTTGGACATGTTCGGTGCGCGAGGGGAGCGGGGCTAGGGTTTGATCTGCGGGATTTTTGGGGGGAGGCACAAATATATAGGTAGAAGGAGCTAGGAGAGTCCAAATGGGGAGCGGTTTTCGGCCACGCGATCGTGATCGAACGACCGAGAGCATGGAGGGGAGTTAGATGGGTTTGGTGGGCTGTGGGAAGAGGTGTTGGGCTGCAAAGAGAAAGGGGCTTTACGGTTACCCGGTTAACCGTTGGAGTACCAAACGACCTCCAAATGGCACGAAACTTGACAGGCGGTCTACCGGTGCTATACCAAGGCCGCTTGGCAAGCCTCGGTCCATTCCGAGAACGTTTAACACCCTCTCACAACAAGAGACAAAAGGGGAACGCCGGAGGGCATAGGAGTGCCGGATTGCAAAACAGACAACAGGGAAAATGCTCGGATGCATGAGACGAACACGTATGCAAAATGAAATGGACATGATGACATGACAATAAGCAACACGCAAGCAAATGACATGGCAACTACGGCGAATAACTAGCGGACACCTGGCGCATCGAAACCGGGGCGTTACACTACCGTCTGGTCTGCGCTATAGGGCGGCGGCGGCGGCTGCGATTTCAGATCTGCGCTATAGGCGGCGGCGGCGGTGGCGGAAGAGGCAGCAGCGTTTGCGGCGGATCTGGTTCTCCCCTTGCTGTTGGACACCGTCTGGTCGACTTAGTCTGTGCCATGGCACCCCCTATGTCGTCCTCGTCTCCGATGCCGGTAAGCAGCACCCCCTCTCCCCTTTGTTAGCTCAGTGGTTAGGCCGTTAAGCTAGGTGTAGGATCGATTTCCCACTGACAAACTGTCGATGTCGACTAGGTTATGGACGCACGGATGAGGCTGATAATCCAGGCAGCAACACTGATTAGCGTGATTCAGGCATGGGTCATGTTCATGCATCAGAGAGTTGTTCGTCATGCTGGGAGACCTTTGATCCGTTGTGGTCCATTGTTTCCCCGGGAACAGGAGAGGATCCAAAATCTGAACTACCACTAGTGCAGAACCGACTTTTAGTGCCGGTTCATGACGGCCTTTAGTGCCGGTTCGCCAACTGGCACTAAAGAGTGGGGACTAAAGGTCCCCCCCTTTAGTACCGGTTCGTCACGAACCAGCGCTAAAGTGCAAACATGTGGCATGAGCCAGGCCCGGGTGCGTGTAGGACATTAGTACCGGTTGGTAACACCAACCGGTACTAAATGTTTGGGTGTTTTTTTTTAATTTTTGCTTTAATTTTGTGTTTTCAATTTGGCTTTACCAACCGGTACTAAATGTTTGGGTGTTTTTTTTTAATTTTTGCTTTAATTTTGTGTTTTCAATTTGGCTTTATTTTCCATTTAATTCTTTTTTGTTTGCTGGTATTTCACGATACTACAAATTGTACACATTATGCATATATATAAATAGATTTTCTCATACGTAGAACCGCATATATATATAATATATCATGGAATGTCTCACAGCCAACACCATTAACTATTCACACATACACATGTATATACATATACAATTTCTCCTACATGTTGCCTTGGTGCCTTCGGAGCACGATGACAAGTGGTTCATGGGGGCGGTAGCGGGTAATAGTATTCTCCTTTGGGATCTATGACCTGGTCGAGCAAAAATCCGGTTATTTCCTCTTGAAGTGCTAGTATGCGGTCCGCTGGTAGGAGCTTATCCCGCACCTCTCTGAACTGTTAAGAAGGAGATCAATATGCATGTGTATTAGTTGTGTTACAAGATATCGATAATGGTGTGAATAGTGTTCTGACAACGTACCCAGTCCTGTTTTTGAGATCTGCTCCTTTCGGACGTCATCATGCGAATGTTCTCGCAAACATAGAATGCACACAGATCATTCCCCGGCGCCTCCTTCAGGGCCTTTACGAGAATGGAATTGAATCAGATAATGATTAATCAAGCATGACAATTAATTAATGGTATTGAAACAAAAATTAAAGATGGCTAGCTAGTTGTACTTAATTACTTACCTTTGGTCGATGCCAAAATGACTTTTTTGGCCATTTGCCTGGAGTCACCTTGATGAACTTTGCCCAAGCCCTGCCAGCCGGCAAAGAAAATTAATAAAGGGGTTATTAAATAGTTCATATCAGGAAATGACGAACTAATAATAGGCCGAGATATAGTTTATAATGATTGAAATTACCTGTTGACTATCCCCTTCATGATGGTGTAGTCTTTATCTTCTTTAAGTAGCGAGTCCAGTACTTTAACTGTTGCTTTGTCAACTTTAATGACTAACAAGATCCAGTGGAAACTGCATGCGCACACGTTTGCATGTCTTAATTAAGCGGGCATGTGCATAAAATTAATGAACTATCGTAAACCGTATACACTTAATTATTAACATCTAGCTAGCTAGTAAGCAAAATCAGAATTTGTATTAACTCACAGAAAGTTGTAAGGAAGTAGTATATCTTCATTGGTATTGAGGTGCTTCAAGAACTCTAGCATGCTTTCCTCTACACTTCCTTGAGAAGTCGCAAGATTTCATGTGTACTCATTAATGGTATTTGGGTCAATGAACCCAATGCCATAGCGTCCAGATTTTTTCATTTCATACATCTTCATCCTGCATATAATACCACAGAAAAGAATATATAGTGAGGATAATTACATGTAATGATTGATCAAAAATTACAGAAAGAAATCACTTACAGACAATAGCAACTGACGAGAGATTTTTCGAGTGCGTCCTGATTGTTAACCGGAAATAGTTCTGAATACTCAACGCACAGAGCTTTTTCATGGTAGTAATGCTCCTTCTTGACATTCACCATGAGGGACTCTCGATCGGAAATCTTGGTAATGTTCATGTACCATTGATGCAATTCATACATTCTCGTTGGGAGGTTCTTGACCTTGTCTGGCTCGACCAAAGGTTGGCCCCGGACATATTTATGTTTTATTTCCTCCTCTCTAAGCGGAGACATGGGCTCAATTTCGAGAAGTTGTCCAACAGAGATCTTGAGCATTTCAGCCTGCATTATATGCTCCTCCGTTATTACCACATCGCCTAGCTGGGGAACTTTAACGGTTTGCCCACAATAATATTGGGCGCGCGGCCCTCCTCTCATGTGTTGTTGGCACAACAAGCGGGGGGATCGATTGCGCTGCCTGTTCTCCCAGCTGGGGAACGGTTTTCCCGCATTTTTTGCCCGCTGCTTGTTGGCTCGAGCTCGAGCTCGCTTCCTTCTTTAGCCGTTCTCGATGTAGCTTCCTGATTTGGCGCTCATAGTCCGAGTCAACAGGCTTGGGAGCTGGTTCTCTAGCCATACGAATGAAGTGGTCAATCATTTTCTCAGGCACTTTCTCCTTTGGCGGCGGTGCCGGTTTCGGTCCAAAATGGGCGTCCACTTGGGCCTGCACTATGGCTGCGTTTTGCTCCTCGGTCATGTCGTAAGGCCTCTAAGGAAGAGGAGCGAGGCTTGGACCATATGTATATCGCTTGTCTCCGCATGTACTTCCTGTACTACCTCGACTCGTACCGCTACGCACCATAGCTGTGGCGTGTCTCTTCCGCGATTGCTGAGACGGCGGAGACGGCTGACATGGCTGACACTGTGCCGGACTTGAAGCAGGAGGAGTGGCCTGACGCTGTGCCGGACATGAAGGAGGAATCTGCTCACGCGTTCGGGGACTTGGAGGAGGTGGCGGACTTCGAGGAGGAGTTGGCTCACGCGTTCGTGGACTTGGAGGAGCGGGAGTCTGCTGACTCGGTGGCGGACTTTGAGGAGGAGTCGGCTCACGCGTTTGTGGACTTGGAGGAGCGGGAGTCTGCTGACTCGGTGGCAGACTTCGAGGAGGAGTCGGCAGACGACGCGGTGTCGGTGGACTTGGAAAGATGATGCAATCCTTTCTCCATATGATGATACGATGTACGGCCTCTCCCAGTGTGCGCTCGCCGTCACCTCTAGCAATGTCAAGTGCTAGCATCGAGTATGGCTCCACCACTTCATCAACCATGACACGAGCATAGCCCTCTGGAATCGGGATGCAATGGAAGGTTGCTTTAGGGGTAATTGTGAAAGCAACACCGTCCGCCACTTTCATGGATATGTTCTTCATTTTGGAGTGTAGCTCACAGTTAGTGTTCTCTATGATGTCATCCACAGGGTGGTATGTATCCAGCAGTGTGTCGCCCGGGGCAGAACCAACGCTGCTTCTCGGCATGGATGGGACGGTGCTATCCAATGATGGCCGATCATACGCTTGTTGATGCCGCTGTTGAGACCCTCTTTCCTGGCTAAGTGAGTCGATCTGTTGCTGCTGCTGCTGGAATTTGAGTGCCAAGTCCGCGTGCCTTGCTTCTAGGCCTTGAAGGCGTTCTGCATCCTGCGTCCTGCTTCCTCTGCTCCTCCTCCAGCTTCCTCTTCTTCTCCTCCTCCATCTTCTTTCTTGCACGGGACCTGTAGTTGTTGTTCCAGTCCGAAAAGCCCTCATACCAGGGAATAACACCCTTGCCTCGTGTTCTTCCCGGGTGTTCAGGATTTCCCAGGGCGCGCGTAAGCTCGTCGTTCTCTCTGTTGGGCATGAACACCCCCGTTCGAGCTTCTTCTATTGCGTCAAGTATCTTTTGTTCGGCTCCTTTTAGACTTGCCTTCTGCGAAACCAGGCATGTCTTCGGGTCCAACACCCCCCATGCGCATAGAACCAAGTTCTGCACCTGGGGGCCCAGCTCCTAGTAATTGTTGTGACCCCTGCATACTCCATCTCTTGCTCGGACTTATCCCACTTAGGCATTGCCACCGCGTAGCCACCTGGACCCGGCCTATGGAACTGCGTCTTTTTTGCGGCATTGGCCTTGTTTTTTATCGACCATTCCTTAGATAATTCCGAATCCTTGAATTTCACGAAATCGTCCCAGTGTTCTCTTTGCTTCTCCAGTGTTCCCGTGAATTTTGGAGTCTTCCTTTTTGCAGCGAGGTAGTTGGCCCATACAGTTTTCTTGTGGGTGTTGAATGCAATTGCCATCTTCTTAAGAGCAGCGCCCTTGACTTTCTCCACATCTGCTTCAGTGAAATGATCTGGTAGGGTGAAATGTTCCATCAGAGATTCCCAAAGATCTTTTTTGGCGCTGTCGTCGACCCAAGTAACATCTGGACGTTTAGTCTTTGGCTCTTTTCATTCTTGAATGGAGATCGGGAGTTTGTCCTTCACAAGAACTCCGCACTGACGAGTCCACTTGTTTGCAATGTTCTTAGGCGTTAGGGGTTCGCCACTAGGTTTGACGGATTCGATGTTGTACTTTACACCATCCTTCAACAATTTGTCCGGGCCTCGCTTTGTCCTGCTGTCTGTAGAAGCAGATTTGCTCGATCCAGAGGGCTGAAAGAAGGAAGATCGATTCGTTCATATATCTCAAAATAAAAAAACATGTGATGATCACCAGATGCCTGATATACCTCGCCGGTAGTCTTTGTTATTTGAAGATCAGCATTCTCTGTGTCATCATAAACATTGTTTGTGTCATCATAATCAGAATCATAGTTCATGACTTCATCAGCTCGGTCGTCGAGATCGAATATCTTTTCATCATCCTCTCTGGTATTGTTCAGATACTGGGAGCCATCATCTGCTTCATTCAGATCATCTAGTCTGCCAGGGCTGTGTATGATGTCGAACAATTCCTCTTCCCTGTCTCTGCCGGTATTGTCCGCCATAGCTTTTACTTAACTAATACAGAAGAAATATAGAACAATTTAGTATTCAAATTACAATGCATGGATGCAATCAACAAGGAAAAATTGAATCATATAGTACATAATATATATGCA
Source organism: Triticum dicoccoides (assembly GCF_002162155.2). Lineage (NCBI taxonomy): Eukaryota > Viridiplantae > Streptophyta > Magnoliopsida > Poales > Poaceae > Triticum > Triticum dicoccoides. The sequence goes on along the minus strand of NC_041391.1, from coordinate 697,356,614 downwards.
TCGTCTCGATTAATATATAATGTCGAATACATCATCGTCTCAAATAATATATATAATCTCGAATGCATCATCTTGAATATTATATATCGAATACATCACTGGCTAGGTACCTAATAAAGATCGAGTAATACAGAAGAATCTAGGATGCCACTCGTGGTTCCTGGGGCGCGGGCGTGGACACCCAAAGAGAAGGAACCATCACAGGATCATATCTCCGGTCATCTGCCCGAAGAACCTGCCAAGTAGTGGAGAACCTGACGTCGTCCATAGCAGCCATGTAGTGATGGACGTGCTCGTCTTCCTCTCTGACACGGCAACGCACCACCTCCGGCGGGGCCGGCTGCCTCTGCACCGAATGTGGCCCACGCGAATGCCACCAAAGGAGATAAGGGTCGATGATGGGACCCGAGGCCGGGTTCCTCACCAAGCGGTGCGCCCCTCCAGGTAGCACCTCCCAGTGCCAGCCCGGCGGAGCCCAGTCCCGGACATGGGTCCTCTGAAGCATGACATCGTCACGAACGGGTCGAGGGCGAGGATGCGGGCCGGGCATATCGTCGAGAACAAATACTATATGCCCGCAAAAAGTAACATTAATCTAACATTCTATATGCAAATTCTAACAATTTGACATTAATCTAATTCATCTAACTAAAACTAATTCTAAAATTTCTAACATTTCTAATTATATAACTAACATTTCTAATATTTCTATAACTCAAAAACAGAAAAATTGCTAACATTTCAATAAATATTTCAATAACTAAAAACAGAAAAAAAAATATAACATTTCTAATATTTCTATAACTAAAAAATAGGAAAAATTTATAACATTTCTAAAAATATTTCTATAACTACAAAACAGAATAATTTCTAACATTTCTATAACTAAAAAACAGAAAAAAATTCTATAACTAAAATTCTATATTGTGTGTGTGTGTGAACGTGGCGGCCGGGGTGAGCTCACCGGCGAGGCGACGACGGGGCGGTGACGATGGGGTGACGGGACGGGGCGGCGACGACGAGGCGACGGGACGGGGCAGCGACGACGGGGCGGGGCACGGCGACGGGGACGACGGGGACGGGGACGGCCAGGGCGGCGACGTCGACGGGGGCGGTGACGAGGGGCGGGGACGGCCGGGGTTGGCGACGAGGGGCGGGGCGGCGACGTCGACGGGGACGGCGTCGATCGGGGCAGGGCGGCGTGACGGAGGGAAGAAACAGAGAGGGAAAGTGTATTTTTTTCAACTGTTGTATATATAGGATGGACCTTTAGTACCGGTTGGTGCCACCAAACGGTACTAAAGCTCTGTTTTGGCCAGGCCAAGAGGCGGTAAGCGCCAACCTTTAGTACCGGGTCATAGCACCAACCGGTACTAAAGACCCCCTCTTTAGTACCGGTTGCAGCCACCAACCGGTACTAAAGGGGGTGCACTGGCGCAGTGCGGTGCGACAAGTTTAGTCCCACCTCGCTAGTCGAGGGGCTACCGCACTGGTTTATAAGCCCCAGTGTGGTAGCTCTCTCGAGCTCCTCTCCTAAGCAGGCCTACTGGGCCTACATGTCCATTGCTTTCAGCACTCCTTTATCAAGAAGCCCTGTCCGGCAGTAGAATCGTCGAACACACGATGCAACAGCCAGGGAAGCAGAAAGCTACGTCGAATGTCCAGGTGGTCTCTGTAACGAGCAGTATACTTGTTTTACATATCATCCCGTAGCTCGCTCCTGGATGGGGACATGTCAAATAGTCCCGTCCCTTGCTTATCGCACTATTTGTATCGTTCTGCTTTTACCGCAGCTCTTTTAATAAACAATGCACAACTTTTGCCTATTATTGCATTCCTTTTTTTATCTATATATGTTCACTTATGACATGTTGTATCCATATGCTTTGGTACGGCCAAATACACCAGGGGCTTAAGTACCCCAGAATATGGTGTGATAAGTCCGAACACTTTCACAAGTGCGGCACCCCGAACTTATAGCATTATATGCATCGGCTCCGAATCATGTCTTGGGTCAATAGTTGGGTTTGCCCGGCTCCCATGTTTTGGTACCTTACTGTCACATCCCTAGCTTCAGGCATTGCTCTAGGTTAGCTTCATGTGTGCATCATGTCTATAATTTTGAAACTTGAATTGAGGAAATTTGGAAGCCTCAAAACCCTAAATAAAAGAAGGGCAGAAACCCTAAAAATCTCATTCATTGTTCCAAAATGCTCTTCTTAAATGTTTGATAATTTTTGGTAAGGGTTCTGGTCCCAACCAAAATATTGAACATTTTTAAGGATTTATTCTTGGGACTTTGAATTTAAATCATTAGCTATTTGAATTTGAATTATATTCATATAATTAGAATATAATTTAAATACCCCTGAAATATTTTATAAGCTTTTGGAAAAGTCCATCTAGCAATATAAAATATTCAGAGGAGTTTTTGGCATTGTTTGAATTATTTTAAAATTCAAAACAGTGGCAAAATAAATTAATAAAACAAAACAGAACAGAAAAAAAATATAAAACAGAACTTACCTGGACTTACCTGGCCTTACCTGTGCAGCCCACCAGAGCCGGCCCAGCTCCTGTGCTGGTCCAGCACTGTGCGGCCCAGCCCACCCCGGTCGCCACCGTCTTCAACCTCCTGCCAGTAGGCAGGAGGGCGTGTGCCCGACGCGCGCGCGCACGCTCCGGCCACCTCCTGCTTACCTGCTCGCCGCTGGAGGCACCCGAGGGAGCCACGCAGCCCCGACCCCCTCCCCCTTCTCCCTCTCTCCCGCGTCCTCATCCTCTCCCCGGAACACTCTCCCCCTCCTCTGTTCTCCTCACCGAGCGGAGCCCCTCGCCGCCGCTCGCCATAACCACAGCCACCGGGCCTCC
>NC_041391.1:697343708-697351938 GCF_002162155.2 Triticum dicoccoides | reverse complement strand
CTCACCGATGCCACGCCCTCCAGGAGCCCCCGAAGCGCCGCCCCGACGTTTTCCCCCTCGTCGGACCCGCCGGTCGCCGACGCCCGATTCGCCGGCTCCGGACCGTCCCCGGCCTCGTCCCCGCCTCGAATGGATCCGCTGTGAGCCTCCGCTGCTTCTCCTGTGCTCGCCCCCTCCGTTCTCGCCCCCTAGCCCCATCTCCCACCGCGGCCGAGAGCTCCTCGCCGCCGGCCATGGCGTGACCGTGGCCACAGCCACCGCAGCTCGTTCCCGAGCCCACCATCGTGCTCAGCACGATCGCATGAACCCGTAGATACCCACAACGCCTCCTCCCATGCTCTGTAACGCCACCCCGAGATTACCCGAGCTCCGGCGGCCGCAAAAGAGCTCACCGCCGTTAACTCCGGCCACCCCAGCACCAAACACCGCCACCGTTGGATGCGCCACATCGCCAGCTACTCGTAGCACCCACCCGCGCATCAAACCGTGGCCGGAGCAGCGTTTCCGACGCCCTCCGCCGTTGCTGGTGTCGCCGGCGACAAGCCGCGGGTCAACTCCGGCGAGTTGACCCGGGTTTGACCCCCCCTCTCTCTCACTGACCTGCGGGCCCCGCCCGGCTAATTAGGCTAGGATTAGTATTAACTAAATATTAGTTAGTTTAATAGACACTGACAGCAGGGCCCCACCTGCTAATTAATCAAAGATTAGTTTCTGTTTAGTTTTTAAACTAATTCAGTGGCCCCACCCGTCAGCATTGACTCTGCTGACGTGGCCTTTGACCCGGCCCCACCTGCCATTGACACTAAACAGCCCTGGGTCACTGACCAGTGGACCCCACTGGTCAGGTTTGACCCGGACCAGCCCCTGTTGACTATGCTGAGGTCAGCATGACCTAGTGCTGACGCAATAATTCCTTTCTGGAATTTAAATAAATCTAAAATGATTTATCAATTTCAGAAAATAGCTAAAACTTCAATAAATCATAGAAAATTAACCGTAACTCCAAATGAAATCAATTATATATGAAAAATTATCAGAAAAATTCAAGGAATCCATCTGTACCATTTTCATGCATGTTAGAACAACTTATAGCTGCTGTTTAGTACAAATCAAATAAAGGGCATTTAAATATCCACATATGGAGTTTGAATTTGAATCTTGGATTCAAACCAACTTCATTTAATCTGGTGCTAGTTGCATTAGCCCAAAACACATTCATTTTGCCATGTCATGATCATGCATCATACTGTGCATTGCATTGATTGTGTTCCTTTCTGTGTTGCCGGTATTTGTCCCCTCTCGATAGATGTGATACCGATGACGTGATCGTTGACACTGATGAAGACTCAATGTTATCTTCAGAAGTGCCAGGCAAGCAAAACCCCCTTGTTCATTCCGATAAAATCCCACTCTCTCGCTCCTGCTCTCCTTTACTGCATTAGGACAACAACGACATATCTGTTACTTGCTGCGGTAGCTGAACCCCTTTATCCTCTGCATGACCTGTCATTCCACAGTAAATAGATGAAACCCACTAGCATGAGTAGGAGTTGTTTGAGCCCTGTTGTGCCTACTCATTCATGCTTGTTTGTCATGCCTGCTACTGCTTAGAGTTGAGTCGGGTCTGAATCATCGGGGATGAATCAGAGGTGTGTGAACATGTCCTACGGTGTGTGAGCTAAGCGTGTGAACACGATTTGGTAAAGGTAGCGGTGAGAGGCCATGTAGGAGTACATGGTGGGTTGTCTCATTGAAGCCGTCCTTAGGAACTGAGTTCTGTGTTTGTGATCCATGATTCAGTTACTACCATGCATTGGGCCCTGAAATATGACCCCGCTCGACTTCTTATTCACCCTAGTCCTCTGTCCAGGAGTTGCAAGTAGTTTCTGGTGTTTGTAGCTTACTGGAGGCCGTGGACAGCGCTGACCGTAGGGGTGGGCTGTGATGCGGTAGGTACGTGGCACGGTGTACCGGATGCCCGTTTGGTATCTCGGGAACCCTGTTCACATCGTTTGGGGCTGTGAGCGAAACTCCGGCCGGATCTCCTCATGGATGGAACCCGAATAGGCGATAAACCTGGACTAGAGACTTGAGTGTTTAGGTGGGTCGTGGTCTACACCCACGTCGGCTTTCGCTTGAAGTCTGCCGAGCACATGTCGTGTGCAGACGCTAAGTGGTGGAAACATGTATGAAGAAGTACACCCCTGCAGGGTTAACATCATCTATTCGAATAGCCGTGTCCGCGGAAAAGGACTTCTGGGTTGCTTATATCAGTTCATAGACAAGTGAAAGTGGATACTCTAAAATACGCAAGATAAGCGTGAGTGCTATGGATGGCGTTCTCGTAGGGAGACGGGAGCGGATCCATAGTGGTGTATTGATATGGTGAATATGTGGACTCGTGTGCGCCACCTCAAAAGAGTCGCTTGCAGTCGTAGTTTAGGATAGCCACCGAGTCAAAGCTGGCTTGCTGCAGTTAAACCCCACCACCCCTTTGTTGATAATGATGCATATGTAGATAGTTCTGATGTAAGTCTTGCTGGGTACATTTGTACTCACGTTTGCCTATTTTATGTTTTTGCAGAGAGACTTCGGTCTCGCTAGTAGTTTCACGTGGACTTCGACGTTTAGCTTGTTACCTCAGCTACGATCTTGTGCCCTCGGCAGGATCTGATAGATAGTCAGGCTTCTCAGCCTTTTTCATTTATAGATGTCTGTACTCAGACATGATAGCTTCCGCGTGTGCTTTGATTTGTATGCTCTGATTGTTGGGTCATGAGACCCATGTTTGTAATATCTAGCTCTTCGGAGCCTATTGATTAAAATACTTGAGTTGTAGAGTCATGTTGTGATGCCATGTTGAATTTGCACATATCGAGCATATTGTGTGTATGTTATTGAAATGCTTGGTATGTGTGGGATCTGACCATCTAGTTGTTTATCTTTAGTAGCCTCTCTTACCGGGAAATGTCTCCTAGTGTTCCACTGAGCCATGGTAGCTTGCTACTGCTCCGGAACACTTAGGCTGGCCGGCATGTGTCCTTCCTCGTTCCTGTGTCTGTCCCTTCGGGGAAATGTCACGCGATGAATACCGGAGTCCTGCTAGCCTGCTACAGCCCGGTTCACCGGAGTCCTGCTAGCCCAGTGCTACAGCCTGGATTCACTCGCTGATGACCGACACGTTCGATGCTGGGTCATGGATGCCTGTCCCTGTAAGTTTGTGCCACTTTGGGTTTACGACTAGCCATGTCAGCCCGGGCTCCTTATCATATGGATGCTAGCGACACTGTCATATACGTGTGCCAAAAGGCGCAAACGGTCCCGGGCAAAGGTAAGGCGACACCCGTGGAAATACCGTGCGTGAGGCCGCAAAGTGATATGAGGTGTTACATGCTAGATCGATGTGGCATTGAGTCGGGGTCCTGACAGCGTTGGTATCAGAGCTTGACTGCCTGTAGGATTATCAAGCCAAACTGGTCGAAGTTGAGTCTAGAAATTCTTTAGTTATATGTAGGGGAATTGATTGTGGGATGGAACGTAAGGCTCTTTTTACTCCTTATACCTCATGGCCTTCTGATCTGAGTCATCATCTTCTCTTCTACGGGGATTAAGAACTAGGCTATCTCTTCTTTCTATTAGGATCACGTGTTACTAATCAGTAGACTTATAGATTGTTGGATTTAAGCTTGAGTTCAGTTTCTTCGACTTCCGTATGTTGATTGTTGATCTCGAAACCTTGATATTGTGTTTCTAAGTGGTTATGCCACCATTTTTGTGAATGTCTCAAATCTTTTCTGAGCATTTACAGCCGTTATGCTGTCCGAGTCGTCCCAGGTTTCTAAATAGTCTGAAGCATTTGCAAAATCCCTTCCTCCCGTTCCGATGTTCCTTTGGGCCAGATTAACCACACTAATCGGTGAGTTGAGGTACTCTGTTGCCTCGACATATATGTTGGAGATATTATTATGACCCTAGGTGTCTTAGGGGATCATCTAGTAATTTAGCCATGATTTGTGTTCCCAGTGTGATGATTCTGGCCATCATTCTCGAAAGCATCCTGTGATGCTACTTAGTAATAGGTATTCTGTTCCTGGGTTCTTGAACCCGAGATTCACTCTACCTACTTCATGTTGATAGTAATTGCTAGTACCTTTAGGATATTAGTAACCTTTGCGATAGTCCTTGAAGTCCTTGGTATCTTCTTCTTCCAAATACCATGAACTACTTATGGCAGAAGTTCCTCGTTGAACTGAAAAATCACAATTAGAGTACTCTTGAGGAGTTCTCCATTCATAAATCGTGACTCTGCCAGTTCTACCTTTCTACATGGGTTATCCGGAAGAAATATGTTGAACTTGGTTCGACATACTAATCTATGCATCCACAACTCAGAAAGTTATATGTTCCTTTGAGTTTTTCTCTTTAGTTGCATTCTGACCCTCGTCTATCAATTGATAGTCAAGAGTATGCGTGCATTCGTTCGTCGATGCCTATTACCCTTGTGGTCCGCCAAGCCATTCTATTTTAGAATGAATAGGAGAAACAAACTCCAGTACCTCTTCCATATCCAGGATTGGGTCAAAGAAGTTGTGCTCCGCAGATCAAATTGCTAATCCAGCTTTTGTTCTGTTCTACCTTGGAGTATTACCATCTTTATATCGGGATTGTTATAAGAATTGCACACCATCCTATGAACTCTTGGTACAGTGATACTTCTTGCCATCATTAGTCATTCCTCGGTCTTCGTGTTAATGCAACCGGAATACCGACAAATGAATTGTGATGTGTGAAATCAATACGCCTAGCAACCTCGTTGCTGGGTAGTTAAAGGGCAATAATTTCATTCTTAGTGTATTGGTTATTGAATCATCATTCTAAGATTGATCGTGCTACCTAGTCCATTCTCCTGGTTCACTCCTCGATCGATGAGTTAGGAATATTTCAAGTCCTCACTCATTTGATCATATCGTCTTGCCCTCAAAAGGCAAGATTGTTCTCGAGCTTAGTAACATACCGGTGGTTCGTGATTTTCCGAAGATCTTCTCGGAAGTACCACCAGGTTGTCACCTGACCGCTATGTTGAGCTCGTGATCAAGTTGGTTTATTCCTGTAAACCACCCCTTCTCCAAGAATCCGTGTTGGATACCCTGAGCTAGTTGGATAAGCTAAACAACAACTTGGAGAGTTGGAAGATAAAAGCTTGTCCGACTTAGTTCATGTTAAGGGATATCTTTTTGTGTGTGTGTGTGTGTGTGTGTTGAAGAAAGATGATATCTTCATGAATTGGTCCTTGTGAACAATTGTTGGATCTATTATCTTACCCAAACCTTTGATTGAGTATGGGCTATCATCCAATCAGACCAGAACCAACGATATTCGTAATGTTGTCTTATTCGTGGTTGATCCCTCGAGCATACACCATTACATCTTTGGCCTGGCCAATGCTATCACTTGTTCACTTAACTATGGAATTCCTTTTAAAAGGAAACCCAGATGAATTGTTGTTGAGCCCATTGACAACATCCTTATCTCCTCCCTGATTTTGTTGAACATTAAGCTAGTGTTGGAAACTTTTGAAAGCATTTTCTTCATGCTAGCTCATGAAGTATTTGTTTGATGAAAGGAGTGACTTCCTCTTATACACGTGCATTTGGTGAAAGTTGCCGCCGTGAATTTGAGAAAGTTAGTTTTGCTTCCTCTGGAATCATCCCAAGTCAGTCATGCATACGTGCGAAGTATTCTGTGGTCTGGAGATTTGCAACCTCCGTTCTATATGTATATCCTAGCACACCAAGCCACTGATTGAGTTGTTCAAAGATAAAGGAGTCTGTCCAAGGTGAACTCTTTGGACTTCCACGCGTGGAGACTTCGATGTCATTAATGATGGTTCCCCCTCCTGAACTCGGTAGTGTTTTATTATAAGACTACTTTGTGGTCATGCTTGTCTTGGACAACATGTTCACATGTTTGTAGCAGAACCAGCTCATGTTTTGGAGCTTGCTATCGTAGTTCATCTCCCGAGAATCCCGCAACGTCATCTCGTCGATTTGTGTTGCAAACTTTCATTTTTCTTCCTAAACTCGATGAGTCTGGAATATCCTGACACCAACCAGATCTGAATCTCAGGCAGATATGATGGTTTGGAACATTTCCCAAGAACTATAATATTGGTCCCTCGATAACTGGTAAAGTGGATGTCGAGGCCAGCACCACCCAGCCGAAAGACCTATTATTATAGTATCTTATTTGATGGAATTGGCCACCTCCCCATAGGGATTTCGTAGGATTTACTCCCTAGTTGCCCCTATGGATCTTTGTGTTCCCGAAGTCCGACGTTTGCTTGATGTTCTAGATATCAAACCATATCTATGAATGGGATACACTAGTACATCAAGGAGAACATTAGAAGCGGAGTGCTAAATGTCTCTCGGTCAATCATCCAGATTTCGTTCCTTGGCTTCGCTAAGGTGTAATCTGAGAAGGTGTTATCTTCCTTTGCATCTGCATCCTCCATCACCATTCATCATGGTAGTAAGTTGTGTTGCCAGGATCCTTGACACGGATATTGGTAGAATCTTGATGATTGTGGAAATGCTCAAGTTCTTGAGAGCACGCACAAGCGCTACGTGTTATCATCGGCACTAGCTGGGTTTGCTCTCAGTTTCCTCGGCAATGCTATGACCTATTCAAACAGCGAATTCACTCTCTATTGTTGGGTTCTTCCCCAGTTACTAGAATCATTCCCAGCATTTGCATTTTGTTCCCAGCTTGCACCGCCAATGTGCCATTCTACCACGGGTCTCTTCCATCTCCGGTGATAAGGAAATTCATCCATTACGTTGTCTTCAACAAGGTAATCCACATCATCCAAGTCCGAGTATGCCATTCTACCGACCCCCTCCAAATGATCGCTTGTGATTACCTTAGGCTGGTATAAAGAGTTCCAATGATCTCTGAATCAAAAGTAATTCTTTTTGCCACTTAAGATAATAATCTACGAATCACCCTCCTCCAGGATGTTTCGTCGTGGTATCATGGTAACTCAACTCCTCGCTACGTTGACAATCGTTTACCACCTTCCTAGGTGTGGAATTGTTGTCTACCTAGTGAACCTTCGTCATCCGTTTCTTTCCACCCCTCTTGATGTGTATCTCGTGTCTCAACCGAGAGATGGTTCTATGTCTCATTCCGTGAGTTAATCCTGAGTTGTTCGACCTTCGAGAAGACCGATCCTTCTAGAGTTTTCCTTTCCTCTTCTTATCATGATTAGCTGGAGTTCTCAGAGCAAGACGACAAGACAAAGATGGTGTTCAACTCAACGTTCATTTGAAGTGCAACCTGGATCGTGAAGTTTGTACTAGTTTGCGTTTCCCCTTCATCCTACCCTACGCTTGAATCTCGAGACGAGATTCTTGTTTAGTGGGGGTGAGTTGTCACATCCCTAGCTTCAGGAATTGCTCTAGGTTAGCTTCATGTGTGCATCATGTCTATAATTTTGAAACTTGAATTGAGGAAATTTGGAAGCCTCAAAACCCTAAATAAAAGAAGGGCAGAAACCCTAAAAATCTCATTCATTGTTCCAAAATGCTCTTCTTAAATGTTTGATAATTTTTGGTAAGGGTTCTGGTCCCAACCAAAATATTGAACATTTTTAAGGATTTATTCTTGGGACTTTGAATTTAAATCATTAGCTATTTGAATTTGAATTATATTCATATAATTAGAATATAATTTAAATACCCCTGAAATATTTTATAAGCTTTTGGAAAAGTCCATCTAGCAATATAAAATATTCAGAGGAGTTTTTGGCATTGTTTGAATTATTTTAAAATTCAAAACGGTGGCAAAATAAATTAATAAAACAAAACAGAACAGAAAAAAAATATAAAACAGAACTTACCTGGACTTACCTGGCCTTACCTGTGCAGCCCACCAGAGCCGGCCCAGCTCCTGTGCTGGTCCAGCACTGTGCGGCCCAGCCCACCCCGGTCGCCACCGTCTTCAACCTCCTGCCAGTAGGCAGGAGGGCGTGTGCCCGACGCGCGCGCGCACGCTCCGGCCACCTCCTGCTTACCTGCTCGCCGCTGGAGGCACCCGAGGGAGCCACGCAGCCCCGACCCCCTCCCCCTTCTCCCTCTCTCCCGCGTCCTCATCCTCTCCCCGGAACACTCTCCCCCTCCTCTGTTCTCCTCACCGAGCGGAGCCCCTCGCCGCCGCTCGCCATAACCAC
>NC_041391.1:697332430-697343698 GCF_002162155.2 Triticum dicoccoides | reverse complement strand
CTCACCGATGCCACGCCCTCCAGGAGCCCCCGAAGCGCCGCCCCGACGTTTTCCCCCTCGTCGGACCCGCCGGTCGCCGACGCCCGATTCGCCGGCTCCGGACCGTCCCCGGCCTCGTCCCCGCCTCGAATGGATCCGCTGTGAGCCTCCGCTGCTTCTCCTGTGCTCGCCCCCTCCGTTCTCGCCCCCTAGCCCCATCTCCCACCGCGGCCGAGAGCTCCTCGCCGCCGGCCATGGCGTGACCGTGGCCACAGCCACCGCAGCTCGTTCCCGAGCCCACCATCGTGCTCAGCACGATCGCATGAACCCGTAGATACCCACAACGCCTCCTCCCATGCTCTGTAACGCCACCCCGAGATTACCCGAGCTCCGGCGGCCGCAAAAGAGCTCACCGCCGTTAACTCCGGCCACCCCAGCACCAAACACCGCCACCGTTGGATGCGCCACATCGCCAGCTACTCGTAGCACCCACCCGCGCATCAAACCGTGGCCGGAGCAGCGTTTCCGACGCCCTCCGCCGTTGCTGGTGTCGCCGGCGACAAGCCGCGGGTCAACTCCGGCGAGTTGACCCGGGTTTGACCCCCCCTCTCTCTCACTGACCTGCGGGCCCCGCCCGGCTAATTAGGCTAGGATTAGTATTAACTAAATATTAGTTAGTTTAATAGACACTGACAGCAGGGCCCCACCTGCTAATTAATCAAAGATTAGTTTCTGTTTAGTTTTTAAACTAATTCAGTGGCCCCACCCGTCAGCATTGACTCTGCTGACGTGGCCTTTGACCCGGCCCCACCTGCCATTGACACTAAACAGCCCTGGGTCACTGACCAGTGGACCCCACTGGTCAGGTTTGACCCGGACCAGCCCCTGTTGACTATGCTGAGGTCAGCATGACCTAGTGCTGACGCAATAATTCCTTTCTGGAATTTAAATAAATCTAAAATGATTTATCAATTTCAGAAAATAGCTAAAACTTCAATAAATCATAGAAAATTAACCGTAACTCCAAATGAAATAAATTACATATGAAAAATTATCAGAAAAATTCAAGGAATCCATCTGTACCATTTTCATGCATGTTAGAACAACTTATAGCTGCTGTTTAGTACAAATCAAATAAAGGGCATTTAAATATCCACATATGGAGTTTGAATTTGAATCTTGGATTCAAACCAACTTCATTTAATCTGGTCTTAGTTGCATTAGCCCAAAACACATTCATTTTGCCATGTCATGATCATGCATCATACTGTGCATTGCATTGATTGTGTTCCTTTCTGTGTTGCCGGTATTTGTCCCCTCTCGATAGATGTGATATCGATGACGTGATCGTTGACACTGATGAAGACTCAATGTTATCTTCAGAAGTGCCAGGCAAGCAAAACCCCCTTGTTCATTCCGATAAAATCCAACTCTCTCGCTCCTGCTCTCCTTTACTGCATTAGGACAACAACGACATATCTGTTACTTGCTGCGGTAGCTGAACCCCTTTATCCTCTGCATGACCTGTCATTCCACAGTAAATAGATGAAACCCACTAGCATGAGTAGGAGTTGTTTGAGCCCTGTTGTGCCTACTCATTCATGCTTGTTTGTCATGCCTGCTACTGCTTAGAGTTGAGTCGGGTCTGAATCATCGGGGATGAATCAGAGGTGTGTGAACATGTCCTACGGTGTGTGAGCTAAGCGTGTGAACACGATTTGGTAAAGGTAGCGGTGAGAGGCCATGTAGGAGTACATGGTGGGTTGTCTCATTGAAGCCGTCCTTAGGAACTGAGTTCTGTGTTTGTGATCCATGATTCAGTTACTACCATGCATTGGGCCCTGAAATATGACCCCGCTCGACTTCTTATTCACCCTAGTCCTCTGTCCAGGAGTTGCAAGTAGTTTCTGGTGTTTGTAGCTTACTGGAGGCCGTGGACAGCGCTGACCGTAGGGGTGGGCTGTGATGCGGTAGGTACGTGGCACGGTGTACCGGATGCCCGTTTGGCATCTCGGGAACCCTGTTCACATCGTTTGGGGCTGTGAGCGAAACTCCGGCCGGATCTCCTCATGGATGGAACCCGAATAGGCGATAAACCTGGACTAGAGACTTGAGTGTTTAGGTAGGTCGTGGTCTACACCCACGTCGGCTTTCGCTTGAAGTCTGCCGAGCACATGTCGTGTGCAGACGCTAAGTGGTGGAAACATGTATGAAGAAGTACACCCCTGCAGGGTTAACATCATCTATTCGAATAGCCGTGTCCGCGGAAAAGGACTTCTGGGTTGCTTATATCAGTTCATAGACAAGTGAAAGTGGATACTCTAAAATACGCAAGATAAGCGTGAGTGCTATGGATGGCGTTCTCGTAGGGAGACGGGAGCGGATCCATAGTGGTGTATTGATATGGTGAATATGTGGACTCGTGTGCGCCACCTCAAAAGAGTCGCTTGCAGTCGTAGTTTAGGATAGCCACCGAGTCAAAGCTGGCTTGCTGCAGTTAAACCCCACCACCCCTTTGTTGATAATGATGCATATGTAGATAGTTCTGATGTAAGTCTTGCTGGGTACATTTGTACTCACGTTTGCCTATTTTATGTTTTTGCAGAGAGACTTCGGTCTCGCTAGTAGTTTCACGTGGACTTCGACGTTTAGCTTGTTACCTCAGCTACGATCTTGTGCCCTCGGCAGGATCTGATAGATAGTCAGGCTTCTCAGCCTTTTTCATTTATAGATGTCTGTACTCAGACATGATAGCTTCCGCGTGTGCTTTGATTTGTATGCTCTGATTGTTGGGTCATGAGACCCATGTTTGTAATATCTAGCTCTTCGGAGCCTATTGATTAAAATACTTGAGTTGTAGAGTCATGTTGTGATGCCATGTTGAATTTGCACATATCGAGCATATTGTGTGTATGTTATTGAAATGCTTGGTATGTGTGGGATCTGACCATCTAGTTGTTTATCTTTAGTAGCCTCTCTTACCGGGAAATGTCTCCTAGTGTTCCACTGAGCCATGGTAGCTTGCTACTGCTCCGGAACACTTAGGCTGGCCGGCATGTGTCCTTCCTCGTTCCTGTGTCTGTCCCTTCGGGGAAATGTCACGCGATGAATACCGGAGTCCTGCTAGCCTGCTACAGCCCGGTTCACCGGAGTCCTGCTAGCCCAGTGCTACAGCCTGGATTCACTCGCTGATGACCGACACGTTCGATGCTGGGTCATGGATGCCTGTCCCTGTAAGTTTGTGCCACTTTGGGTTTACGACTAGCCATGTCAGCCCGGGCTCCTTATCATATGGATGCTAGCGACACTGTCATATACGTGTGCCAAAAGGCGCAAACGGTCACGGGCAAAGGTAAGCCGACACCCGTGGAAATACCGTGCGTGAGGCCGCAAAGTGATATGAGGTGTTACATGCTAGATCGATGTGGCATTGAGTCGGGGTCCTGACACTTACGTTCCGTTATATCGGCTAAGGTAGCGCTGGGAGAACCACTGCGATTGTGCCTCGGTTGAGCTGGGTTGAGCACCTCAGTGGAGAAAGCTAAAACTGACTGTCATGATAGGGCGAGTGTCGGTCGCTGTTCGAGAGGTTTTCGAGTCCCTAAAGACTTATGCCTCTTAGAGCGAGGAGTCAGCTTTGTCCGGCCTAGGCGTGGATAGCGCCCCGAATTCGGTCTTCCGAATACTAGGGGCTTCGCCGAAATTTAAAATTATAGAATTCTATGGCTAAGTGAGAATGTTCAAGCATTATAGTCCGGTTGCCTTGTTCGTTGCGTTGAGCGCCTCCCTCGAAGGACCCAAGAATGGGAAAAAGAGCGCTCAAGTTTATCCCGAACACCCCAGCAATCGTGGCATGGGGGCAGAAGCGGACGACTCGCCATCTCTCAAATTTAAGAAATGGCTGCATAGAAGGTAATATTTTAAATTCACAAGCGTTGCTTAGCTCATATGAACAAGTTTTCAAGCGTACAGGATAACAAATGCGAGTTTACTCAAAAATTACATCTTTTGAGAATTCACCCGCTATAAGGCAGGCACCCTTCAGGACGCCCGCATAATACATCTCGGGCGTGCGATACTCCCTGCCTGGCGGTGGAGCGACCGTCACAAGCTTCTCAGCGTCCATCTTGCCCCAGTGCACTTTAGCACGGGCAAGGGCCCTATGGGCACCTTCGATACAGACGGAGCGCTTGACGACTTCAATCCATGGACAGGCGTCCACCAGCCGCCTCACCGGCCCGAAGTAGCTCCCAGGCATGGCTTCCTTAGGCCACAGCGAAGTATGAGGCCCTTCATGGCCTGTTCGGCCACCTTATGGAGCTCGACCAGCTGCTTCAGCTGGTCGCTCAAGGGCACCGGGTGTCCGGCCTCAGCATACTGAGACCAGAACACCTTCTCCGTCGAGTTCCCCTCCTCGGCCCGGTAGAATGCGGCAGCGTCGGATACACTGCGGGGCAGATCTGCGAATGCCCCTGGAGAGCTCCAAATTCGGGTAAGTAATAAGTAATTCACTTTCACGTGCTTGCTTTGCATGAAGAATGCCTTATCCGCCGCTATCTTCTTCATTGCCTCAATTTCCTGGAGGGCTTTTTGGGCTTCGGCCTTAGCGGCTTTGGCGCTCTCAAGAGTCGAGGCGAGCTCGGACTCTCGAGTCTTTGAGTCACGCTCCAAACTCTCATGTTTTTCCACGAGAGCCTGGAGCTCTTGCCGCACCTCCGCCACTCGCGCCTCCTGCTTCTCTCGCTCGGTGCGCTCCGTAGCCGCATTGCTTTCGGCCTTGGACACCGCCTCCTTCAGGGTCGCCACCTCGTTCGTGGCCCCTGCAATTCTCACGTTATTCCTGTCATTTTTTGCAACCACATCTTTTATATACTTCCATAAGGTATTACTTACCTTCCTTGTCCTCGAGCTGCTTTTTGGCAAGGCCGAGCTCGTTCTCGGACCGCTCGAGGCTCTGCTTCAATGCATTGACCTCCGCAGTCAGTGCGACAGAGGTCAGCAGCGCAGCCTGCATTCCCCATATTGACATACTTATGTTAGACTCCTGCATACATCTTTTTAGATCCTCAGTTCGGCTTTTCTTTCCGAACACCAAACTGAGCATCAGGGGCTACTATCTATGCGGTAATATTTTTACATATCTTAAATACATACCTCAAAGCCGGTTAGAAGGCTGGCACAGGCTTCAGTCAGCCCGCTCTTGGTGGACTGAACTTTCTGGATCACCACACTCATAATAGTGTGGTGCTCCTCGTCGATGGAGGTGCTGTTAAGCGCCTCCAGCAAATTATCTAGTGCCTCCAGTTGGACGGAGGTCACCGGTGTCGCAGTCTCGCCCTTCTTACGAAGGGGCCGCCCGCCGGACTCTGGAACCACTGAAGGTTCCGGTGCGGAGTCCGGCCCAGGGCCGGACTTGGAGCCCTTTGGGGTTTGATCCCCCTTATGCCCGGAGTCCGGGAGGTTGCCTTGCGGCGCCTCCGGGACCTCCTCCTCCTGGCTGGGCCCCTTTTGGGACCCCACCTCGGCGTCATCCACAGCGCGAGGAGAGGAGGCGGCCGAAAGTGAAGTGCTATTCACGTCCGACGGAGCCAGGGAGCCGCTCGTTGAAGTGTCAAGCCCGTCCTTGGGCGGGCTGCAGGGTTGTATTCGGCGTTAGGAGATTCTATACAACAAACAAAATGCCATGAGTTATTCTGGTATCTGGATACTTACGATGTCACTAGGGGCTTAGCCCTCGGTGGCGACTCCTCTTCGCCGTCGTCGGTGTTGGTGGAGTAGTCCAGAGGAAGGGTCCTTCCCTTCTTGGACCCTCCAGCCTCCCCAGTTGGGGTGGCCTTCCTTTTGTTCTCTCCCCCCACTGGGGGAGAGGCCTTTTTTTCCTCCTCCTCGTCTTCACGGGAGGAGTCCACCTTGGAGTCCGACAACACCTGGCGCCGGGAACTCCTTCGAGTTCCCGTGGCCTTCTTCTTGGCCTTCTTCTCCGGCACCACGTGAGGTGCCGGAACTAGCAGCCCTGTCAATCGGGCATCTGCTGGGTCTTCTGGCAAGGGAGCCGGATAGTCAACCTGCCCGGAACGTCTTCTGCCAAGCCTGTCAAAGGTAAGGGAGTTTAGATCCCGCATAGAGTCAAACTATGAAAAACAAGTGTCCTGTAAAGGGTAAAATAGCTTACCGCGCTGGCTTGACGCTGCGAGCTGAATCCGCGATCTTCGGTAGCGGATGCGGGAGCCTCGGCACCCTTGAACAGCAC
The DNA here is from genome assembly GCF_002162155.2 of Triticum dicoccoides. Classification (NCBI taxonomy): domain Eukaryota; kingdom Viridiplantae; phylum Streptophyta; class Magnoliopsida; order Poales; family Poaceae; genus Triticum; species Triticum dicoccoides. The sequence goes on along the minus strand of NC_041391.1, from coordinate 697,337,469 downwards.
CTTCCAGGCATCTTCGTACGTAGTGTCGAAGAGCTTGCTCAAGGTTTGGTGTTGTGCCAGATCAAACTCCCATAGGTTAAAGGCCCGTTGTTGGCACGGGAGGATCCGGCGGATGAGCATGACCTGGACTACATTGACAAGCTTGAGCTTCTTGTTCACCAGGGTTTGGACGCAGGTTTGGAGTCCGGTCAGCTCTTTCGAATTACCCCATGTCAGGCTTCTCTCTTTCCAAGAGGTGAGCCATGTAGGGAACCAGATCGGAATTCGGGGGCCGCCACCCATTTAGGGTCACGCGGCTCGGTGATGTAGAACCACCCCGATTGCCACCCCTTTATGGTCTCCACGAAGGATCCCTCGAGCCATAAAACGTTGGGTATCGTGCCCACCATGGCACCTCCGCACTCCGCCTGGCGGCCGCCCACTACCTTCGGCTTGACATTGAAGGTCTTCGGCCATAAGCTGAAGTAGGGCCGGATGCAGAGGAAGGCCTCGCACACGATGATGAATGCCGAGATGTTGAGGATGAAATTCGGGGCCAGATCGTGGAAATCCAGGCCATAGTAGAACATGAGCCCCCGGACAAATGGGTGAAGTGGAAAACCTAGTCCGCGGAGGAAGTGGGTGAGGAACAGCACCCTCTCATGGGGCCTAGGGGTGGGGATAAGCTGCCCCTTGTCGAGGAGCCGATGCGTGATGTCGCTGGACAAGTATCCGGCCTTCCGCAGCTTTTTTATGTGTCCCTCCGTGACGGAGGAGACCATCCACTTGCCTCCCCCTCCAAACATGGCTGGGGAAGGTTGAGGCGATATGTGTGGACTTGGGTGCTGGAGCTCAAGTGCGCGGAAATGGATGAGCAAAGGAGGAAAAGGCATGTGTGAACAAGTGGATCCTTATCCCCTTATATGGACGGACGAAACTATGTGTCCCCAACAGCCTGGTAAAACTCGCTTATCTCCCAAGCGCCATAATCAATGGCACGGTTGGGTTACCCAGGCCCGTATTGATGAGAATCCCAGAATAAGGGGACATGATCTCTACTTTGACAAGACGTGCCAAGGAAACTGCCTCGCTAAACGTGCTGAGGTGGAACAGTAAAAACGATTCGAATAAAGACTTGGCCATGGTGTGATGCCACGGAATACGTCAGCAGATTGAAGTTGTGTAAATATTATTCTCTCTATGGTGGTATGTGGAACTTATTTTGCAGAGCCGGACACTATCCTTGTGTTCAAAATCTTCTATGAAGTATTCAGAGGAGGAACCCGCCTTGCAATGCCGAAGACAATATGCGCCCTAGACTCATCGTCATTGAAGCCTGGTTCAGGGGCTACTGAGGTAGTCCTGGATTAGCGGGTGTCCGGATAGCCGAACTATCACCTTTGGCCGGAATCCTGGACTATGAAGATACAAGATTAAAAACTTCGTCCCGTGTCCGGATGGGACTTTCCTTGGCGTGGAAGGCAAGCTTGGCGATACGGATATGTAGATCTCTACCATTGCAACCGACTCTGTGTAACCCTAACCCTCTTTGGTGCCTATATAAACCGGAGGGTTTTAGTCCGTAGGACGAACAACAATCATACCATAGACTAGCTTCTAGGGTTTAGCCTCTCTGATCTCGTGGTAGATCTACTCTTGTACTACCCATATCATCAATATTAATCAAGAAGGAGTAGGGTTTTACCTCCATCGAGAGGGCCCGAACCTGGGTAAAAACATCGTGTCCCTTGTCTCCTGTTACCATCCGCCTAGACGCACAGTTCGGGACACCCTACCCGAGATCCGCCGGTTTTGACACCGACAGTATCCATTCCATCTGCCCCAAGTTGCCTTTGTTTTTCCCGCCCTCCCACCCTTTTTCTTCAAGGACTCAGATTTCTTAAGCAAGTATTCTTTTATTGATGTAAAGTCTCTCCATTCTTTTCCGTCAATGTTCTTATCTGGTGATTCTCAGGAAGATACTAACGGAGCTTCAAGTTTATTATTCTTCGTCTCTTTTCTTCTCCAGTGGTTTAATTTCAAGTTTCAGTGTTGATCATATCTCTTCTCTTGTTTCACATATCTTCTCATGTGAATTTCTTATCCAAGGCTCTCTTATTTATTCACCTCTCCCAGTTCATATCCGGAGTGTTGAAGATATCTCGGAAGATCCGTGTTTCCATTCTCTATCCGTTCAAGTTATTTTGAGGTTGTTATATCATTCAACCCATTTAATTCAACCAGTGCAATCCCCCCTTTCAATCAATCGTTCAATGGTGTATCTTTTGGTGGGCCCTAACCCACAGGTCTTTTCCCAGGATCTTACCTGACTCTTCTAATTATCAGGATCCATTCCCAAATTCTTTTCCAAGTTTGATGTAAGAATGAATTTTTCTCAGTCACATGCCTTCTCCAAGGTTGTTCTCATCTTTTCATCTTTGGCTCAACCTTTTTCTTTTAGTCCTTCCTGAGTGTCTCAACAATTCATGGTGGTGTTTCTCGTCGTCATTCTCGAATTTTGAAGACCGAAGAAGAGTTCCTCTTAAATCCTTACCCGTTCTTCCAGAGATTCATGGTTCTAGCTTCATGTCATCCTCATAATTGTTTTTGATTGTGCCAATTCATTTCTTACCATCCGGAGCATTTCATGAGTTGTTTCCATTTCTTTCCTCCGAAGGCCATCATGTCATAATTCTTCATTCTCAGCGTGTAGCTATCATTCTCCAAATCTTACCGGTGAATCGTTCTAATATCCTCTAATCAGTTCATGATCTCTTCGTTCTCAGGTAGCTAAATCCCCTCAAGTATCTTCATTTGTTTTCCAATTCTTCCCGGTGAATCGTGCCTTTGCTACATTTATTCTCAATTCTTACGGTGGTTCGTTCAGGATTTCTCTTCCTACGTTATCATATCAAATATTCGTTGTTTCCAAATCCCACCCGTGGTTCCATCAATACCTTCTGAAGTTTGCGCTATATCTGTATTTGTAATCATTTTTCAATGAGAATAAGTAGTATGCCAAATCCATTGCTTGTCATCAATTTAATTTGATGAAGGATAAGCATACAATAAATCTTATTCTTATTTCCTCCAGGTGATTCAATTCTTTTCTTCCGGAGATTGTTCATGATGAAGTAATTCTCGGTTCTAGTGTTTCATCTTTTCCTTTTCCGGAGTTCCAAGTTTTCTCGGTTATATCGTCGCGAAGCTCCATCTAAATCATTGCAAGGCTTCACCTTGTGTTTTCAACTTCTCTTTCTTTCTATCATCCTTTTATTACTGGAGTTCTTCATGGAGGCTCTACATGGTGGTTCATCAAGGATTCTTTCATTCTTCAATTGTTCCTCAAGTTTTCTCTCAAAGTTATGATCCGCCAAGCTATACTCAAAATTAAACATGGTGCTCAACACATGTTTTGTTTTGAGGAGATCAAGTATTATTCTTCTTGCATTTCGAAATGCAATTCTTTCTACCTTATCTTTTGAGGTGGTGTTATATCATTCTTGACAATTTCCATTCATGTTTCGTGATTCACATGTTTTCAAGAATGAGGTATTTTAAATCCATCAATCTCTTCTCTGGAGTTATCTTGGTATAGATTTCACCTAAAGCCTTCCCTAAGGAATGTTGCTATTGTGGTGCTTATCAATGATCCAATTTTCTCCTTCTCATCTCGGTGAAGAAGTTTTTCATCTTTGGTGCTCTCAATCAAATCAATTGTTTCCATTAGTGGTCGGTTGTCACCTCATCATTTTGAGATGTTTGCCATAAGCCCACAACAAGCTTGTGCTTTTCGTTGTTGATTTTCCAACAACTCCGATCAATTCTTCTTTGCAAGGATGCTTTCCAAGCTCATTTGTGGCAGAAGTTGGCATTTTCTACTCCATTTTGTTATTCGAATGATCTATCTTCTATTCTTTCTTCCAAAGACATTGTGATGTTGCTCTTTTCACTCATCATCTCGAATTGTGAGGATCGTGTTCTTTTATTGCTTATCCATTTAACCGGAGTGTTGTGTCTATCATTCGTCTTTTAACCGGAGTCTCATCCAAGTCCTTTCATTTTGCCAAGTTCATATTCTATTCCTTCCATTTTTAACCGGAGTGATGTCCGAATTTGATCTTCCTTGTTCCTTGTTTATCTCGTTCAAACCAGAGTGGTCTCAATTCTTTCTTGTCCATTGTACTCGCCATTCATAGCTTTGCAACCTCCAAGGTACACATGGTGTTCCTTGTTTCTATTTTCTACCGCAGTGCTCTCGATTGTTTTCAACTCTGTTGTGTTCTTTCTCTCCACTTTTCAACCTCTCAAAGTTCTTTGGTTTCACTCATTTGTCGAAGAAGCAACTTAGTTTACCTCTTCTCTTCCTCTTCCATTTCTCTCCGGTGCCATCCTAGATCTCGGGACGAGATCCTCTTGTACTGGTGGAGTGTTGTAACGCCCCGAGACCGACGCTCCAGACGCCTTCCATGTTTTTCGTTGTCGTCGTGTGTTTTATTTTCTTGTTGCATTTCATCATCGCATCATTCGCATTGCATCGGCACTCCGTTGCCGTCATGTTTTAAAACTTGCATTCGTTCATCGTTGCCGTTTCTCCCTTTACCTTCATCACCTTCCCTCGGATCGCCTTGCCCGTGCTGACCGTTCCAGACCAATCGGGTTTTTGCTTCCCTCTTGACCGTGACGACCAAACCCCCCTTGCTTGCGTGTTTGAAACTTACCCGAACCCGAGCCGAGCAGTCGTGACCGATGGGTGCGATTCATTCTCAAACATCCCTTAAACATCTTCTTGTTTTTGTTGGACTCCCCAACCTATTTATCTCGAGCGTCCGATCTAAATCGGAGGGTCATTCTAGTCCCCTTCCTAAATTTCATTTGCTATATAAGAGGTCCAACCCTAAAATGTAGGGAGTTGTCCCATCCTTCCTATTCTGCGCCGCCACTCTACCAAATCCTCTCGGGATCCCCTCCCGATCCTTCTCCACCCAACCAGCGCCTCCGACCACCTCCCTGGATTTGCGCCGCCGACCAACCACAGCCTCCACCTCCTCTGCTCCCAA
>NC_041391.1:697316837-697332210 GCF_002162155.2 Triticum dicoccoides | reverse complement strand
CAGGAGGGGAGCTCCTGATCTCCTCGCGCCCGAGGCATCATCCCCGTCGACGACCATGACCAGGCCGTCACCCTCACCTGCGCCGCTTCCTCCTTCCCCGTGCTTTCCTCTCTCTCTCTCACATCGCTTCATTTGTCTCTGTTCGTCAACATGAGACCCATGGACGCCCGAACCACTCGAAGCTCCAAGCTCCCCTGCCGGTGCATCCCGCCTCCATTCCGACGCCGAGAATGGAACCCCCGCTCCCGGATCCACGCCGGCGCCCCCAGATCTGACGACCTCAACCTCGCCAGGATTCTCACCGCCATCACCTGCTTCCGCCTGGCCTTGCAGCTCCCGCCTGCCGCCGCTGTTTGACGCCATAGGGCTCGTCGCCGACCTCCCCTGCCTATGCCAAGTCCCTCGCCTCGCCGCCCCTTCACCTCGCTCGTCGGAGCTCTGCTCCAGGCGCCGCCCGCAGCTCTGCGTCGAGCAGAGGACGAGCGCCTCGACCCTGCTCGACCTGTTGACCGCGCCTCCGCGCGCTTGGGCCGCCTCCTCTTCGCCCGTTAACCGAGGCCCAATCCCACCTCACCGATCTGGGCCGAAGCCCATGGTGAGCCTCCTGAGAGCCCTCTGCCCTGTGCACTATTGGGCCAGCAGATTCGGCCAACTCTTGTTTTTTTTCCTGGACAGATTTAGCTATTTTCCACAGAACGCCTGTTTTACAGAAAAGTCCCTAGTCTTCATGCATATAATAACTCATTCATATATGGAAAATGCTTAGAATTTCATCTAGTTTCATAATCTGCTACTTTCATGCATGTTTGAAATGTTTAAAATGATGTTTGATTAAATTTGCTTAAATGCCATTCTAAAATGATTTAATTCATAACTAATTAACTGTAGCTTCGATTTTAATAAACTTTATATGTAAATGGGGTGTAAAATGCATAGATTAACTTGTTGCACTTTATTTTCCTGTTTAATAACTCTAAAATATGGTTTAGGGCATAACAGTAGGTAATTCAAAATATGGACATGAGGATTTTTCCGGAATTGTTGGTTGTGGTTCCGGCCTCATTTAAACTTGCCTAAATAGTTAGTTTACTTTTCTTACACCCCTTGCCATGTTTAACAACATTTAACATTGTTGTGTACCTAAATGAGAGCGAACTAAATAACTCAGATGTGGTGTTTCGTCACTATGCAACTCGTTGCATATTGAGATCCACTTAACTTGTAGTATTGTTTGTTGCACTTTGCCATGCCATGCCTCTTTAAACCGGACATGCATAATACTTGTTTGTGCATCATGCCATGTTTATGCTTGTGCATTTACCATGTTGTTTGTTTCTTTCCGGTGTTGCTTCTTAGTTCTGGTAATGTTGCGATTGTGAGGATTCGTTCGACTACTCCCGTTCATCTACTTCATGGACTCGTTCTTCTTCCTTGCAGGATTTCAGGCAAGATGACCGTCACCTTGGATCTCACTACTATCATTGCTATGCTAGTTGCTTCATTCTGTCGCTATGTTGCGGTACCTATCTTTTGCTCTTCAAGCCTCCCAAATTGCCATGTCAGCCTCTAACCTTTTCACCCTTCCTAGCAAACCGTTGCTTGGCTATGTTACCGCTTTTGCTCAGCCCCTCTTATAGCGTTGTTAGTTGCAGGTGAAGTTGAAGATTGCTTCATGGTGGATAGGATTATGGTTGCGATATCACAATATCTCTTATTTAATTAATGCATCTATATACTTGGTAAAGGGTGGAAGACTCGTCCTTATGCCTGGTGTTTTGTTCCACTCTTGCCGCCCTAGTTTCCGTCATACCGGTGTTATGTTCCTTGATTTTGCGTTCCTTACACGGTTGGGTGATTTATGTGACCCCCTTGACAGTTCGCTTTGACTAATCTCCTCCAGCAAGGCCCAACCTTGGTTTTACCATTTGCCTCACCTAGCCCTTTTTCCCTTGGGTTTCCGGAGCCCGAGGGTCATCTTTATTTTAGCCCCCCCCCCGGGCCAGTGCTTCTCTAAGTGCTGGTCCGAACCGAGCCGCATGCGGGGCCCCCTAGGGGAAACTCGAGGTCTGGTTTTACTCATAGCTTGTCTCACCCGGTGTTGCCCTGAGAACGAGATATGTGCAGCTCCTATCGGGATTGTTGGCACATCGGGCGGCTTTGCTGGTTTTATTTAACCATTGTCGAAATGTCTTGTAAACCGGGATTCTGAGACTGATCGGGTCTTCCTGGGAGAAGGAATATCCTTTGCTGACCATGAGAGCTTGTGATGGGCTAAGTTGGGACACCCCTGCAGGGTATAAACTTTCAAGAGCCGTGCCCGCGGTTATGTGGCAGATGGGAATTTGTTAATATCCGGTTGTAGAGAACTTGACACCAGATTCGAATTAAAACGCATCAACTGCGTGTGTAGCCGTGATGGTCTCTTTTCGGCGGAATCTGGGAAGTGAGCATGGTTTTGGGTTATGTATGAACGTAAGTAGTTTCAGGATCACTTCTTGATCACTTCTAGCTTCTCGACCATTCCGTTTGCTTCTCTTCTCGCTTTTATTTTAGTATGATAGCCACCAGACTTGCTTAGTCGCTGCTGCAACCTCACCACTTTACCCCTTCCATACCTGTCGGTGTCAAACCGGCGAATCTCGGGTAGGGGGTCCCAGACTGTGCGTCTAGGCGGATGGTAACAGGAGACAAGGGACACAATGTTTTTACCTAGGTTTGGGCCCTCTCGGTGGAGGTAAAACCCTACTCCTGCTTGATTAATATTGATGATATGGGTAGTACAAGAGTTGATCTACCACGAGATCAGAGAGGCTAAACCCTAGAATCTAGCCTATGGTATGATTGTTGTTCGTCCTACGGACTAAAACTCTCCGGCTTATATAGACACCGGAGAGGGCTAGGGTTACACAGAGTCGGTTACAACAGGAGGAGATCTTCACATCATATCGCAAAGCTTGCCTTCCATGCCAAGGAAAGTCCCTATCCGGACACGGGACGAATTCTTCAATCTTGTATCTTCATAGTCCGGGAGTCCGGCCAAAGGTCATAGTCCGGCCATCCGGACACCCCCTAATCCAGGACTCCCTCGGTAGCCCCCGAACCAGGCTTCAATGACGACGAGTCTGGCGCACAAATTGCCTTCGGCATTGCAAGGCCGGTTCTTCTCCAGCTCCATATACTTGTAGAATAGTGTCCGGCTTCTGATAAATGCTGCGCTCCTTGGCTTCCACGTCCAATAAAGGCCATCTTCCACGTGACGAATGAATGCGAAAAGCCAGGGTATTTTTACATTTTCCCCCTAGCTGCTCAAATAAGCTGCTTATATAAAAAGAGAGGAGGATCTAGATCCGAACCACACCATCTCCCCTTCGCCAGCTTTCATCGGAGCGCTTCTGACCAGAAAATCCATTCCATCATGGACAGCCGATGCGGCTCCTCTTCTCGCGCTCCCAGCCCCAAGCCCGGGGATTGGGAGATATGCTCCATCCCGCATAGCAAGCTAGTAGTGCTTCAATCCAAGGGGCTACTCCCCCCGGCATATATGGTCCCAGTTTGATCCGGAATTGCCACCTATGGCGGCGGAGAGCGTCCCCAATCCCTCTCAAGGAGAGCGGGTGTTCTTAGTTCCTTATTTAATAAGGGGACTCGGATTTCCAATTCATCCGTTTCTCCGAGGTCTACTGGAGTTCTACGGCCTCCAGCTACACAACCTCACACCTGCCTCCATACAGCACGTTGCGGGCTTTGTGGCCCTCTGTGAGCTATTCTTGGGCGTCGAGGCCCATTTCGCACTGTGGAAGAGGTTGTTCTGCCTTGTGCCCCGCTCTCAGGAGGGGTCAATTTATCAAGTGGGCGGAGCCGAACTATGGCGCATCGCCGGGACCGGATACCTATCCGGTACCCCTAAGAAGGCGTCCGAGGACTGGCCTTCGAAATGGTTTTATATGGATGACGTCCCCCTGCCGGACCCTGTGCGGATCAGCCTCCCTGAGTTTAACAACGCTCCGTTAAAGAAACGCCTGAGCTGGCGCCCACGGAATCCTCAAAGGGAAACTGACAGGGACGTCCTGTACCTGATGAGCCAGATAAGATTGTTGGCTCATTCCGGATTAACCATGATCGAGGTCATGGCCACATGCATTACGCGGGGGGTGCAGCCGCTTCAGTACAGAGGCCACCCTATGTGGGATTTCAACAGGGAGGACGATGCCACCCGGTGCGGTCGCAAGGGACCAGATTCGGCTGCCACTCTAACAAAGATCTTATCCACTTTGTACAAGGGAGAATAAGAGGAATTCATCCATGTCAACCCACGGGGCGGATTCTCCATGTATAACCCTCCGAGCTGGGTAAGCGAACACTTTCACTTATCTACCCGCTTTCAAAATTCTCATAATTGAGTACTTAGTCAGGCGATGTTAATGCAGGAGCTACCCAGACGGTGAAGGAGATCAACAGCCCTCCCCCACAGCCCGAGGACCCAGAACGGTCCCTCAATCCGGATTCCCAAGAGGACCCGGACTTATGTGTGGAGTTAATTGATGGGGTGTTTCATCAATTGAGTAAGGACAACACCTTAGTGGCCATTACGGCCGATTATCCCGGACTACTTCCAGCCTCAAAGGTAACCGAGACCGAAGTCCCTATACTTTGAAGGAGATCCATCCATGCCTTATTTTTAATGCTGTAAACCAATAGTGTTTCATTTTGCAGGGGAAATCCTTGAGGCGGAGTGCCGGGCCCGCGGTGGGCAGCCAACAAGGGCCGCTGAAGCCAGGCGGGCCAAAGAGAAGTGCGGACCAGATCGAGACTCCGGTGCAACGGTACGGCGTATGAATTTAACGCCTAGGGTTTATGCCCTCAAGTCATGCTAACGCTCATGCTCTCCCTAGGAAGAAGAGAGCCCGCCGGACTATATCCACCGGCCAGACTTCAAGGCCGGGTATGGAAGCGGAGGCGGACACAGGGCGCGCGTCGGGCGTTCCTCCGACAGAGGACGCAGACAGGCTATCTGCCACCAATTCAGAGGTGAAGAGTGCCATGAACCACAGGCATCGCCGGACTGTTCTTCAGGACGCATGTTTTTTCCCCAGAGGCATTGAACGCCTTTAATACGGGAGATGCATACCTCCGTGCCGCTCAAAATGGTCTAGCCAGAGCCAGAGAGCAGTATGTAAAAGACATACGGGTGAGTAAATCTGATGGTTATATATGTCAGTAGCCCCCAGACTTGAAATAGTTAAGATAACTGTTTTAAGGATCATATGTTATGCAGGGTCTTACAAAGAAGAACACGCAACTGTCTCAGGAGCTGGAAGAGTGCAAGGCCCAACTCGAGGCCGCACTGGCCGCTTCAGCTATTGCCAAGGGGACCCCCTCGGGTAATATATGCTCCAGAAAATAATTTTGTTGTGAAGTGCGGCATGTGTGCAATTCTGACGATAATAGTGCAGATGGGGCCGGAGTAAATCCGGACAAGCAACAACTCCTACGCCAACTAAAGGCTGGCGAGAGCGTGCTGATGAGGGTGAGGCAAGAGAAGAACAAACTTCAAGACGCCAATACCCAGCTGGGCGAGGAACTAAAGGATGTTCGTATTCAGCTGTGTGCTTCCGTAAAGGAGAATTGGCGACTTCGACGCGGCATTTTTAGTAAGTGCTTGAACGAATTCTCGGAAAAAAAATCGGCGAGGAAGTCGATGGACAGAGCTATGTCTGTAGGTCTGCTGACAGGTCGTCCTGCGGAGGAAATGCCCGGTTCAATGGGGGACCTTCTTCCCGAGCTGTTGCAACTGCACGAACGAGTTCGGCAGGCAATGCAGGGCGTCGTCCAGGCTATGTGGCCATCCCTCTCCGTGCCTGAAGGCCTTGGGGAGATTGCAAAGAAGCTTGAGGGAGTGCGGCAGCGCTTCCGGTTGTGGAAGATATCGGCCTGTCGTCAAGGTGCCAGGGAGGCTTGGGCCATGGTGAAGACTCGGTACACGAAGGCGGACCCGAACCACATGGCCGAGGTCGGCCCTATGGGTCCGGACGGAAAGGAGATCCCTGTTAGTTTAGTATATGGCCAGGTAGAGCTGGCTGCAAAGTATTCTCAACAGGACTGTAAATTAGACCGCCTGTTGGATGGTATTGAAGAAGAATATACCGAGTCGGATTGACTCTGTAATTTAAAATGACATGAAGAATGCCTTCTAGCCGGATTGTAGATCATTTGTCATTGCGGACCTTTTCGCTTCGACCTCTGGACCCTATAGTCCGGAGTGTGTCTGAATACCCTCTCGATTATGTAAGAACCGGGGCATGCATGGAGACAAGGCATAGGGGTCATAATTGCTTTAGCAGACAAGTGCCCCGCTAGTTATGTTATATTACATGGTTAGTAAGAAAAATCTTCCAGGGAGAATAGTTCCGTTAGGGGTTTCTTTCCCTGGGAGGCATGCCCTAAAGTGCATGTCCGAACTGCTAAAAAGAGCAGAAAAGCATCTGGGGCAGATAAATAGACAAGAAAAATCATCTTTTAGTTCACCGACCGAATATTCCCTTAAGAACGCTAGCTTTCAGCTTCACCCAGTCTGAGGTACACATCCGGCTGACCCGGCAGTAACAATCGCAGAGGTGCTCCCTTTACCACCTAGCCGAACGAACGGGAACATAGGGGTAAGCACAGGAACCAGGCAACCCAGCTTGGCCAAAACTTAAGTCATATCGATGCATATAATGGTGTATAAAAGGTTTATGTGGAAGTGTAACACATGTTTTGGGCACGAGGCCCATTTATATAAACTTCTGATAAAGAAGCCCCCAGGTATGATGAGTGCGGGTGGCGCGTCAAGTATGTGCGAACAATGCGCAAGCAAGCCCCTAAGGGCTTGGGAGAAGAGAAAAAAAAGGTAGGGAGAAGGTGAGAAATGCCAGACAGCTAATGTGAAAAAAAAAAGGGGGACAGAGGAAGGAGACGAACACGGAGTCCGGCGCTAGGCGTAGAATCTTCATAGGCATGCTGCATTCCATGGGTTCGGCTCGAGTCGGTTGTCCGATGCGTTTCACAGACGGTACGCTCCACCAGTCAGTACTTGGTCAATTATGAAGGGACCCTCCCATTTGGACTTTAGTTTGTCCTTTTTCTTGTCCGGCAGGCGTAGGACTAGTTCGCCAATGTTATAAGTTTTGGCCCATACTTCTCTGGTTTGATATCTTCGAGCCTGCTGTTGATAGAATGCGGAACGGGCTTTTGCCACATCGCGCTCCTCCTCCAATGCGTCCAAGTTGTCCTGCCGATCGAGCTCGGCTTCTGTTTCTTCGTACATGCGCACGCGAGGTGAGTCATGAATTATGTCGCAGGGCAGGACTGCCTCTGCGCCGTATACCATAAAAAATGGTGTGAATCTGGTAATGCGATTCGGCGTGGTCCGCAGCCACCAGAGTATGGAGTCAAGCTCCTCTACCCAGTGCGTGTTAGATTCCTTGAGGGATCGCACTAGTCTGGGTTTGATGCCGCTCATGATGAGACCGTTGGCTCGCTCGACTTGACCGTTAGTTTGTGGGTGATAGACTGAAGCGTAGTCGAGCTTGATGCCCATGTTTTTGCACCAGAGTTTAACTTCGTCGGCCGTGAAGTTTGTGCCGTTGTCAGTTATGATGCTGTGGGGGACGCCGTAACGGTGTACAACCACGGATATGAAGTCTATCACCGGTCCAGATTCGGCCGTCTTTACAGGTTTGGCCTCTATCCATTTGGTGAATTTGTCCACCATGACCAGTAGATATTTTTTCTTGTGGGTTCCTCCTTTAAGGGGTCCAACCATGTCAAGCCCCCAGACCGCAAAAGGCCAAGTGATGGGTATGGTTTGTAGGGTGGTAGGCGGCATGTGGCTTTGATTAGCGAATAATTGGCAACCGACGCATCGCTGCACTAAGTCCTGAGCGTCTGCTTGGGCCGTCGGCCAATAAAATATGGTACGGAAGGCCTTGCTTACAAGGGCCCGGGCTGCGGCGTGGTGCCCGCCTAGTCCAGCATGAATTTCAGCCAGAAGATCTCACCCTTCTTCTTCGGAGATACACCTTTGAAGGACTCCGGTTGTGCTCTTCTTATAAAGTTCTCCCTCATGGACTTTGTAGGCTTTAGATAGCCGCACTTTGCAGCGGGCCTCGTTTTGGTCCTCGGGAAGTTCCTGCCTAGTTAGGTAGGCTAGGAATGGTTCTGTCCACGGGGCAATGACTGCCATTATTGTGTGGGCTGATGGTGTTGTTTCGTTGGCAGAGCCACCAACTGTGTCAGAATGTTCGGTGAGGGGCAGTGTGGTTGTGTCCGAGCTATTGTTTCCGGACTCTCCCTCCCATGTTACGGATGGCTTGAAAAGCCTATCTAGGAAGATGTTGGTAGGGACGGCATCGCGCTTTGCGCCGATGCGTGCCAACACGTCTGATGCCTGGTTGTTCTCCCGGGGTATATGGTGAAATTCGAGCCCCTCAAACCGGGCTGACATCTTTAAGACGGCATTGCGATAAGCTTCCATTTTCAGATCTTTGGCGTCAAAGTCTCCATTTATTTGGGATACCGCGAGGTTTGAATCCCCACAGACCTCTAGGCGTTGAATGCCAATGGAGACTGCCATCCGGAGACCATGTAGAAGGGCCTCGTTTCGGCTGTGTTGTTGGAGTCCGTGTACATTATCTGAAGTACGTATTGGACTGTATCTCCTGTAGTGGACGTCAGGACGACGCCAGCCCCCAGGGCAGCCAACATCTTGGAGCCGTCGAAGTGCATGATCCAGTTGGAATATGCGCCGTACTCTTTAGGGAGCTCGGCTTCGGTCCATTCGGCGATGAAGTCAGCCAAAACCTGCGATTTGATAGCTCGTCATGGCTTGTAAGTTATATCAAATGGGAGGAGCTCAATGGCCCATTTGGCAATCCGGCCCGTTGCGTCGCGGTTGTTTATAATATCATTAAGAGGTACTTCGGATGCCACTGTTATTGAACACTCTTGGAAATAGTGTTGCAGCTTCCGAGATGCCATGAACACCGCATATGTTATCTTTTGATAATGCGGGTACCGTGACTTGCATGGAGTTAGGCCAGCGGACACGTAGTAAACTGGTTTTTGGAGAGGAAACATGTGTCCGTCCGTTTCTCGTTCGACGACGAGCACCGCGCTTACAACTTGATGGGTTGTCGCGATGTATAATATCATTGGTTCGCCCGTGTTGGGCGCGGCCAGGACCGGATTTGTTGCCAGTATGGCTTTGATTTCTTTGAGTCCGGCCGTGGCGGCCTCCGTCCACTCGAAGTGTTCGGTGCACCGCAGGAGGCGATAAAGGGGTAATGCCTTTTCTCCTAAGCGGGAGATAAAGTGGCTTAGAGCCGCCAGGCATCCAGTCAATTTTTGTATTTGCTTGAGGTCTTTTGGGATATCCAATTGCGACAGAGCTCAGATCTTGGCTGGGTTTGCCTCAATTCCTCTACCGGATACAATGAAGCCCAAGAGCTTTCCGGCCGGCACGCTGAAGACGCATTTTTCTGGGTTGAGCTTAATGTCATATGCTCGGAGATTGTCGAACATGAGCCTCAAGTCGTCTACTAGAGTTTCAACATGTTTGGATTTGATGACCACGTCATCTACGTATGCTTCAACTGTTTTGCCGATCTGGTTGGCCAGACATGTCTGAATCATGCGCTGATAAGTCGTGCCGGCGTTTTTGAGCCCGAAGGCCATCGTGTTAAAGCAGAATGGGCCGTATGGGGTGATGAATGCCGTTGCAGCTTGGTCTGACTCTGCCATCTTGATTTGGCGGTAGCCAGAGTATGCATCGAGGAAACACAGTGAATCGTGTCCTGCAGTAGCGTCGACGATTTGATCAATTCGGGGGAGGGGAAAGGAATCCTTTGGGCAGGCCTTATTTAGGTCTTTGAAATCGACACATAGGCGCCAAGAGTTTTTCTTCTTTGGTACCATCACCAGGTTTGCTAGCCAGTCCGGATGTTTTATATCTCTGATGAATCCGGCTTCCAGTAGTTTTGCTAGCTCCTCTCCCATGGCTTGTCTCTTGGGTTCGGAGAAACGTCGAAGAGTCTGCTTAATGGGCTTGAACCCTTTTAGGATGTTCAGACCGTGCTCGGCCAGCCTGCGTGGGATTCCTGGCATGTCTGAAGGGTGCCAGGCAAAAATGTCCCAATTTTCTTGTAGGAATTCTCTGAGTGTGGCTTCTACATCAGGCTTTAGATGTGCCCCGATGGAGGCCGTTTTTGTGGTGTCCGTTGGATGGACTTGGAACTTGACTATTTCGTCTGCCGGCTTGAAGGAGGTGGACTTGGATCTTTTGTCGAGTATCACGTCGTCCCTGTCCACCGTGGAGCGCAACATAGTTAGTTCCTCAGCCGCCAGGGCTTCGGATAGTGCCTCGAGGGCCAGTGCGGCTGTCTTGTTTTCAGCGCGGAGCGCTGTGTCCGGATCACTAGCAAGAGTGATGATTCCGTTGGGTCCGGGCATTTTGAGCTTCATGTACCCGTAATGGGGTATAGCTTGAAAAATTGTGAATGCTTCTCGCCCTAACAAAGCGTGGTATCCGCTGCTGAACGGGGCCACTTGAAATGTGACTTCCTCGGATCTGTAATTATCCGGCGTGCCGAACACCATATCCAATGTGATTTTCCCTGAACAGCATGCTTCCCGGCGATTATTCCTCTAAAGGTTGTGTTGCTTCGCTCAATGCGGCTCCAGTCTATTTCCATTTTTCGCAGTGTTTCCTAATAGATGAGGTTCAATCCGCTGCCGCCGTCCATGAGTACCTTTGTAAGCCGGAAGCCGTCCACTATCGGACTGAGGACCAATGCAGCTGGTGCTCGGGCTGACCGGAATTTAGGTTCGTCACTGGCATTAAAAGTAATAGCCGTGTCACTCCATGGATTTATTGTTGCTACCTGGTATACTTCAGCAAGGCTGTGGAGCATTCGCTTCCTCGCATTGTTCGATGCGAAGGTCTCGAAGACTGTTGACACCGTACTGGCATTTCTGGGGTGGTGCTCTGCGGATTCTGGAGTTAGAAGCTCCTCGCCACTCTTGGCCACCTGCCGGAGTATCCAACATGCTCTAAGGATGTGAGTTGGTGCGACTTCCCCTGAACTATGAATTTTACAGGGTCCATTGAGCCATCCCTCCAGTACGGTCCCGTACCCTATAGAGGGTTTTTGTTTTTTGCTGTTTGGCTTAGGTGCCTGGCGATAATGCGCCCTTTTGTTTCGGACTGGGATTGTATTCAGGGCCGGATTGTCCCAGAATTTCGTTTCGTTTTTTCGAACGCTTTCTATCGCACAGTACTTTTGTACTATGGATGTCAAGTCGGCGAAGCGTGTAATTTCGCGACGACTTATGGCGTTGAGGATTCCGATGTCCGTGCAGTTGTTACAGAAGAATGTAATTGCATCTTTCTCACGGCAGTCCTTTATCCTGTTTATAACCAGGAGGAATCTGGCCCAGTAGTGGTGTACTGTTTCCCCGGGCTCTTGCCGTATTTGGGATAGATCCTTTATAGTTGGGTGGGCGGGTGGATTTAAATCCGGAACCTCGCCCAATCTAAGATTCAGGGGCCAAGAAATTTCCAAATCCGGAAGCTTGTTTTCTTGGACGTTATTCAATGAATCAGGCCTGCTGCCTGACTTCAGGTTCAGGGCTTGGGCGACATCCTCCCCTCCGCGGATATCCGGCTTGGAGGGGTCGGGAATCCGGACACATCTGGTCCTTAGGATGGGCGAAGATTCGCCGCATTATTCTTCCACCACTTCAACATGGTGGGTGACCTGGGGAGAGTCGATCTCTCTCTGATCAAGTTTAAGCCCCATCTGGCCGTAATCTGTGGCGACTCCAAGCGCGGCGATGCGATCCAAGAGCTCGTTTAGGGAAGAGATCTCCATCGGATCTAACCGCTCGGCGAGTTCCGAGTTGATCTAGAGATTGCTTTCGATGACCCGAGAGGTCATCGCCGGCGCGGCGGCCGAACAAGCGGCCATCAAAAACCTGCCTAGCCGGAGAGTTTGGCCGACAGCCAAAGCTCCTTTAGCAACAGCGTCGTCTTTAAAGATGGGGTGCGGCATCCTTCCTATTGGTGACGACACAGAGGAACTCTCAATGGAAGCACCAATCTCGGTGTCAAAACCGGCGGATCTCGGGTAGGGGGTCCCGGACTGTGTTTCTAGGCGGATGGTAACAGGAGACAAGGGACACTATGTTTTTACCCAGGTTCGAGCCCTCTCGGTGGAGGTAAAACCCTACTCCTACTTGATTAATATTGATGATATGGGTAGTACAAGAGTTGATCTACCACGAGATCGAGAGGCTAAACCCTAGAATCTAGCCTATGGTATGATTGTTGTTCGTCCTACGGACTAAAACTCTCCGGTTTATATAGACACCGGAGAGGGCTAGGGTTACACAGAGTCGGTTACAATGGGAGGAGATCTTCACATTGTATCGCCAAGCTTGCCTTCCACGCCAAGGAAAGTCCCTATCCGGACACGGGACGAAGTCTTCAATCTTGTATCTTCATAGTCCGGGAGTCCGGCCAAAGGTCATAGTCCGGCCATCCGGACACCCCCTAATCCAGGACTCCCTCAATACCCATTAAGCTTTGCTAGTCTTGATACCCGTGGTAATGGGATTGCTGAGTCCTCGTGGCTCACAGTTTACTACAACAACAGTTGCAGGTGCAGGTTATGCGATGATCACGACGCGAGAGCGATGTTTGCTTGTTTTGGAGTTGTTCTTCTACTTCTTCGTCGATCAGGGGATAGGTTCCATGTCGGGAGCCTGGGCTAGCAAGGTGGATGTCGTTGAGTTTCTGTTTGTGTTTCATCCGTAGTCGGATGTTGCCCTTATGTATGATGTATTGATGTATTCTTGCGGCATTTGTATGCCTCTTGTATGTATCCCCAACTATTATGTAATGGTTTGACATAATGATATCCACCTTGCAAAAGTGTCTTCAAGATGCGCTTCTATCCTTTGTGGGACCTTCGAGTTCCTTTAGGATAGGGTCGCATCTTGGGCGTGACAACTTTATTGGTTGCAATAGCAAGTGATGCCAATAACCGGGTGTTGCCTTTGGCTTTTGCTTTGGTTGAGGTGGAGAACAATGATAACTGGGAGCGGTTCTTGCGTCAACTAAGAACAAGGGTATTATCGGCTGATAGGGAAATCTGTGTCATATCGGATCGCCATCCAGGAATTCTAAATGCGGTGGTGGTTGACATTCCCGGACATACAAAGTTGCACCATCGATGGTGCATGAGGAACTTTTGTGCAAACTTCTATAGGGCATGTGGTATCAAGGAGTTGGCCAGTGATCTTCAGGATTGTTGTCTCACTTTCACCAACAAGCAGTTTGCCACATTGTTCAATGCATTGCTCAGACACAAGAAACTTGACCCCGGCGGTCATGAATTTCTCAATAAGAACATTGTCGAAAGGAATATGTGGGCACAGGCTTTTGATGAAGATGGCCGGAGGTACAGTCAAATGACAAGCAATATGGAAGAATGCTTCAATAAGATGCTCAAGGGTGTACGTGCATTACCCGTGATGGCAATAGTTCAATACACATTTGACAAGATGAATGGATACTTTTTAAAGTACTCAATGGAGACAGATAAGCAGATTGTTGGTGAGAACAAGGATAAGCACAAGTACAATTTCCCACCAAAGGTTGAAGAATGGTTGGAATTTCAATCACGAAAGGCAGACTCCCAAGAAGTTGTACTATATGACGACAACGATTGGAAGTATGAGGTGAAAGAGCCTGGAGGAACCACAAACGATGGCCACCAACACGGAGGCCGGGCTTTCAAGGTCTCCCTAACATGGTGTGATTGCAGCTGCATGAGGCCATCGTTGCTTCATCTCCCATGCTCTCACTTGTTAAACGCATCCCGTGTTAGGAATGTCGGTGTCAATCACCCTCTTACCGTGAGGGAGTCCGAGTTCTCAATCATGACGGTAAAGAATACATGGGCACCACGGTTTTAGCCATACTTGGACCAATCACAATGGCCGGAGTATCATGGAGTTCAACTATGGCCGGACCCGGAATTGAAGGTCGTTAGACGGGGAAGACGTAAGACAAAGCGTCTTAGAGGTGACATGGACGGATGGGGCTGTGGTGGCGGTGGAGAATACGGCACCGGCCAATTCCAAGAGCCTCATGAGCAATCTCGTTGTGGGGACTGCAGTCATGGGGTACACAACACAAGAACTTGTCCCAAACCAAGAAAGAGATCAAAGAAAAATGGTGCAAGCACAAGCCAAGCAAATGATAGCCAACCAAGTCAACCAAGTAGTAGCCAACCAAGTCAACCAAGTAGTAGCCAACCAAGTCAAACAAGTGGTGGAGTGCCAAACCAATCAAATCAAACAAGCCAACAAGGAACTAGGCAACAAAGTGGGAGTCAACTAGGTCTTAGAAGAGGCTGTGGTGATGGTCTTGGTCGTGGTGGTGGTAGAGATCGTGGTGGTGGTAGAGGCCATGGTGATGGTCTTGGCCGTGGTGAAGGCCTAGGCCGTGGTGATGGTCTTGGCCGTGGTGAAGGCCTAGGCCGTGGTGCTGGTAGAGGTCGTGGTGGTGGTCTAGGCCGTGGTGCTGGTGGAGGCCATGGTGGTGATCTTGGCCTTGGCGGCGGATGTAGTGGAGGAATGTTCTCTTGGCTTAATGGACCATTGTCGTATGTGACTTACTATGATCTTGTTCTTTTGGCTCAATGCTTGTGTTGTCATTTTGTATTGTGTGACTAACTATTATATTGCCATTTTCATAGGTATGGAAACAATGAAGGGGGTGGAGGACACGGAGGGGGAAGGTGAGATCCCTTGGTGGTGGGAGGAGGGAGAAGAAGAAGAAGAAGATAGGAAGAAGAAGAAGGGACAAGGATCGTGACCTTTTTATGAACCAAAATGTGTGCCACTATGTGCTTTGGCTTAATGTTTGCGTATGACTATGTGATTGGACTACTCTATTGCTATGTGTGTATGACTATGTGATTTGGACAAGTATATGTGCTATGTGTGTATGACTATGTGATTGAACTAATCTTTCTGTGTTTTGGACTACTACATGTAATTTGGATATGATTATGTGTCATCTATGTGAATCACAAAACAAAAAAGCAGTAGGTATTTGAAAACAGTAGGTAGTGCAGCGCCTAAGGGCAAGGCGCGACACTACATAGTGCAGTGCCTTGCCCTTAGGCACTGCACACTGACTTAGCAATTTTTTGGGTGCAAAACCTACTGGAACACTTTTGTTCCTCTCTGGACTGGCATGTCCAGGTGTGCAGCGCCTAAGGTCAAGGCGCCACACTACACAGTGCAGTGCCTTGCCCTTAGGCGC
>NC_041391.1:697291846-697316563 GCF_002162155.2 Triticum dicoccoides | reverse complement strand
TGCCCTCCTCTCTCCCCCTCTCAAATACTTCTCAGATCCGGAGTATTTGACCGTGGATTTCAAAGCCAACCCCTCCCTTAAGGTAATCTCCTCTGATCCCCTCGTTTTCATCCATAGGAATTGTCACATTTGCTCAAATCTTGGTAGTTTGGGGAAACCCTAGTTTTTCTTGGATTTGGAAATTTGTGTTGAATCATGTTATGTTTCTTTGCTAATTTGGTATGGTTAGGCTTTCATGGTATGCTAGGGTTAGGGTTATGTGTGTTTGATGTTGGTGTTAGGGTTATGTTATGGTTAGGGTTGTGGTTATTGTTAAGTGGGGGTTAGGGTTAACCAAGAATTCTTGGTTTTGTAGGCATGGCTTCATCCGGTTCCATGACGAGGCCATCGTGTGCTAACCAAGAAGACATGGGCACAAGTGGGAGGACGCATCTTTGGACAAGGTGAAGGAGAAAGATGTCAACATCCCGCCATGTTGGTGTGGAGATGTTTGCAAGGTGAAGGTGTCCACCGACGCGAAAGAAAGCATGGGCGGAAGGGCGGAGATATTTTGTATGCCCGAACTATGCTTATGATCTTGCACTTCCAACTAATGCCTATGACCAACCACCGGTAAGCTCGATAAGTAAAATGTTACTCTTAAATGTGTGTCAACACTAACAACAAATTTTTATGCAGTCACCGCCTCCTCTATGCAAGTACTTCACGTGGATAGATCTTGAAGGGCCAGAAGATGTCAAAAAGGACCAATACCAAGATTGTCTTAGGCGGCAACGGCGGTTCGAAGAATCGTTTCGAAGAGGCTTGGAGGAAGAGCGTTGTAAGAAGGAGAGGATGGAGCGTAAGAAACAAGAGGAGGAGAGGGCACGCCAAGAGAAACTTGCTCGTGAGGAGGAGAGGGCAAGAAAGCTTGCAAAGGCTCGCGAGGCGCAAGAGGAGGACTTGGCACGTGACAAGAAGGGGAAATGGCCTCGCTCTACTCAGTAGGGACTTCGCTTCGGTGCACTCATCGTCAACTATCTTCTAATGAATGTGTCATGAACTTGTGAGGGCATGTGAGATGTTGGTGAACTATCTTCTAGGGCAAGCTGCCATTTGTCATTTGTAATGAATGTGTCGTGAACCATGTCGTAGTAATGTTTGAATTGTCTTAAGTTATGAACTCATCGGCATAAAATTTGTGTTTGTTCAAATTGTTGTGATGCTGCAGTCATTGTAAGTATTATGGATGGTCAGTGCTGCAAGCCTTCTGTGGCTCTCTGGATAGCCATGGCCAGTTGAGCAGTGCCTATGGGAAGGGCACTGCACTGTACAGTGCAGCGCCTAAGTGTTGGGCGCCACTCAGTATAGTGCAGCGCCTAGTTGTTGGGCGTTGCAATGTTGTTAACAGCTAAACTGTAGAAACAGATGCCATTTTGGCCTCATGCAGCACTCACATAACTTGAACATCACTAAAAGTACTGTAAACTGCACATACTAAACAAAGAGAACTAATAACCTCACAAGTTCGCAAACACAAATACCACACTAGTAAGAGTTCACCAACATAACCTCACAAGTTCATCAACCTAATGAAACGGCTACAAGAGAGCACTTCCATAGTAACGTGAACAAGCACTAATGCCTTCCGCGCGTGTTCCTGGTGCCACACCTGCAGGCAATCTTTTTCTTCCTGGAAGGACGAGCCTCCTTTTCCTGCACTTCCTCCTCCGCCTCCGCCTCCGCCTCCACCTCATCATCCAAGCTAGCCATCCACGAGGTCCCTACGACCACCTTTGGGTTGCCTCTGTTGTCATAGTCATTGGGCGTGTACCGGCGTCTGGGCTGCCTAGGCTTGAACACATATGCGGACCAAGCTTGAGCGTCCGCCAAAGTCATGTCCTTGTCAAGCTCATGGCCCTATCACACAATCAAACAATATGGTGAAGACCGGTGTCATAATCAAGTGAGAATCACATCTAAAGGATTAGTCATACCTCTTGGGTGACCACACCCTCATCATCCATATAAGCATATGAGGAACTCACATCGTCCCCCTGATGGTGAGATGAGGGGTCTGATGGTGTACCAGACCTAGAGGCAGATGGTTCATCATATTCAGGATCATGGCAACCGAGAAGATTCGATAACTGCCTTAACTTCTTGGCCTGACGTTGTAACATGAACAAGTGTATAAGATATCAAACTCCGCAACATAGACTGGCTCTCATAGTGAATGCGATATGTACCTTGAGGAATGCTCGTAGTGAACCATCACCATTGCCGTTTCCAACCGGTGTCTTCTCCAGAATAGGCTGGCTCTCATCAGCTGCTTTCTTGATCTCGGTGCGCTGCGGATGAGAAAGAATGAATACGTTAGCCATTCAAACATGTGTAATACGGTCAACGGGAAAGTAAAGAATGGAACACTTTACCACATAGTTAATCACCGGAACAGCAGGGACTCCTTGCCCTTCCCTGACATCTCTGTTGTACTTCCCCTTTGCTAGATCCTCAAAGTTTACGGGTTCTTCAAGAATATCCTCATTATATGTCGGCGGGCATATCTCAACTTGAGTACTTTCAATAAACCATCGTACGTAATCATCAAAAGCAAGTGGGTTAAGCTCATGAAGCAGGGCGCGTGCAGTGCTACGAGCTTGCTCCATAGAAAGTTGGAAGCGGGTAACATACGGAGCATGATGCTTGTCCCAGTCCTTTATCTTCCGCTGCCTTCTCCTGTCCAACCAACGTGGTACAAAACCAAACATTTTCACAATCAAAAGGAGTCCTGATGCTTAGTCAATACGCAGACATGCTCTCTTACCTATGAAGTGCTTTGTCCGCGTCCACCCAATCCGGCGGGTGAGCCTGGAACAGACCAAACTGACGATACACGCGATGTGGCAAATGAAACTCAACCACCCAGTTGCATATCAATGGGCACCACATAAGCCAGAGATCCTTATCCCGCAAGCACATCGGGTGGAGGCGGAACTCCACGGTGTACCCCAAGCTCTCACCCGCGCCATATGGCTGCCATACCACCTATGAAATAGGGCAACAATGCAAATTTGATGACTATTTTTCAAGCAAGCATGAGAAAGGAGTGAAGTAATGACCTCCTTACCTGCTCAGGCGTAATCGTGTCCAACTCGGCAATGTACTTTTGGTACATGAGATTGACACCGTTCGTCATCTCGAAAACCACATCCCACTTGTAAGCCCAAGTGGGCACCGTAATTCTTCATGTTCATCTTCATACCAAGGATTAAACCTGACACTCTTCGGGCGTCCAACAAGCAGACGCTCCCAGCTCCATACAGAAAGTAGAAGCAGATTACCACCAATGCATGCACTATCTGTGATCCTGCAACACGCATCGTCCAGCTGCATATGAAAGAAAAAAAACAATGTTAACTTGACAGCAAGTTTGCATTGCTAATGAAGAAATGAGTTGATCACAAAACAGACCAACTACCTGTCGGTACAAGTAGGCAAGAGTCGCTGAAGCCCAGCTCCATTTGCTATCGAAGACGATCAATGCCTTCAGCCACATCCATGGAGCATTCTGGCCAGTGGAGTCAGCAAACAAAGTCCTCGACACAACGTACCACATATACACACGGGCATGTAAATTTCAACTAAAGGCAAATTTGCAAAATATAGATTACTAGTTATTACCTTCTCCTTCTCGCACATCATGTAGGCCCGGTGTTGCACGTCGTAGACATCATCCAGAAGCCAAACCATCCTTACAAATTTCAAACAATAAACATATATGAGTTCATCTCAAATATCAGTAAACACTCAACATTTCATATGTGTTCATCTAAACATCTCATATGTATTCATCTACAAGAATCTCAACATCTCCTTCTCACACAATGAATAAATGATTGTAATTCTCATATATATCTCGTATGACATATGTGTTCAAATAAATCAACATCTCATATTTCAAATAAACTCAACATCTAATATATATCTAAAAAAACTCAACGTCTCACATAGAGCTACAAAACTCAACATTACATAATTATCTACAAAACTAGGCATCTCATATATATCTAAAAAATAAACAATCTAGGTTTCACTAACAAGAATCATATACTACCGGATATGACTACACATCCTCCATCACAACACACAATCTTGGACAAACAAAGATCCAAACCAAGCAAATCTAAGGTTCCACCTAATCTTGGGCAAAACCCTAAAATTGCAACGATCTTACGGAGGAAAAGAAAGGGAACGGAGGAGTTTACATACTAGGAGGGATTGGAGATCGAATCCAGGCCTCAAAACTTCAGATCTGAGAGGGGGTGTGGGGGGATCCGAAGGGGGCACCGCCGCCGCTCTCTGTACAGAGAGAAACTTCCTCAGAGGTAGAAGAACTGCCTGGGAGGGGCTGGCCCGATGCGGCCTAAGTCAACGTGCAGCGCCTAAGACACGGGTGCTGCACTATACACAGTGTGGCACCCTAGCCTTAGGCGCTGCACTGTTGTCTGTGGGGTCGCAACTGGACCAGGGATGCCACGCTGGCTGGATCGACGACGCCTAAGGGAAGGGCGTTGCACTGTAGGGTGCGACGCCTAGCTGTCGGGCGCCACACTAAAGGGTCAGCAGAGTGAAATTTTTCGAGAGCAGGTCAGTTTGTGATTTGATTTCGGCCTTAGGTCAAATATGTGATTTCTTTTTTTTAGATGAACAGGGAGGCCTCCCCTCCCAGGTTCCATTACGCAAATGAAACCAAAACTCGATCTTCGGTTATACAGCAGCTCACTTAGAGGAGCAGTTCAGCCTAAAAAGACACTATGATACTGAAAGAGAAAGCCAGGAGTACAGATCTTTGAAAAGATCAAACGGCACGCAGGCCCGAACTAAAGTGATCAGACTAAAGTCTCCAGGGTTGCTTCTGCTTCCATCTCCACAGCTTTCCTGAGCTTGAACGATGGTGCCGAGGCTGCTTGAGGAGACCAGCAGGCAAGCATCGATACTGGGCTGCATATCATGTTTTTGCCCTTCAGAGCACTCTGCTTCCTTGGTGAGTGGAAACGCCAGTCATCGTCAGAGATCTTCAGCTTGCCCCATTGATTCACGACCCCATCCTTTGTGCAGCCCTCTAGCATTAGCCACTCGTTATTCTTAGTGGCTGCAGCAAGAACGCTGTTAGAGCTGTCAGGAAAGTCTCCAGACGAGCCTTGCCATTTTCTGGCGCCAAGATCGCCCAGAACTTGAGGGTTCTGAGGATCAACCTCCAAACCTGCAAAATCAATGTCCAAATGGTGTTGTTAAAGATAATAGAGTTCCTATACTTCCACAAGCACCAGAGGACAACCGACGAGACCATGTTTAGAGCAGAATTCTTCCTATTGGATACCCAAAATCTGGCAACAGATTCATACTCTGTTCCTATCCCGACCTGAAAATGTTTAGCTACAAACGACCAAATGTTTTTTGCTACGATGAATTCAAAAAACAAGTGGGTGTTAGTTTCCTGTTCAGAGCAAAAGACGCAATCCAGAGGTTTAAAGATGTGCCTTTTCCTCAGGTTATCTCTGGTCATCAACCTGTTATATGAGAAGAGCCACAGGAAAATGTGGATTTTCGGGGGCACATAAAGTTTCCACACCGCTGGGATGAAAACTGGTTGCACCCCACGAAAATTGATTACATGATACAGAGAGCTTGAGGAGTACACACCGTTGCTCTCAAGTTACCATATCAGTGAGTCAATGTCCTCACTAAGAGCAATGCTTCTGGCACATTCTACCAGATGGTGCCATTGCTCCATGAGTTTATCATCAAAATTCCTTCTGAAGGTCAGCTTGAGAGTTTCCCCATCCCAGACATCTTTAATAGTTTTAGATTGCTCATTACAGACTATGTACACAGGCCAGAATTGTGTGGCTAGAGGGGAGGTCCCAAACCAAGTATCTTCCCAGAATCTAATCCTCTCACCATTACCCACCTTCCATCTAAATCCAAACTTCAGGTTTTGGATGATGGATTGGAATCCCTTCCAAAACCTAGAGGAGTTTGGAGTAGGGTTAACAGCAAATAGATTAGGTTTCCCAGAGACATACTTTTGATCTATAATGGATTTCCAGGGTTTCTCCCCTTCCTCATAGAATCTTTTGACCCAAGATCCTAAAAGGCATGTGTTTACCTCTTGAAGGTTTGGGATTCCAAGACCTCCAAATTCTTTTTTTATACATATCATTTTCCAACTAGCCAGGTGAAGTTTCCTATGCCCTTCAAAGTCGTTCCATAGGCAGTTAGCCATCTGGGAATTAATCAATTCTATGGCCCACTTAGGGAATTTGAAAAAGGAAAGAAGGTAAATGGGGATACTAGCCAGGCATGCTTGAATGAGCACGAGTCTGCCTTTATAGGAGAGTAGTTTCCCTCTCCACCCAGCAATCCTTTTCATGATTTTATCTATAAGGGGTTGTATATCCTCCCTTCTGAGCTTGTCGTAGTGGAGGGGGATCCCCAGGTACTTAATAGGGAAAACCCCTTCAGCACATCCTAGCGTTTGAATGAAGCTAGCCGTTTCCTCCTTATCCATATTAATGGGGATCAACTCACTCTTACTGTAATTAATTCTCATTCCTGAGACCTGCTCAAAGCAGTTCAACACTATCTTCAGGTTTGAGGCATGCTGTAGGTCTTTATCTAGGAAGAGGATGGTATCGTCTGCATACTGCAGGCAGATGATCCCACCTGGGCAGGCTTCTGGGCAGAGCCCAGCAATCATATCTTGATTGGCTGCCTTCATCGGCATTCTGGTGAGAGCATCCACTACTAGGTTAAATAACAGTGGGGAGATGGGGTCTCCTTGCCTGAGCCCTTTCCCTATGAGAAAGAAATCACTTTCACTATTGTTCACCTTGACTCCAATGGACCCCCCATGGGTAATTTGCCTGATCCATTGAATCCATCTCCCCCCAAACCCTCTAAACTTAAGTAGCTCCTCTAAGAATTCTAGGTTGACCTTATCAAAGGCTTTTTCATAGTCCAGTTTCAGCACCAATCCTTGTCTCTTGCTAGAATGAATAGAGTGCAGCACCTCATGTGCTGTAACTACACTTTCTAGGATATACCTGCCTTTTAGGAAGGCAGATTGATTACTAGCTACTAGCCTTTGTAGGATCTTTGAGAATCTATTGGTGAGTACCTTAGTGAAAATCTTGAAGCTACAGTTCAAAAGGCTGATGGGCCTAAATTTCTTCATAGAGGAAGCATTTGGTTCCTTAGGGATTAGGGTCAGCATAGCAAAGTTAAGTTTGTGTATGTCAAACTCCCCTTTGTGGAAGTCTGAAAACATATTCATCAGATCTTTCTTCAACAGCTCCCAAAAGTGTTGGTAGAAAAAGAAGGGAATCCCATCAGGCACTGGGGCTCCATTAGAATATGAGTCAAAAATTGCCTTTTTGACCTCCTCCTCTGAAAAAGGAGCTTCTAAGGTGATATTCTCTCCAGTAGTTACTTTTTCTCCTTCAGAGAAAAAGTTTTGATTCATTTTAAAACCATTCCTATCTTCTTTTTTAAAGAGTTCTTTGTAATAGTCACTAGCAATCTTAAGCATCTCAGCATTATCAGTGACTGGCCCCTCAGGTCCATCCAGAGAGTGGATGATAGTTTTCCTCCTTCTCTGGTTGGCCACTGCATTGAAATATGCAGTGTTCCTGTTACCTTCTTTAATCTCTCTATCTCTAGATCTCTGTTTAGCTTTAACCTCTTCTTGGAGCCAGATTTTCTGGAGCTCAGAGTGGATGAATCTAATCCTAGAAAATTCTGCTTCAGAAAGGTTTGAGGTTTCAGACTTAATATCAAGCTTATCAAAGTCTTCCGGGAGGATTTTTTTTGTATCTCCTAAGTTGAGCTTCCTCATTGGAGCTCCACCCTTTGGTGATTCTCCTGAGCTTCCTAATTCTAATCTGCCAGTTCTCAATGTGGGAGGAGGCATTGGTGGTCTCACTCCAAATTCCAGAGACTAGATTGGAGAAGTCCTCTCTAAGTAGCCACCACTTCTCCATTTTATAACTACTGCATTTAGGGGCTTGGTTTAAACCAGAATTCCAAATTAAAGGAACATGGTCACTCCCACATCTAGGCAAAGCCCTACAGGATGCCATGGGGAAGATCATGTCCATTTTAGTATTACAAAAAATCCTGTCTATTGTGGACATGATCAGGTCCACCTGGTTATTGGCCCAAGTAAATCTCCTGCTAGACAGCTTAATTTCAAGCAAGCTCCAGATTTCAACCCAGGCATTAAAATTCTCACTCCATCTATGGTTAATATTGCCATTACTTTTATCTTTGGCATATCTCACTAAATTAAAATCTCCCCCTATCAGTGTGGGGAGAGGGTCTTCCAAGAACAAGGTATGAAGTTCAGAGATAAAACCTTCTTTCCCTTCTTCATAAGGAGAACCATAGACAGTAATGACTCTAAATGGATTATCATCAGTTTTCAGTTTCATAACGCAACTAACAGAAGAATCTAAATTGGACCAGGAGACCACATCTAAGATATCCAGATCCACTCCCATCCGGATGCCTCCAGCAGAGCCCTGGGCTGGCAAGTGATGCCAGGAAAAGTTTCTATTACCTACTAGGGATTTTAAATAGGAGTCCGAGAACTCGTCTTTCTTAGTTTCTTGAAAACCTACAATGGAAGCATGGGTTTTAGCCATAGTTTCCAAGATCAGAGTTTTCCTACCAGGGGCAGCAATCCCTCTCACATTCCAGAACAGAGCATTCATGTTACAAGTCTAGTTCTGGGGTGCTTGCCCCTTCTGTTCTTACAAACCAAATACCACAGCTCACTATTGCTAGATTCAACACTAACATCACTAGGCATTTTCCTAGGGGTGATGAAGTCTGTAGCAGAACCTTCAGTACTGTCAGGGATCACACGCCCCTCTCTACATCTATCAGCTACATTATTGGAAGGGTCAGCATCTATTTTTTCTTCCAAAATAACATCTATACCTACTTTATTAGCAACAGAAAGGAAACTGGGATTATTGAAAAGTGAGAAGGGTTTGC
This sequence comes from Triticum dicoccoides, assembly GCF_002162155.2. Lineage (NCBI taxonomy): Eukaryota > Viridiplantae > Streptophyta > Magnoliopsida > Poales > Poaceae > Triticum > Triticum dicoccoides. The sequence continues at coordinate 697,307,521 of NC_041391.1, read as the reverse complement.
TTATACCTTCTTTGGTGGTTCTTGCATCTTGAGCACTTTTGAACTGCTGAGCTTTCTGAAGTATGGTTCTGGCGTCTCCAGCAACCCTGGCACTCATTCTAGTCGCTTGGACAGGGCCCCAATTTTTAGCATTGTTCTGTTGTTGGATTGGTGGGAAGTCTTCTTCATATTCCTCCACCTCCACAGCTTCTTCAGCATTGCTTCCAGGCAGGTGCAAGGGTTCTATTGGCATGTCATCTTCTCCATCTTCAGTGCTAATTCCATCATCCTCCCAGCCTTCCATCTCCCTCAGGAGGCTGAATCCATCTCCTAGGTCCCCATCATCTAGCAGGTTACTAAGTGCAATGCTTTTGATGTTTTGCAGAGAGTCTGGTAGCTTGTTCTTCAGAAGAGTAGTTGGGGTTGGGGGCTCAATCTCTTCTTGGCAGTAATCACTGGATTTCCTGTTCATGCCACTACTAGAGATGGTCCTGGATCCATTATCTGAGCTTTTGGAACTTCTATGAGAGGCTGTATCATCATTGTTTTTGCTATTGTGGTTGTTGTCAGTCCCTCCACTCTGCTGGTGACCTGTGGGTTGCCCTTGGACTTGTTCCTCCACAACAGCAGTTGGTGGCTCCACCTCAACTTTGATTTTGTACAGCTTCCCATGGATCCCAAAAATTCTCTCCTTTGGCACCCTGGAGTGGTCCTTACAGGCGATTTTGACTCTGATGGTTTCATAGAAGTTCTGGAAATTGTGCTGCCAGTCTACATCCAGCAGTACACCAAAAGTAGATGTGATCTGGTCCAGCAGAGACCATTCACACCACTTGGGGTTCATGCTTCTTAATTTGATCTAGACTTTCTGTAGTTCTTCTTCAGCAGTGGTCTCCCCTTTCCATACTTCTACTTTCACTATAGAGTTTTCCTTGGACAGGCCGGAGCAGGGGGTATCCAGACACCTATTCCACATCTATCTCAGGAGGGAATTTAACTAGAAATGTCCACTCATGTAGAGCATTGATGGGCCAGGGCCAGTTGGTTTTGTAGATGCTGGCAAACTCTGTTGCCAGTTCCTGCTTTGAGACCTCCCCTGACTCCACAAAAATTATCCCAATGTTCTTCAGCCATCCAGTGTGCTGGGCATTCACATCAGGAGCATCCAGGTGGTAAAAGTCGAGCCCCTGTGCGGCACTGCCTACAAATTTTGCTGTTGAGTGCGGCTTCTTCCTGACTGGACAGTCTTCCACTTTGTGATTGATCATTTTGCAGATAAAGCAGCATTTGGGCTTTGAGCACTTGTCTTTGTGGTGCCCAGGGTCACCACAATTGTAACAAGTGCCCCAGAGTAGGACATCAAACCTGGGTTGGTAGCCATGGCCCTCTGATTTGCATCTTTGCCTTTCTTCTGTTGATTCTTGGGTTGAGACCTGATCTGTTGTTGGCTACCACCTTGAGCTTCACCCTGATTCCCCCCTTGCCCACTCGACTGCCCTTGAGACTGCTGCGGTGGGGTGAACCACTGCTGCTGCGGGCCTCCACATGGCGTAGGGAAAGGTCCTGGGAATTGACCTGGGAAAGCCCATGGCGGCGGCGGGCCCTGGTAACCGAACCCAAAGAACGGCTGCTGCTGCTGCTGCACCCTGCTCCCCTGGTTGATCTGCTGGTGGTCGGGAGGCCAATTCCCTGCTTGGTCTCCCCTACCGCCTCTGTTCTTGGCTCTGCCCCGCCCGTGCCCTCCGTCCGCCATGAGATCTGGGTCGGGGGTGGTAGCCGCTGCTGTAGCGAGGGTGGTTGGGAGAGAGGGAACCCTAGCTTCTTCTCCCCCCAACCCTCCTTTTATAGGCTCCCAGAGCTGACTGTACCACCCTTCCGCCTCGTCAAGGTGATCATCTGGCAGCTTGGTGGGTGAGTTGGCTGCTGCGTCAGCCATGTGGTCCTTTTGAATCCTGTCGCTTCTCCTCGAGTCCACGAATCTGAACCCGCCAGAGGCCTCCAAGACCAGAAGCGCCCCTAAATTTTGCTTCGATCCGAAATTGGTTACTGCGGCGCTGTCAGGTTCACGGCGATTGTGATGCTCTCCTGCAATTGCAATCTCCAGAATGCTTGCCAACGGATCCGCCTCTCTCTCCGCGGTGAATCCTGTGCCGCCATTGCCCAGGAGATCCCTACCCTCGCCGGCGTCGATCTGCCTGTCAGGAACAAGGACAGTTCGTGATCCGTGGCGAACGACAGGATCCTGGTAACTAGCTTCGGCACTGATTCACTGCCTCTCCTTGGAATCCTCATCGATGCTGTCACTGTCTGCATCACTTCTGAAATCTCTTCTTCCTCGCTGATCTGAGCTTGGATAAACGCAGACTCTCGTTGGTCGCTCATGATGAGTGGGTGTGGGCGGGGGCATGGGTTCACTCTGCTTGGGCATCTCTTTCCAGGCCCCCTCCACCGAGAATATGCATTCAGCCATCGCACTGCTCACTCCAAATCCGACTCCACAATTCTCATGTGCAGCACAGTAACTGTCCCCCGTGACCGATAATGCCAGAGGATCGAGATTCAGGGGCTGTAGTCGCCACAATCCCGATCCGGTGTCGGGGACAGGTAGGGCCATGGATCCACCTCCTCCGAGTCTGAAGGGGGGCTGGAAGGAAGGCGCCCGAGGATCCCTTCCCAGCGCGCCCTGCGGCGAGCGTCGCCGCACTTCGCTTCTGATTTCGCCCAAACAACGAACGCCTCTGGCTGCTCTCTCGGACTGGGCATCTGGGCCTTCTCCGCCCTCGTGCCTTCGAAGTAGATCCTCCGAGCGAGGTTGAGCAGCTCTCGATCTGCTTGGATCTGGCATGTCTGAGCGTACCTCAATCTGCAGAGCTTTTGAAACGGATCCAGACTCCTCGCCGCAGCGAGATCTGCCTCCCTCCACTCCTTCACGCACTGCATCCACGAGTCGGCGTCGTCGCGGATCCTCATCGCCCTCTCTGTCCACCTCTGCATCCTCGTCGCCTGAAGCGTCGCGGGGGAGACCGATCCAATCTGGCGCAGCTTCACTGGGAAAGCCTGGTAAACAAATGGCAGATGCATTTGAATCACCGTCGAGCCCTGCGGGACCCCGGGAGGGAGGGACCTGGGGGGCGAGCCTGTGGATCTGGTCTGGCGAGGCATGGAGGCGTCGAGCGGTGGTTGCGGGGGCGGTGGGGGGCAAATATGTGATTTCTACCCAGAATAACTGGTAGTACCCTTTATATTCAAAAAAAGAAAGCATGCATCAGTGCTCTGGTGCTGGCATAAAACACAACACGCACTGTACGCAGTACGTATGGCTACCTATTATCTGTTCACCACCTCGTCGTTACTGTAGATAGATCACATAGCCAATGAAGCAGGGCCATGGAAGTACACGCATGGCCCCACCCAGACCCAGATCAACAACAAAAAAGGGCAGGTGTACCAAAATGTCAGTAGAGTACTTGCACCCTTTTCCCGGGAAAGAAAGTAAAAAAAAGCAGAGAACCGTTGCGGCCTTGAATGCGGCTCCCAACGACCCCAACGGCTTCTTCTTCCTCCTCCTCCTCCTCCTCCCGCCTCTGTGCCTGCTGTAAGTACCACACTCCACAGTCCCTACAACTCCAATGGCAATCATTCCAAACTTTGGACCGCTCATTATTGGCTATCCACTGCAAACGCTGAAGGAAGAAGATGGTGACATGGGAACCAGCCTCTGCACGCAACCAGGCGCTGCTCACTCCCGCTGAGTGCTGCTGGCAGCTTCAAACCATCAGATTGATCCCACAGTCCTAGTAGTACCACAAAACTTTCATATTACAAGAGCATGAGGACTCGTAGACGGGCACCGCACGACAACGGAGGGAGCGCCGCGCAGCAGCAGCGGCACGAACCCAAAGTTTTGAAGCCGGCGCGCGGTGTTGAGCAAGTTGAGCCCAAGGCGGCGGCGGGGTGCAGGTGCCAATCGTGCGGTGGAAACTGTCAATCTAGACACCCCTCGTACAACAGGAAAACAACCGTCGTTAAGAAGCGATTTTTAGGGGATTAGACCGTCTTTTATTCTGCAGACGGACTGCCTCTTTGACGTTGTTCTCTTTCCTCCATACAGGTAGACTAAAATCCTAGTTGGCGTGAGTTACAGACGGCTGACTCATCGCCGTTGTACATGTCGGCGGTCCACGTGTGTCTGCATATGCATCCACTGGACCATCTGGATAGATACGCTGTGTTATTACAAAATCCATTCCGCTTTGCTAAAACCGCGGCATAGTACCACTGATTATTTGATAGCTGCCTGAAAAGTGAAAACAAATCTGCCTTCAGTCGATTTTTTGAGAAACTTTGAGGCAACCTAGGTATGATCGCCTCCTTACTGGCCATGCCATGTTGCGTGGTGAAACCTTGCTGATCGTCAGGTGGGAAAGGGAACCTATCCATTTGTATGCATCCCATCACGCACCTACATGTCCTGATTAATTCCTGCCGACCTGCTTGTATGTACGTGTTGCCTGTCCTGCACTGCACTGCACTCTACCATCAACCATCAACTAAGTAGTAATTAGCCGATCCGATCTTGATAATGCTCTTTTTTCCTGGGGTAGTTAACCTACTCTTCTTTCTAGTTTGCAGGTGGATTAAATGGATGGAGTGGAAGCTACGTACGTGCGTACGTACGCCCTGCAGCCAAGTGGAGATGTCAATCAATTTCTCGGCGTACATGCGTGCGTTAAACACATGCACGATGGCGCGCAAACTGATAAATACCAGCTGCAGGTCGCCCTCGTTAATTAATCGCGTATATACTATGCATCCATGTGCTATGTGGGGGTGTACAGTACCAGTACGCCTGTGCATGTGTACATACGCACAGTGGCACTGATCATCCCACATGCTGTGTTCTCTCGTGGGCGCACGCCGCACGCAGCACGGCAGCATATGCAGCAGCCTAGGTACCAGATGCGTGGCCTGTTGTTGTTGATTTTTGCCAGTTAGTTAATGAATTAGTGGTACGTACTAGTAGCAGTTACTACTTGTTGCATGGACAATGCATGCATGCCCTGGCATTGGCGGCACGTAGATTTGCAGGCAGAACCAGTGGGCTAATTCATACTAGTACGCACGTACTACTATACGTTTTCTTGCCTACTACACTACACATGCGATGTTATTTTATGTGCATGATACGTGGCTGATCTGATCAACCATTATGCTGTGTTCGCTCGCTCCATCTGCCGGCGGCCGCCCGGCGATCGAGGACCACCGGAGCTCGCTGGAGATCTGAGAACCAGAAAAGAAGACGAAGATATATACTGTGGACGTGCAATGCGATGCGATGGTGTGTGGCTGGACGCTTGTTTGTTGGTACTCCCAGTATTTGGCTTGGCAGCTTGGATCACCACTTCACTTTGATAATAATTTGTTGGTCCAGGTCCAGGCCCAGGCCCAGGAGGATGCACATGTAGGAAACTGATTGCGCGCGCTAGTTGCGTTGCATTGCATGCATGCATGCAACTGAACTGATTGCATGCCCCGCTACAGCGCTACTGGTATAGGCAGCGCTAGCTGCCGTTGCATGCGCCGTACGTAACGTCTGGCCGGTGGTGCTGCTGCTGGTGCCGGTCCAGACATATCTTCTTCCTCCTTCGTGGATGAGGGGGAAGCAACTTGTTTACATAATTCAATGCATCTCCGGGATAAAAGGCACAAATTAACTCACCATGTCGTCCAAGGCGCTCCAAGCCAGCGGAGGCCAGGTCTGTGCGCGTGGATCTACTCGCTCCCTTTCTTCCTAAATCTAAGTCTTTTTTAGAGATTCCAATATGAAGTGTACATATGAAGTGAAATAAGTGAATCTACACTCTTAAGACATGTCTATATAGTACATCCGTATGTTTTCTGTACTGAAATCTAGAAAAACCTGTATATTTGTTTGTCCTCATTTATTTGTTTGCTTGACTTGAGTTTTTTGCAAGCATGGCAGCAGACGCTTGTTTGGACCGGAAACTTGTGGCGCTGCTCGTGACCCAACTCATGCATGTGATGTGTTCTCCCTCTCTCACAAAAAAAAAAAAAACTCATGCATGTGTGTTGGCTTCGAAGAAATGTTTCAGGCCTGACCTCGGCCGATGGAAACCTGGGATACGATCATATAGGCTGTACGGTGCGGACATCAAGGCCGCCGTAGTACGTACCCGCGTCTGCGCTCCATGTCCACGTAGTAAGTGCGTGAGTTGAATATATTTTTTTTGCATGGTAATACGTGTCTCATTCATATCATAAAAATTAAAATACAAGTCACGTAAGGACCGACATGACAAAACTGAAAAGCTAGCAGAACATCTCTGAACTTGACACCAACGCCCATCACCTGCCTCCGGCACCACGACAGCAGCCACCGAAGAAAAGAATGATGGATCACCTCCTCACCCGAGCTCGATGTGGCTCCATCGCTGATATGCAGCTTTGCGGACCTCCAAGGTGGCTCACCAAAAGTGAAGCCCTTACCGTTGAACGAATCAGACCGAGGCAACACCCCGGACACGCCATCGAACTCCAGATCTGGCACCCCACCGCGACTAAGACGTCGCAGAAGAAAACCATACCTGCCATCCACGAACCACGAACCCAGCACATGTTCCGCCTTGCAGATGTCGTCGATGCAGACCACAATCTGCATCCGCTCCTGGACTACCTCCCAAGCTCCGCATCGACGCTGGAGCAAACGCCTCGCAACGGCGGAGCCCGAGGACACATGTCCACCACGAGGATGCCGCCGCCGCCACGCCATCCTTGCTTGAACAGACTGGTTTCCAAATCCATCCCCAACCATAGGACCGATGGCCTTGTCAAGGAAGGATCCGAAAAATCTTTATTCGGCGCTGTCATCGTTGCCGCCGAAACGAAGACGATGAACAGCCTAAAAATCTAAACTACGAGAGAGTAAAAACGATCCACACGCGTGGATCCGGCGGCCCCCTCACCACTGACGACCGAGGTCGTCGGCGGAGGGGAGCCGCCGGAGGACGGCGCTGGAAGATTGGTCTCCTGGCGGCGGCTAGGGTTCCAGCGCCAGGGACAGGAGGAAAACACGTGCGCGTAATTGCGTGAGTTGAATACGCACTGCTGGCCTCGTAAATTGCGATCTTGACCTACTCTACTCCGACCCACGTTGCGTTGCGTGTGGCGATTTCCGAGGCAAAAACATTTTTGTTAATCTGAGCAAGGAGAGCTACGCGCGCATACCAGCGACGCTCGACACTGCCGCAGCCCACGGGACGGACGGAGACATGCACATGCACGGCCGGATATCGTGTACTAGAGCCAGCCGCCGCAGCTACCAGCGTACCAGAATAACTGGTACCCTTTATATTTAAAAAAAAACGTGCATTTGTACTCCGGTGCTAGCATAAAACATAAACAGTACGTACATACGTACACTGTAGATGCAGTGTTGCATGGATCTGTTCACTTGGACATCTCATCGTTACACTGTAGGTAGATCACATAGGCCAATGAAGCAGCAGCCATGGAAGTACACGCATGGCCCCACCCAGACCCAGATTCAACCCAAAAAAAAAGGAGAATCAGAGTACTGTAGCGCCAAAGTGTCAGCAGAGTGCTGTAACCCTTTTCCCGGTGAAGAAAAGCAGAGAACCGTTGCGGCAGTGAATGCCCCTCCCAACGACGTTCCACAACAGAGTGCGCCCGTGTTTTCTGAGATCTAACTTTCAATACGAACTCAGTGGTTTAATTTTTGTTCCTGCCACGGCTGGTCTCGTTTTATATGCTCAAACTTAGATCGCGAGATGCGCGGGCACACTACATCGTGAAATGGAGGGAGTACTCCGTTTCATCCACACTCCGCAGTCTCACCAGTAGCAATCATCAACTCCCCTCCCCTCTCCTCTTTCTGAAAGAAAAAATCAAAATGATAATGGTGGACTCCATCCATGTGTTGTAGCCAAGCCAAAGCCAAAGCCAAATGGCAAGCTCGAGATTCGCCATGGAGCAGCAGATTTCAACAACAAACCAAACTGTTTCGTGGCGGGCTGCCACCCATGATTTCTTCTCCGGTTTGCTCCAAACTTTGGATTATCCATCCATTATTGCTAATGCTAGTATCTACTCCCTCCGTTCTAAATTACTCGTCACTAATGCTAGTAAGACTGCGCAGTGCTCACTTGTGGTGAGCACGGGCAGCGTCACGCCATCATGTTGATCCCACAGTCCTACTAGTACTGTACCACAAAACTTTCTACTGATCCAGGCAGTAATAATACTACTCCCTCCGTTCGTTTTTATAAGGCGTTTCAGACAGCTGAGTTTGAACTGTTTAGTACACTGTCTGAATTTACTAAAACGTCTTATATAAGTGAACAGAGGGAGTAATAAAATCGATCAGGCGCCAGCCAGATTTGCAGAGGCCACGCTGATTGATGCTTCACATGCACCACAAATATGTTGTTTAGCAGCAGCAGGAGGAGTGGGAAGACAAGTTGACGGAGGCAGGCATCAGAAAGTTACAAATACGCAGAGGCCTGATGAAGATACAGCAGCGGCAGCACTGTTTTCTTACCGCCACAAGTACCACCGACGCAGGCCATTTATTACTACGACATGGGAGAGCAGAGCAGGCGGCGCAAGTTGCGCTCCAACTTGCCCTAGAAACAAGGGCCTGTGCGCTGCGCACTGTGGAGGCTGCTGGCATGCGGCAGAGGCAGGTTGGTCACTTGGGTCAGGCAGGCAGGCAGGCAGGAGGAGGAAGACGATGGCGAGGTTAGGCGGAGGATGCTCCAGGGACCTCTCACATGCTGAGCCTGAAAAGGATCAACAGGCACACAAACACCCCAGCCTTTTGGCGCTGGCCCCCTTCTTCCTCCAGGTCCACCACACCCCACAGTAATAAGTAAACCTCCTCACTGCACAGCAATGGAGATGATGCCATGCATGCAGATGCAGCCATGTGGAGATGGATGGATCATGGGATTCATGGCCTCCATGGGGCCGCAGCCACTGCCTGACATGTGGGCCCTGCTGACACACCCACATGCACCTACAGTGCTACTACTAGTCCACACATGAATGACCAGGTATGGATATGGGTCAGATGGAGTAATATAAGCTGGGATTGCACAGAACACCACACCAGGGATCAAATGCATGTTTGACGCCGCGGTTCCAGCTTCAGTCAAAAAAAGTACCATCCATTGGCAACTTTGATACTCTACTCTAAAACTAACTCAAGATCAAGAGATTCCTCCCATCTCATGTGGTTTTGATTTTCTGGGAACCCCCAAATATGCCGATATCGCGGCGGCGGCGGCGATGACGAGGCGCTTGTCTGTCGGGCTCATTAGCCCTAACATGCCAAATGGCCAAGCAGCATTGGCCTTGCTGCTGCTAAGACAGTTAGTTTTGCTCTAGTGGGGTGGTTCAAGTAAACAAATGGTGGCTCTGAGCAGTGAGCATAGACAAATCACAGTTGACATGGATCCTAACAAAACAAGATTACTTTCTTTTGATGCCCTATGGATCAGATCATGGCTTCTACTGACTTATATCCTATTGGACCACACAAAATCAGGCGATATGTTACTGTCTTTTGTACTACTGCATTTGTTTTCTACATCTTGAATGAGATCATAACTCTAATTCAAGCAACACCATCAGCTTACTACAGGAGGACAAAATAAAATTACTGACTTGTGTAGTATTAATGAAGGAAAAGATGATGATGATAACCTTCAACACTGGCATGGTTCATTTGTCAAAACGGCAAACAATCAGCTAATTACAGCATGCAGCACCCCTATATCAGAAAAAGGAGAGGGCAAATCAGGAAAAGGCACACATTTGGCATCGCATTTTCCGCGGTAACACGGTAAATAGAGCAGTGTTACAGCAGAGCAAGTATCATCACGCGAACAGAAAACGCTACAGAGTTGGGGAGAGGCAAAAATCAACAGTTAGGGGTGGAGGTACCTCACTAGGTGCTGTTAGTCAAAATCTACAAGGGCCTCCTCAAGCAGGTCCTCCAGAACCACCGTGCAGACCATGGCGCAGACCTCAAACGTCTCCAGCCGCGTCGTGTCGGCGGTGGCGGTGGCGGTCTCCACCACCTCCCTCTTGAGGATCATCTCCAGAAGAAGGTTCCTCTCGATGACTTCGCCGGGCGGATACTTGTCGAGTATCGACCAGTTCCTTATGACCCGCCAAATTTCATCGGCCGCGGAGTTACAGGAGGAATCATCATCATGATCTTTGCGTTGCGAACGACATGTCCGACCCCATGGGTACGCGGACAATTCTGCTGTCCAAGTGAGCTCGGTGAGCGCCTCATTGATGGCATCAAAGAGAAGCCTCTCTTTTGACCTCCTTTCCCTCGACTTGATCTCCACTGCTTGGTGATCCGACAACTTCTCAAGCAACTTCATGTCCAGAGGGCTGGCTAATACGCAGCCTTTCCTATCCATGCCAGCTGAGGAAACTAGCTTCTGGATAATCGTCAACGAGTCTTGATCATCATCAGCCTTGGAGAAAAGCCTTGCTAGTCTCAAAGAATTTGGCGACATGGCTTCCGATGGGGGCTCTTCCCATGACAAGGATCTTGAAAATGATCCAATAAGTGGAGACCTGGACACGATTTCTTCAGAGACACAATGGATGTCATTACACAATGATACTCTTTCAGCTAAAACTAGTTTGATGAGATTGGTTTACAGCTTACGTGGGGACGCGGTGATGAAATTTTCAGTTGAGTACAGTAGCCTCCTATTATTATCACAGAGAAATGGTCCATCTGGATCCAGTACAGACACAGGGCTTGGTTGGTCCTGAGACTCGCCAAAGAATCCTGGGACACCAAGACTTGGCAGAGGAGAAACACCCTAACAGAACAGAGCAAAACTTTAGTAATTTAACTTGACTAGAGAAGTATGAATAACACCCGCAAAAAAAAAACCTGCAACAAGAAATCTACAGGTCTGAAAAAAGAAAAGTTACGACAATAGCTGTAATAAGATAACTTTTGGGGAATTTACCTTGGCAGGGATGCTGGGCACATTATTAGTGTGACAAGGACTAGCCACGAGTCTTTGCACAGCATTCTCATCATCATCAAGCAAAGTATGTCTCTGTGGATTGTCCAGTGTAAAATAGCTAGATGCTTCACTGCCATCACCAATAGTCACAGCACTTCCATTCTTGAGTGGATTATTAGCAGATGAAACTCCAGGTGGACCTAACTTCTCCCTAGCTGATTTCTTGTTTTTAGAGAACAGGCTGGAAACTCTTTCCCTAAATGATGATGACTTCCTACTTTTTTCATTGTCAGCTTCCTGAGAAGCAACGACAACCCTGTTCGACTCCCTGCCTCCATAAGACAAAGAAACTGGAAGAGACCGAGACCTTGGCAAACATGAGAAAGGATCTGCGGTATCCAGCTCAGGCGATCTGCTCTCTAATGTTATTTCCCCACACTCCTGGTCTTTTTTCCCTTCAGGGATTGTGAGCATCTCACCCAGTGTACCAACACTTCTACGTGCTCCCCTTTCTTCCTCACCGCTAACAGTTGACGATACCACCGACCATCTCTCCAAAATCCGCCTTTTGGCTTCCTTGACCACCGACGGTTCACGTCGGTTGGACGCCTGGCTGGAGCATGATGCAGAGTAAGGGCTTTCACTCCTGCTCAGGAAATCCCAGGAACGGCCGGAAGTGGGAGTACCAAACTCCAGATCCTCACTTATTTCACCAGACACTTCTTTAGCGGTTTCAACCTCTGACTTACTAAAGGAGCTATTTTCATTGTAAGTATCATGGTATTCATAAGAGAGCGAACTATCTTCATCCTGGCTCTCTTTTAAGCGCATCCTCATCTGCCAAGTGATCTCCTTGGCCAGCCTTCTCGAGGATACTGTTTCATCAACCGCCATCACACTATCGTCCTCACTATCTGCCTCTGTTGATGATTCTAGCGAGGACACTGGGATCGTATCTTCATGAGACTTTGGAAGTCCTGGCTTTAGTACCACAATTCTTGTTGGTTCGGACAGAGTTGAATTTCCCGGGTTAACATTTAGGCTCTGGTGGCGCCAGCATCTGTTGCCTTCAGCTTCATTTCCCTCTGAATATAGATGCCTCCCGACATGAATGTTGCCCTTTCTCTTGACTGATTCTGACGGCTTCAGTATGGTTATCTGCTTTATTTCTGAAGGTGGTGCAACAGGTTCGAACCCATAATGGTTGTTTGATAACAGCGGAGTTGGCTCATCAAGGAACTTCAGGAACAAGTCTTTATTTGAGCTCAAAAACTGCAGCGCTTCTTGGAACTCCTTTGAATGGAGAAGCTTCTCGTCCGTGGCCAGACGTTTTGCTTCAGCAAACTTCTCGCGGACGAGGGACATTCTCCTCTCGCAAGAAGGATCCTTTCCTTGGTGTCTGTTCTTGCTGCTATCGACCTTTGAAGGCTGATCACGAAAACTGCTCCATGTCTCCTCATGCCGTGTTCCTACCTTCTGGTTCTGGTGGCATTTGCTTTCCTTCTTCGGCTTGACATTTCGGCCGTCGTCTTCCATACTGAACCGTCTTCCTGATACCAAATCAGATTGGTGGACGGCTGGAGCGTCGTTTAGGCCCATCAATCTGGCAACAACATTGAGAGGCTCGTCATCGGGCACCCCTTCTCTCCACATGTCCTGCTCCATGAGCATCTTGACAGGCGACACGCCAGATCTGTTGGTGGGTGAGTTTGATCTTTTCGTCGGAGAGCTCCTTCTTTGCTGACTGTCTCTCTGCAGTAAAAAAATAAAGAGAACAGATATCAGTTAACAAAGCTCAAGTTCAACTCATTTATACAGCTAAAAACAAAAGGAACATGGAGCATTGGCATTATCACATACATGTTTATCCTCCATCTGAGCCGGGAACTGATTACCCGCCATCTTGAAACCACCGCTGCGGTCCTTGCCAGCCGGAGAAACTGCAAAGCACACCGGTAAATCGCATCAGAGATCGCCGAGAAGGAGAACACCGTCGCATAACAGGAAGCAGAAAAGCAGCAGAAAATGTAGTAGTGGTACAAGAGAAGGGCGAGGAGCGGCATCATACCGTCGCGGTGCGCCTTGTCGGTGAGCATCTTGGTGGCGACGACGCCGTTGCTGAGGTCGAACATGTTGATGACCCTGCCGAGGCAGCCGGGGAAGGGCGCCAGCACCTGCAGCTCCTGCTTCTTCTTCTGCTTCCTATCCTGAGCCCCCTTCATCTGCACGGAGGACGGCATTTAACAACCACGGCCTTCAATGCAGGAGCCGGTAGGTAAAGGTACACACGAGGAAAGATTGTTTTTCAAAATCTGAAGCAGGGCACCAGATGAACAGCAGCTAGGTTTGGTTTTGAAATCCAAACTATTTTGAATCGTGTGTGTGTGTGTGTGTGTGTGTGTGTGTGTGTGTGTGTGATGGGGGGTAGGGAGAGCGCCGGACGGGACAAGCCCCCGAGAACGGAACAAAAAGCGGTTTGGCGTCGACGACGAGGAGGGAGGGGGGGGATGGTGGTGGTGGTGGTCACTCACGTGAGGCGCGCTCCCCCACCTCGGAGCCACTGGAGCTCATCATGGCTGATTTCGCAGCCGGAAAAGCTCGGGCGCGGAAAAGGAGACGGGGATGGGGGCGCGAATGTGCGCGTACAGCGGCCTTTCTTGTCGTCCTGCCCCGCTCGGGCGGGAGGAGGAAATCTTATCTCGGCGCGCTCCGGTGATCTCCCACCCAATGCGGCGACGGGCCCTCGCGGGTGCCGGAAGCAACCGCACGCCGCGAAAGGCGGCGGATTCCCTGCCCGGAACGGGGGGCGCGATCGAATCCGCGCGGAAGGGATGGCGGCGTGGGCGGCAAAGGCCTTGCCGCGTGAAGCTGCGGCGGCAACCGCGAGAGCGACGGCGGCGCGCGGATCGATGGGGAAAGTCGAGCCCCCAGCCCAAAGCGACCGCGAGGGGAATCACCGGCGGTACGGCGGTGAAAGATGGATAAAAATAAGTGATGGGATCAGGCTAAAAATAGTGGATTGATTGGTTAAAAGGGGCGGCGGGAATCTCGTGATTGGGAACCTGGTCGGCGAGGAACGGCCAAGGAGAAGCGCCGCCGGGCCGGCGACGCGGTGGCCTGCAGGGCTCTGCACTTCCTCCCCCCTCTGGTTTTATTATTACTGGTGGTGTTGTTATTCTCTGCCCCGTGCACGCCTGGAGGAAGAGGACGCGGGAGGTCAAGTCGGGGTCGGCAATGGCGACGGGCCCCATGGATCGGCGGAGGTTGTGGCAATTAGGATAGCATTCATTCATGGAGTGGTGCCGCGGGCGGCAGGACGCAGGACGTCGCACGGGGCGCCCGGCGTGAATTTTTCTTGACTTTTTTGGATGGATTTACCTACGGAAAGGAGAGAGAGATTGGATTGATCGAGGGGAGGGCGGCTCGGCCTGGAAAGGCGCCGCTTTTGGGGAAGAGGAAAGCGACGGGGGCGAGCGAAAGGAATGAGAAGGGACGAACGGTCACCTCGCCGACCCCCCCGAAACGGCAAAGTGAGGCGCCCGCCCGGAGAGAATGAGGAGGCGGCGAGGGGAGGGAATGGTGGACGTACCTGCGGTGCGGCGGCGCCGGACGCCGGTGGGCGGACCGCCTGTCAGACGCTGCCGGACGCGTGGATCTCCCCGCCAGCGGCCGGCGAGAGCGGCGGTGCGGGGCCGCCGATCCGTGGCCGGCCGTGCCAAGGGTGAGATGCGCAGCCCCCCTCAGGAGCGGAGACCGTAGCCGGCAGAGCAGCCGCGCAACACCGCCGCCGCCGCCGCCGCGCCCAGGAGGCCCGGCCAGGAAGCAAGCAGCAGCGATCGGTGGAGGCTCGGCCGCGACTCAGGCGAGCGTGCTGGAGGAGAAGAGTGGAGGTGCCGTGTCCGTAGCAGCTAGGAGTGTTGCAGTAGTACCCGGCAATGGCCGCAATGGCGCTGAGGGAGGTGAGTGGGAAGTGGAGCTGGAGCGGGGGTTAGCGAGGGAGGCGGGGAGGGCAGTGTGGCGCAGAGCACGTGAAGGCTCATTAATGGGCCGCGTTCCGTTCCGTTCCAGCCTACCGCACCGGTAATCGATCCACCCACCGGTCGCGATTAGCAATAGTACCGCTCGGTTGCGCTTGCTTGTCAAATCCGTCAGTCGCGCTCACGCCACACGTGCCTCCCTCCCTCCCTCGCATCACTTCCTCCTCCCTTTCTCCTCGGCTTTATTTAATTAATCAATCATCACTTGAGCTGGGGAGGTGAGCCAAGACGGCCACGGCGGACGGACGCACGGATGTCTGCGTTTCCTCAGCCCGTGTGCCCATGTGCGCCCCTCTTGGACGGTGACCGGCTGAATCGGGACGGATTTTGTGTTTATCCACTAACTCTGCTTTTGTTAACCTACCCGCAACCTACTGTTCCTACCATACCAATGCCGTTAAATCTGATTTAACGGCATCCGCTCCAATCCATCACGTAGAGGATCCATCTGACCTTCTCCTAGCTGCAACATGTATAAGATCAACGACTACCAAGTGGTCAGCTTGGTAAGCTATCAACAACAACAAGAAAGATCAACGACCGTAGGGGCCGGGTGGGTGCTTGCAGCTGCTCGCTTGGTGGCATGAGTGAGTGGTACGTGCATGTGGCCTCACAGT